>NC_139926.1:11717568-12140068 GCF_963514095.1 Eutrigla gurnardus
TCAGAGCGCATCTTCACAAAAAAAATGTGTAGCCTGAGAGATCGAAACATAAATGCAGTTAAAATTTATGACGATTTAAATGTTATTTAGTGGGATTGTGCAAAACATCATTCATTAGTATTTCAAAATGTAAGATCATTTTGATACTCATCAGTGCAAAATGAGTGTCAAAAAAGAAAGAAAAATAAATAAATGTTACCTGAACCTTTGACCTCTAAGCTAAAGCTATATTTACTGTCAATTTCCACCTAATATAAAAATATCAAATTTTAATGTAACATCTTGGTGATGTAGTTTATTATTCCAAATGTAAGTGAGTTGCTAAATTAAGTCATGATGGAGAATAAAAACAGAGCTAAACTTCTGCTGAAGCGAACATAACCTGTTCAGCAGAGTAACAGACTTCCGTCACAGTGTTTGACTTGGTTTCATACTCTTACTTATTACTACTTATCATAAATGTATTAGATGTTATCAATCAGTATATTATATTTATATATTACCACAACACTTGATCTGCTTAAAGAAATGAGTTAGAAGGGTCCGGACTCCTGACCTCTGCTTTAATAAATGCTGCTCTATAAAGGAATGCCACTGATGAACAATGTTGCCATTTCAATCATATCTGGATATCTTGGCCTCAATCATTTGATTGTTCCTTCATCAGACCAGAGTACATTACTGTGCAAAGTATCAAGTTATGACTGCTATCTATTTGTGAATAGATAAAAGCTATGTGCATGGGTGATATGAATACACAACAAAGACTCTTTTGTTAGGGTTATTGGCTTGGCAATCTAATAACCATAAATCACAATTCCAATATATTAAAATACGTAATATCTCTCAGTGGTGGGAAATTTAAAAATGCTGCCTCCTTTATGTATGCAGAACCTTATCTCAAACGATGATATTTGTACTAGGATAGCAAGATATGTTAAACTTTATTAAATGGGGAGCTACGTTATCTAATGCAGAAGAGATCACATTAATTATTTTACAGCTGTCCTTAACAACGTCCTATGTTGGTACTTCACACATTACTGTAACCTGTCTGACAATCAGGGGCCTGGAAGCAAACGTCCTAATCACTAATGAAACATTTATTTTGACATAAATAATGCCATATAGACTTTTTATAACCTTTCATTTGTAATTTAATTACTTCCTCTTGCTTTAAAAAAAAAACAGACCAAAAAACATTGTAGCTCAAACATGACTTTGACCGTGTAATAACAGAAGAAAGCAGATATTCTTATTGTATTTTTGGTTATTATGGAATACATTGATTCCATACATTATATTCTCACACATCCAAATAATTGGTTTCGACAACAAAAGCATGAAAACTTTACCAGAATGACAAATGATAAACAAGTTTTTGCAAAGTTGGACCTCCTTCTATATAATATATCTATATTACACACCTGTGGTCGACGGGAATATATGTGATTCTCAGTCATGACTGATGATGCAACTTGTAAATCATTAACGCATGACTCCTGTGGGATGACTTCAAACATGGAACATCAAAGTCACTTCAGGCAAATCAGATCATTCAACCAGTTTTGTCTCCAAATGTCGTTCATGCTACGATAATGCCCAAACAGCAACATTTTCAACGATAAAAACGTTTTATTCAGCAACACGGAGAAATTTGATTTTTGAAGAATCTCAATGTCTCATAACACACACACACACACACACACACACACACACACACACACACACACACACACACACACACACACACACACACACACACACACATGCCTGCACACACACACACACACATTTGCATCCATAAGCTGTTTATATGTCGGGTAGCTCAGCAGGTGTTGGTGTGTTTGCCTTTGAAGTGAGAGCAGCTTCGTTTCCCAGCAGGTCTCTTATCAGTCCTGTATAAACCAGCAGGAAATCACCACCAGTTAAACTGTGGCAGATAGATGCAGTTTGGACGCTGTAGGTGAAACTGAACCTGAAGCCTTACATGAGGTAACTGTCAGGTAGGAATCAGCTAAGATTTACAGGAAAGGCTCTTCTACAAAGCTGTATTCATGATATAATATTTTGCATTGTAGAGTTTCATCCAGTTTTAGGGGTAAACGCCCGCACAACTGCCACAGGATTTTGCATCACCTGTGTACACTTAGTGTGCGTCTCTGGCCTGCGGGGGAGAGAAAATGAGTTTGCTCTCCGTCACTTTACTGCCCCTTTATCTCCCCCATGGTGTGGTGATGACCGATAATCATGGCAGCAACCAGCGATAAGAGCTGTTGGGTTTCTGTCAACCTTAGCCGGCAATAAAATTTAATGAAGACGTAGTTGTAAAAATGGTGAATTTCGTCATGTCTCTAAAGTGAGATTACAGTAATTAACGCAATATACTTTTCAAGTGTGTGTGAGAAAGTTACACCTCAATCTCACCTGAGACAGGAATAAAACTGCCAGACAGATAACTGAGGAGAAAGAAGGGAAGTCATACGCACGTATACTTATATGTGAATTGTGAATGAGGAAATTAAGTAAATACAACTTTGCTGTGTTGAATAGTGCGGATCTAAGAATGCAGCCTACAGACTAACCCTTTAAAAGAAAGAGTACACCCTGCCCTCGTGGGGCTCTGGCCAATCACAGCGCAGCAGACTTTATAGCGCTGTTCGGTGCGAGTAATGTCTCCCTGTTGGAGTAAGTAAGTGTTTTTACGCCCGGGCTTAAGTGGAAGAGTGGGTCAGAAAGAAGACGTGTCTTCAGGGAAGAGGAGTGAGAATACACCAGTTTCTGTTCACTTTAAGATACTGTGTTCAGACATTAGAGTTTACTTCACTTTCCAACTTCAATCATTCACAGAATGACTACCACCATGGAGAAATCTAAAAACTTTCGCATAGATGCGCTGCTGGCGCGCGACGCGGACCAAAGGACGGACAGTGATGGTGCGACCCCCGGGTTGTATTGCAGCAGGAGTCCCGGCGGGAGTCCGGTGTCGACCCGCGGCTCGGAGACCCCCTCCCCTCACCCGAACCCAACCAGCTGCTCTCCAGTCCGGCCGGGAGTCCCGTCCAAGTCCCAGCTCTTCAGTTTGTCACAGTCAGGATTCACTGCCCTGCACCAAGGGGGTCTCCTCGGAATGCACACGGGATCCATGTATCCTCTGGCGGCCCTCGGAGGCCAGCACTCCGCCTTCCTGTACCCGGGTTTTAGACAGCTGGTCCAACCATACCCGGAGCAGCTGAAGGGGGCCATGGCCGCGACGCTCCCCCTGGATCCCTGGATCAGAGCCGGGATGATGATACCCAGACTCATGGAGTATGGAGGTGAGCGGATCTGTCTCCTACACTTGATCGAACTTACTTCCTGGAACTTAGGATGGTGAGAGGGAACTAAAATGCATGACGTTCATCCACCTCTGATTACAATGAAAATGACGTGGTTGTAAACTTTTTTTTATTTGTATAATAATAACTTATTATTTTGTATCATTCGGAGCTAATAATAATAATAATAATAATAATAATAATAATAATAATAATAATAATGTGTTTCATTGCATTATTATATTTAATATGTAAAAGGAAATTATAATCTTGTCATATTATAAAAGAAATAGTAACATATTATAATGTAAGAATAAAAAGTATTATATCTATACAATTATACATTTTCAATATTTTTCTTATAACAATATCATTTTTATTTCGATTATTCTTCAAGCTATGTTTCTTATTACTATTTATTGAAATTTAGAAAGTAAATACATGAGGCTAATTCACTTACAAATATACACTGTTGCCCATAAAGTTTAGACGAGTATATTTTAAGAGATAATTTTTTTTTCAGAAACAATCCTCTGTTTATTCCAATTTAAATGCATCAGTGATCACTTATGACCAGGTGCAATGATTACATTATGTGTCACAATGACCCAGGTGAAATTAATTCATGCATAACATTTGTTCGGCGCTATAAAAGACAAAACATTTGCCATGTATTCCAACTTCATGGGCGACCCTATATATATATATATATATATATATATATATATATATATATATATATATATATATATATATATATATATATATATATATATATATATATATATATATATTTTTTTAAAATACAGGATATAGGAACTCCAGCTGCCATCTTAGACCTAATTAAAACCATATGGGTTTGTTTCCCCTTAATTAAAATGTTATTTAACATATGCCAATTTTGTTATTGGTGTTGGTGTCCGTTTACAATGTCTCACAAAAAAACGTGACGTAAAGGTAACACCTGATATAGACCTACCACTCAATCAATTGATAACATTTACAATGTTTTCATTAAGGTAATGGTCTCCTGTGATGGTTTACTACCACTTCAACGCAATATCCTCGCCATATCGTCACATCAAGGCAATAAAAGTTAACGGACATAGACAACAAGATATACAGGCAGGAAGACAGAGGGACAGATAGGTCTAGTTTCCAAACAGTGAAGGGGAAACCAAACTGGAAGATGTTGTGAGGATTTATTTGAGATTTATTTGAAAAATATCTGACAAATTCATTCTTTTTATATTCTATAACCCATCCCTCTGTTGTCTCTGCTTCTCTCTGTCCTCCCCTCTCAGCCCCGGCCCAGGCAGGTTTGTTGGGGAAGTGTCGGCGGCCCAGGACGGCTTTCACCAGCCAGCAGCTGCTGGAATTAGAAAAACAGTTCAAGCTCAACAAGTACCTGTCCAGGCCGAAACGCTTTGAGGTGGCCACTTCACTCATGCTGACTGAGACTCAGGTGAGAGAGGCAGAGCCTGTAGGATGTGTTGTATTTGCAGGGGAATTTTTTTCTAAACCTGATTCCCTCAGTGTTAAATTAAGAACTGTTATCTGAGGAGTTGGTTTCCCTTTAAACTTAGAGTTATTAGGTGTCTCCCTCTCTAGGCGATGCAAGGCCATGGTCAAGACACTGTTGTGTCTGGTATGCTGAACACAGGGTTCTCCCCTACCTACCTAGACGTAATACAGACGCCTCTGCAGCGCCCTCAAGATAACTTCTTATAGCCTTTCCATAAGGACAGTGTTCAGACTTGGGGTTGGCACTGTTCATTTCATAACTGTACTGCTGAAACCTTGATTCTCACGATGGCCATCGGGCATCAATACATGTTGCTGCATAAGACATCTACCGTCTCCAGAGGTGTCCTTGCTTCAACTCATAAGAGTTTCCATCACAGTATTGAGTTATTGTGTCACCTGGTATATTATTTTAGTGTGAGTATATTCCCTTTATTCCGGTCCTTCCTAGTCATAAAGTTATTAAGTTATTAAGCTTACCACCAATGACGCACTGCTTTTTTAACATTCTTCCAATCCCCAGCAACAAATCCCTTAAATTAAGGAGAACATATATTTGCATCCTGAACCCTGACTTAGCACAATTCCTGTTGTTTTTCCACCAGGTTAAGATCTGGTTCCAGAACAGACGTATGAAGTGGAAGAGAAGTCGCAAAGCCAAGGAACTAGTAACGCCGCTGACTGACACAGAAAGAGCTGGAATGGAAAGTCACAGTGGCAAGCCTCAGAGTGATTCCCACAGCTCGAGTCAGGAGGACGAAGAGGAGATAGAAGGGGATGATGAGGACGAAGTGGGCTTCATGAGGCATGCTGGAGGAGGAACAGGGAACTATGGCTCTTGCTCAGAGGAGGAGTTGGAGGAGGGGGGCCCAAGAACAAGAAGTGGGGTTTTCCCATAGTTATAAAGTTCAGCATGCTTTATTATACGCCCTTGTATGTTTATTACTCTTGAGAAGACGATGCATTCAGGCGCACGAACATGATGGCATGAAGAGGATCACTCATGTTTCAGAGTCCCTTCCATAGTGCCATATCTGCACCTGGAACTCCCACATTAGCAAAAGGTTATGTTGACACCTGCACATTGGGCCGGATATGAAAACTGATCACATCAAACCAGAATAATAGTATGTACTTGGACATTTAATGGTTTAATGGTCAGTAATCCATCTGAGTTATGACTTCAGGATCAACAAATAATTCTGACTTAAAATGGGCAATTTGGTGCATGCTTTACTAGTGATTTAAACAGTATACATGTACTGAAAGCTTATGTTCCTGTCCTGTCATTTGCAATTAATTAATTTATATAGGAATGTACATGTTCTCAAACTGTATGAATGGGGGTGATGATAGCACTTTCATGGTAGTGGATGAAGATATAGACAAATTAACTTGGAGATTTGTGTTGTCAAGAGTCAGTGTTACATTGTTATCAGGTCTGTTACAAATGCTGGACAAATATTCCACCAATATTTTACATTTTTCACGTTTTCAACAAGACTTCATACATAATGTAATGCATCTTCAGCCAATTAAAGTTTAGGGTATACGTGTGGCAAGAAAAATGCTACTATGGGAAATCTACTTTTTGATTATATGGTCATGCATTTTTGTTGTAAAATATTCAACTCTTTGTTTTGTATTATCTTGTTGAAGTGGCATGTTATATTTAGTTTAAGCCACACACGCGTACACATACACATACAGGTAACATACACACAAAATTGGCTGAACATACGGTTTGATATTTGAATTTAATGTTAGCGCATTTTCCCTGTATTTTATAAACTGCTCTCATATTAAGCGTGTTATGTTGTCAATATAATTTAACATTATAGAATTTAATATATTTCACTTTAAAACCAAGACTAGTGTTTTTTGTGGAGATGTAAAGCTTGAAAAATAAAGTTGCATTCATGTGTTCATGTGTCATTTAAGTCCAATAAAAAGACTGAATGACAATTAATGTCATTTAGGGTAACTAGATACTTTCTGATTGGAGGGTGATTGCTTGAGTAGTTTAATCGATTATTGGACAATATTTGTATCACAAGTTATTAATAACTCACAAACAAATGAGTCATAAGATCGTTATTATAAATATAAACACTCCTGAGATGCTTATAAATCGACCGTATTGTCGAATTGCAACTGTCCCACTTCGTCTGCCGTATTTACTATGGCTACTTGTTGTCATGGTAACTCAGGGGCTGACAAACTTGTGACAGTTGTTAGCGTTGTTTTCACAACTAAAATGGAATGAATAGCACTAGTTTGCAAACTTCATTATTTGCCGTTTGAAAGGAGGTAAGCAAGGAAGGAAGGTATAGCGATACGTTAAGTGTTAAGCCACGTTTAATGTTATTGTAGTCTGTTTAGCTATCTGCTTTCTAATTCCGTGTTAGCTAATAGCTATGGTCCTGATGTACGTCGAGCTACTTCCAAAACACTCTCCACGTTGTCGTTGATGTAACGATAGCGATGTTTTAACTTACTATATAGATCTAGTGAGACTGTAAAAAAATGTGTCAACTGTGCAAAAATAACAAATAATCAAAACCATGCTAAACGCCCGGCCACCACCAAACACTTTGTTTTGTATTTTAATTTACAAATGCTAGCTAAATGCCTTCTGCCTTTTTCCAGCCATGTTAGCTGATTCTCGGGGTCCCGAGCCATTGGCTTCGGGGGCACCGTGGAAGTCCTCCACCCCAGGGAAGGATATCAAAGTAACTCAAGTTTGGATAAAACAGCTTGGCATCATTACTAACCTGTGGTCTGAGTGTGCGGCAGCAGCTTGTGTCTGCTGGTGCACACTGTCTGACTTAAAATGTACCTAATATTTGTATTACTTATCAGTTGTTCTGACTTAATGAGTGTGCAAAATATGTGTTGATTTACGACCAATTACATCCTTTCTTATTGGTCTCAATAACCACAATAACCCAAAACGTTTGAGTCTAAATTACATAATTTGATGCTTGCCAGATTATGGACTTTATTGATATAGCTATCAGTATGACTGTCCGGCTCTGAAATAAACATGAAATACTTAATGTTCAATTTACAATTTCTTTTTGCGTGTCTTTTGAAGTTTTTTGAAAACAAATTTCTATTTTTTAATTCTGCAGGATCCGATTATTCACCAGAGACGACGGTGTGGAAAGAACCTGCGACCTGCATTCAGCCAAAGAAGGCTGGAATTGAAGCCAGAGCTGGTCTGGGAGCACTGGGACCTGGGGAGAGAGTTCACCAAGACATTAGTGTTGAGGAATATTCATAGCAAGCTGCAGAGGCTTCATGTCAGGTATTCGACACATGGTCATACATATGCACACACATATAGTATAACCGCAGGTATTCACACAAACACACACACTTTCTGGGTTAATGTTTACTTCCAAGCAATGCAATGTCAATTTGATGAGTATCCACAGGCTATCATATCCTATCTTTCACCCCTCACAGGCCTCCCGAGTCCACGTTTTTCACCACCATCACTCCCCAGATAATTGTTCTCAGCCCAGGCACTTCTTTCTCCATGCCAGTCAGCTTCAGACCACTCCAGAGGGTAACGCATCACAATCTTACACATAATTGCATCTATTAATAGAGTTTTTGGATGTATTGTGCCACAGGGGTTTCAAATGTGAATTGACTTTGCTAAACAGATACGTTGTCAATCTTAGAAATGGTCAGATACTCTCAGTCTAAATAATTAGGGAGGATGGGTGAGGGAGACGGGACAATTACAAGAAAAGGAAGAGACAATTCTAGCCCATTATTGTCTTTTCACAATTTTTTGAGCTGAGGACATTGTGTGAATAAAATGACTCACAGTACCGCACGAAGCATATATGCATGGCTTTAAAAAGAATCGTTACCCACATGATAAAGGTGTAACAAGATCTTCTTCTCCTGTTTTTCCTCTTGACAGTGTAAGTATGAAGACAGCATTGAGTTTCAAGGTAAAGATGGCAGCTTCCAGGTGTGGCTCCGTGCCATCACTCCCTGCCATGCCCTGGAGGTACCCGACTCTGTGTTGCTGCCAAACTGCGCTGTTCAAAACTCCTCACAAACTACTTTCCTGCTCAAAAACGTCAGGTACGTATGAGTGTGGTTTAGGCTAATGCAGAGAAGCAGGAGGGATGAATATCCTGGGAGGAAAGGAAGCAGAATGCTCACTTAAAATGAATGTATTTTTATGTGTAAATAAATTATGTCAAGCTCTTTACTCCTTCACCTTTCACTCCGTTTCACTCTTGCTAATCCCTCCATCTCACTTTCCTGTGTCTTCTCTATTCCCTATTGCCACATACTCTTCTTCCCACAGTAAACTCCAGACATGCTTCCAGTGGGAATGTGCAGCACCGTTCCAGTTGAGCCCTGAGCAAGGCCTGTTGAAGCCTGGCGAGAAGTGTCACATCAGTGTGCTCTTCCGACCACAAGAGGCACTTGTGTACCAACAACAGGCCAACTGCAGGTTTGGAGAAGAAGAGGACAAGGCAGAGAGCTGCTGCACTATACTGCTGCAGGGATTAGGTACTGTAATTATCAGATGAGACAGGAGGAGCTCTCAGAATACTTTATGAGATGCTGGGTAAATAGGGACCCTTTCCTCTTGTAATGCCTCTGTGTTCCTTTTCAGCCAAATACCCATGTCTTCAGCTGAGAAATCCAGGTACGAAGAATGATAAAGAACAGTGCGATCCAGAGCTGCACTTTGGCTCCGTGGCAGTTGGACAAAGTTTGCAGAAACCCTTTGACATCTTCAACCCCTCTCCAGTGAGTAGTACACAGAGATGCACAAATGTGAATGTACACACTCAGGGACCTTCTCATCCCTCTTTTTGCCCCGTCTCCAGGTAACTGCAGCTTTCTCTCTTTCACAACTGTTCAACGGGGTCCCATTATTGGGGTCAGAGTTCAGCTGTGATGTGAGAAGCGGTAAGGTAGCACCTGGTGAATCGCTGCGGGTTTTAGTCACCTATACTCCTGCTGTGGTGGATGGTGTCTCTGTCAAGTACTTGTCTCTAAAATGCACGGGGGCACTCAACGAAATTCTACTCAAACTCACCGGAAACTGTGTAGGTAGGGGATGCACATAAAGGCACACACTCACCTCACTAGCATATTATCACAAAGGAACTGTATCTACTACTAGATGAATATATAAAAATGGTTCTTTTTGTAACTAGGTCCCAAAGTGTCCTTGTCCTGCTCTGTGGTGGACTTTGGTTGTGTTGAGGAAGGAGGAACAGTCGAACAGACAGTGGAGCTGGTTAATTCTGCGCCTGCTGAGGCTATGTACCAATGGGACCTTGACTGTAGTGGGAACAGTGTGTTCAGCATCCAGCCAGCAAGTGGCACTGTGTGCCCACATAGCCACACCACACTGAAGGCCATCTTTAGGCCCACGCATCCTATTGCACATCACAGGAGAGTGGCATGTATCATACTGCACAGGGTAGGAGCCAATATCCAGATGTATACACACTCACAGGACACACACAAGCATCATCAGTGCTCATCTACTAACCTACTCTTCCCCGTAGGATCCCATATTCCTTGATCTGATTGGTACCTGTCACTCAGAGCTCCAGCAGCCAGCGATACTGAAACCTGAGCACTTGGTTGTTAACCAGCTCCACTGGTCTCCCAGACAGGACCTGCCAGAATCTCTGACGGCCATGCAGCAAGGTCACAATGTAGACTTGAACCAACAGGGAGTGTTCTGCCCTGTGGAGGAGGTAAAGTTCCAAAGACAGATGAAAGATTTGTTTAGATTTTAAATATCTTATACGACAACATTAAATCACTTTGAGTATGAACAACAGATTTTACCAGTAAAGTATAGGTTTATTTTTTTCTCTCTGACTCTCTCTGTGTCATTTTGTCGCAGCCACACAAGAGACCAGACAAGAGATCTCCCATGGAGGAATATTACCAATCCTGCTTGGGGTGCATGGCTCACCTCTCTTGCTGCTCTTTATCGTCCCCGCATGTATCTGTGGTGCCCAGTGAGCTACTGTTTATTCACAAAATATTGACTTCAGCCACTTCCTCTCAGGCTGTCACCATTTCCAACCACACCAGGGGGAAACTCAGGTACCAGTGCCTGCTTTGGATTGTGTCTTCTCACTAAATACGTTTTTTTTATTTATTTCTACATAAAATGTAACGATCTGTTTTATTGTACTCAATCTGCTCGTTGCATGTGATTCCGCTCCAGCCTGGTGTGGACTGCTGCCCAGGACTCTCCGTTCACTGTCTCTCCCTCATCATGTGACCTGGCTTCTCTGAAATCCACCTCATTCAGAGTGACCTATGACCCCAAGGAGCGTAATACTCTGCATGGAGCGCAACTTGAGTGCTTTGCATACTATAAGGTAATGTTTATTCAAAATGTATCTCTTGTCTCTGTTGAAAGTACTGCTATGAAAGAATAACATTACCATGCAACACATTCTGCTGCCACTCTGTCCTCTCTCTTCCCTGGATGCTGTAGGACACTCATCACATAGAGGAGCGGCTGCTGTGTCCACCCTGGTGTGTGACTGTTAGAGTCTTAGGCCACTCCTTTCAGCCGGGCAAAGAGCATTTCATCCCATGTTGTTCCTTGAAGCCCCCTCGAGTGGTGAGACACAAGCATGACAAAGAACGCAAATCTTACAGAATATCTCAACTATAGTTTTGCCAAAATTTCCCTTGAAGCCAGTATAAAGGAGATTGTAACACTGCTAACCATGAAGAGATAATGCCCTGGTAACTGTATTATGTTGTTCTTTCAAGGTGTTTCCGGCCCTTAGTGTTCTTTCCTATCGGACAGCGCTCCTCCAGAATTGTGGAGACCTGCCCCTCACTTTTAGTCTGGATCACAGCTCAAACCCTGCTTTGGCAGAATCTGTGTCTGTCGTGCCGCGGTGTGGTTTAATCCAGCCTGGGAAACACCAAATCCTCACCCTCAGAACAACTCCCACAGAAGACAGTCCCAAACAAGGGTTCGGTTTACACCTTCAGCTCAATGCAGCTAAACACACAAAGGTGCCATACCCACTACACAGAAACACAGCACAAACGCTGCAGTACTTACCACACTGTACTTGCAGGCTATTGTTTTTCCTGTGCATCTGTCTCCGTGTCCTTTAGGAACTGACAGTTGTTAGTGTTGTGGAAAAGTTGTGTGTGTCTCTGGAAGGAGACGGCACTTTACATTTCCAGCCAACGGCGGTGGGCTCACGGACGCGGCGCTCCCACCACATCAGGAACCTGAGCCTCCTACCTCTACGGTTGTTATTCCACTGCTTTTTCAGTGTATTGTTTGCCGTCTGGATTTATCCCAGCATCATTAATCTTGTCTACAGCTGGCTTTCTGCGATTGTCTTTTGTGATAGATTCCAGTGGAGCGTTCCAGAACCAGACCAGGAGCTTATCTTTGTGGAGCCAGATGCCGGTGATCTGCAACCTAATGAGAGCTCAGTGAGAGACTGAACAAAAAAACACAAACAAATACCGTGCTTAATGCATCGGATTCTAACAAATTCCTCACAGCTGACCTTATTGACCTGTTTTTTGTACTATTGTTTGTGACTGGTTTGGCATTACAGGTCCAGATATGGTCCTTCAGCCCACTGGTGGAAAAAACATACACACTCACACCTACTCTCACCTTCTGGCCAATCCAGACTCCTGGATGTAACAAATCACATGTTACCCTCCGAGTGGTGGGGATGGGCTCTAAAGGCTTCATAGAGGTGTGTATGTAGATGGCTGTATAGATGTGTGCATAGCCTGGAGCCGTATGTGAATTTTCAAGAAAATTCAAGTGTCTGTTGCCTTTTGGAGCATAAATGACTCTCGAGAAGAACCCAACAAAGCAGTGAGTGCATCTCTGTTTCCTTCCCAGGCAGAGAAAGCGGTTCTGGATGTGGGGGAGATTCTGGTTGGAAGCTGTCGGTCCATATATGTTCCACTTGTGAACAACAGCCCCTGTTCTGTCTCCTTTTGTCTCTCTGTACAGCAGATCATTCTGGATGAGGAACTCACTTACGACCCTGAGACTGAGCCAAATGGTATTCTCTTATGTGGAGTCTTTGCTGTCGTTTGTGTTCTGTATTTACATGATATAGATCAGCTCCCAGCAGAGTATTTTAATTTAGTATGTGCAGCAGTCAGTAAGGCAAATTAACACAAATGTAGCTTTTTCTATTTGACTGCTCGTAAAGCAATTGCACCTTAGCATTACTATGACCAATAAACCCTTTAAAGGTATAATATGCAACAATTTCCAAAAATAAATCTCAACAACATGTTATACTTACCGGTCCTCTCTGGCCCTTTAGCCCTGAAGCTGGACTGTGAGAGCGGAACCATTGCCTCACACTCGACAATGGTGCTCCGATCCAATGTCAGACCACACAGGCGGGCCCAATATCTCTGGACCATCAGTTACCAGATGATGAATGCCAGTGGTAGATAGAAAACCGCAACTTTACACACCTGAATGTGTTTTATTACGTGATACTTACTGCTCTCTCCCTTTCTGTATCTGCCTCTCTCTCCCCAGCATTTATGCCATCCCCTCCCCAAGTAGTGTGTAAAGTGCGAGCTAGGGGTGTGCATCCCACCCTACAGGTGGTTGATGTGTGCGGTAGTGGCAGTGTGGGAAGACTCAGTAAGGAGCACCTATGGAAACTCTTCTCACTGGACAGCCTCAACGAGCATATGCTGTAAATGAAAAAAATCCTGTTTTTGCTTGGTTCCTTATAATGATTTGATTGTTTCTTCATTACAAAAGAGAAATTAATAATACTTGAACTATATATATATATATATATATATATATGTGCATAACCACATCTTCCCTTCCTGCATGTAGTTTGAGCAGTTGTCCTTCCGTCTTCACCAAAACCATGTTGGATTTCCACTTCAGTGCCGCTCCCGTGAATTCTCAGCCCTCAGTCTTTGTGTTGAGGTTTCACAACCCTGGCTCCGTCCCTGCAGACTGGTGAGGCGAAAGCAGACTAAAATATGGGTAACACTGTGAGGTAGAGCTTGACTGGGACAATTTGAATGCACCTTTTTTCTTTTTTTGACTAACTTTTGATTACTGATTTGTGGCCTTCTCTTCCATATTAGGACCTTCTTGTTTCCAGAGGACCAACAGATGGAGTTGGAGCACTGGGCTGAGACCGGAGAGTTTAGCAGAACTGAACTGTACCAGATGAAGGTCAGGCATGTTTTCTCTTTTTTTTTGTTTGTTGAAAAAACAGGAAGACATTTTAAACTATGTGAATGAACTTGACTGAGATTGGGATATTTCAGTATACAACCCAGACATAATGTCTTCATCTCATTGACAGGTTCAACACAACCATCTGTTCAGCATTTCCCCCCATTCTGGAACTTTGCTCCCTGGCCAGCAGAGGGCAGTACACTTCACCTACAGGTCTGAGATTATTGCAGGATAAGACAGATGGATAAATCAGAAAATGTTTCTAATATAGGCAAGGATAAGTGTTGTCTAAAATCACTAATTATGTGATTCTTATTACAATATTATGATTCTTTGAACTTCACAGCCATGACTTCGCTGGGACAGACCGGTTTCCTGTCGTGCTCAAACTTTCTGTCAGAGAGATCTTGGTGAGGCAGAGCATGTTGGTCGAATCAAAATCACACAGTTCTTTCAGTTCAGTGCTGTCGCCTAATATATCACTAAATATGGTGAACTCTTTCTATCTGCTAGATATTTCACGTTAACCTCATGCATGTGTTGTGGTTCTTTGTGCAGCTGAACTTTCAGGGGGTGACAGTGGAGAGAGACAGGCCTTATCTCCACTTTGCCTCGAAGCAACATGTCTTTACCTCTGTAACCATTGAGGACTGTACTCCGCCGAGGCAGGTGTGTTGATTTCTCCAACACAAAGCTGATAAGGAAATGCATTGCACTCTTATTGATAGGATATTCCATATTAACTCCAAAGGGTCCACAGATTTATCATGTTATTTAACTGATTCCATCAGAAAACTCACAATGAATTTGATCCACTAGGCAGCAACTGACCATTACAATCTAAAATGTTAAATCAATATCTATAATAGCTGTGTTTGGAAATCCATTGTTTGACTGGAATGTTCCTCTCTAACTGTTAACATTACAACCTGAGCTTCTCTAGAAGACTAAACCAAACCCCGGGGATTTGTCATGTGTAATATCTGTGTTTGTCCTGCAGGTGTATGAACTACACAATGGCGGCGCGGTGCCGGTCCGTTATGAGGTTGACGCGGCTGTGTTGTCACAGCTGCAGGTGGAAAACTTTGGCCATCCAGTGCTGTGCTGCCTCAATCCAGAGGGAGAGGTCCTACCTGGGAAGACGGCCGCGCTGGAATGGATCTTCTCGCCATTGGAGGCTAAGATGTACCATGTAAGGGTTGAGCAGTACTCTGCCCACATACCATAGCATTATACCATTGACAAAGTACCTTAATATCCATGTGATTTTAAGTCTGTTTTTTCTGTGTATCACCAGATAGATATTCCTATCCACGTCCAGGATGGGGACTCCATGCTGGTGAGGTTTGAAGGTTGTGGGTTTGATTCTCCTATACGTTACTCCACAAACCCATTTGACTGCAGTGGTACGAAGGCATCTGAAACCTGTGTGCAGAGAGCGCCCTTCCCGGGACAGGTGAGAGCGGTTCTTGTCTTTTCAAATCACATTTGAATCTAACTTAACTTGACTATAACTTGAATATCATGAGTCTATTCATTATAAGCCTCTGGTTTTGGTCTGTGACCATGTGAGGCTGAATGTGTTCATCGTCATGTGTGTAGGTGGTATTCTTGTCTGAGGACAGTGTCTCTCTTGGCGACATCCCATTGTGCTCCCGATCTACAAGAATCCTCTTCCTGACCAATGTGTCCCGCACAGACAGTGTTCACTATACATGGGAGCAGCCGAGCTCTCAGCAGGTAGGAAGGTGTAGCCTGTGAATAACATCTTAAGTATATATGTAAACTTCACCATTTTGAGAAGGAAACAAGCCGATCCTCCATTTTTTTGTCGGATTGTGTCAAAGTCCAAACAAATATAGGTTGGTTTTATGTCTGTGTGGTTTTGTGTTGTGTCAGGCGGTGCACATCCATCCAGAACAAGGTAGTTTGTGTCCAGGGGAGAGTGCCCTTTGTGTCCTTACCTTCACCTCCACCGACTACCCCACTTGTTACCAGCTCGATGTCATCTGCCAGGTGCTGCAGCAGTGCTAGTGCTAATAGCTAAGTCCAGTATTCAATGACAAGTATGGATGTTACTCACAGTGTTCTCTCCTCCCTCCCCAGGTTATCCAGAAAGCTGCACTGACTCAGTATTATGATGCTTTGCAGCGTTGGGAGGAAGAGAAAGAGAGACAGCAATATGAATTCACTATCATGGATACAAATGTGATAGAAAGCCAAGGAGTTCTGGTAAATAAGATCCTTCCTCAAATGCAAAGTGATATTCTACTTCACCATATTCACCCTATATCTTATAACAGGAACCTGTACCGGCTCAAGTAAGAAGAGGGTCATCTCTCAGGAAATATAAGGTGGTCTTCATTTGGTCTAAATATTAGGCCTGAAAAATATAGAGTTATAGATATGCAGTTAAATAAATCTCTGGCTTCATTCTGACGGCTCCTCTATGTCTCACTTTCTTTTTCTCACAGACTCTTCCTCCTATCTGTGCGGGTGGTAGTTGTGATACAGCGTCCACGTTATGTACCAAGACAACAAGAGCAGAGCGGCGGGCCCAACGAGCATCAGCAAACGCATGGAAGCGTCCTGAAAGCCCCCAACCTGCTCTGCTGCATCTCAGGGTTACAGCACGATCCCGCAGGCCTCCTGACCAGTCCAACGAGCGCTATAGGTAAAGCATATTAAGTTCACACTTTATAACACAGGCACAAAGACAAAGGTAACTTACTTTTTTTTATGTAAAAGCTCATGTTTATATAGAACCTTTCGGAAAGCTTTGACCCCTGTAAAGCATCCAGAAGAGCCTGATCTTCATTACATACATCTGTGCTCTTTAAGATGCCTCCAGCAACCAGAAACCAATGCTTCAAGCACTTCCCTTCCTGCTGGCCTGTCCTCCGCAACACATGGCCCCGACAGAGATGTCGCCATGCACGTACTCTCCTCTCTGCTCAGGTAACACTTACACAGACACCCAGCTACCTCCAGTTAAGACTTACAGTCAGACATCCACCCTGACCTACGCACCAGAGTGAACGTACTTAAATCTGATGGACATTCCATGGGATTTTAAGATTAGCAATATAGTGAATTTACAGTTAAGATCAATGGTGCAAGAAATAGTGCATTTGTGTATTCATTTGTCCCTCTCTCTCTCTCTCCTTTTCCAGTGGCATCCTCAATGATCCTGCCTTCACCCAATCTCTGACTACTTTGGCATTGAAGCCCATCAGCTACCGGGTTCGAGAAACTAGTCCCTTTCACTTCTCCTCCTCTCCAACCTCTCTCCCTCTCCCTCCCCCTCCCTGTCCCACATCTTCTCACCCTGCACCCAAACCTCATGTTCTGCTGTGTGGGACAGTGGGACAGAAAGAACAGCACAACACGGTGGACAGTGACGGGACTGCAGGACGTTCGGGAAACGGGCCACAAACACACAACACACCACACACGTGTGTGCCGCATGTGCCTGCTGACATAAGTGAAGATGTGTTGCTGAGCACCCTCCAAAACCTGATGATGGAAGCTGTCAGGGGAGAGCTTGTCCTTACAGCACACCCCCGCACAATTATCTTGCCACCTGCTTCTACCAGGTGAAGACAGACACATTGCACATACACTCACTGACAGAAATACAGTATACCAAATGGCTAACATATTGTGTGTTCCATTAGTACCAGAAGGATGTGCAAAGCCATGGCTGAAGAGGAGACGGAAAACCTGAGGAACATAAAGGAACCAGCGAGGACATAAGTCTCACCATCTCCCTTATTGCCCCTCAACTTTCCTCTTTTCCTTGTTACTCCATCCCATCTGCTTCAGTCATGTATCTATTTGTCCTAGTCTCTGAGGCTCATTCTTCACAGACACGTTTTCTAAATGATGTTGCAGCTGTATGAAGACATGACCTTTGTTTTGTGCATTCTGATTTGTTAGAATTGTGTATGTATGAGGATACAAAACGACAGCAATTTATTTAAATGCTGTCTTTTTCTGACTTCATTCACCAATCTGTGGCAAACAACAATTTACAGAGCCATTGTGTTGTGCTTTATGCACATCAGTTTGAGTCCTTTTTTAAAATCTGAGGCCTTGATTCCATTTATTTCAGTGTTGCTATGTTTTGTCTTTTTGACAATTAGCAGTAGTCAATAAAAATAGGGGTAATAGTACAGTTGATTCCAGAGATGTGTGATTTCCTCTTTATGACCTTAAAAAAGTAAGATAATGACATAAATATAATAAATATATATTTATTTTATTTGTGTGTATATATATATATATCAGTTATAAGCCATTAATAAGAACAACATCTTCACCACGTGGCAACCCTGAAATGTTTTTTTTTTAAATGATTACTTAGAGTAAAGCAATAACAAATTGATGACGGACATTGATGAAGAAGGATAAGGGCAGCTTATCAGACAATTACACTGATCTATTATCGCTAAATGAAGCTACTCTTCTTCCAAGTTGTTTCAGCTCATCTGTCCATGTTTGAGTGTTTTCAACTGTTAACATGTGAATCATAATTAACTTAATAACCTTAATTGACTGACGCTGATTTCCTGGTCTTGCAGTGTCTATCTACAGTGCTTAAGACTCCCCACTAGATGGTGCTACATACAAACAGACTGACCTTCCTTGCAGTTCGCATTGCCTCAAGTCACAGCTGAGCCTAATTTATCCAAAGGGTATAGACTTAGTGGGTATTTTGCAGTGAACAGCAGAGAACCTGTCAGAAAGTTTGTTGTCAACTACAGAGCACCATAATGGAATCACAAGACCTGGAAATAAGAGTTTCTATCTTTCGTCTGACAAATGACAACTTTGTTATTGAGTGATGCACAGCAACGCTTTCAGAACAAGTGTTTATTGTTTTCGTGGTAATTATTGAGGTTGTGGGCTACTTGTTTTAGTGATGAGCATAGGTTTTGATATTGGAGTTTGGTCAGTCCCAGGGTGGGCTCCCGTTGAAAACAGCTATGGTTCTAGACCGAGTGCTCTGTGTTTGTGTGTGGCTGGCGACCCGGAGTAGTGTACGAAGGCTGATCCGAAAGTCATCTGCGTCCCATATCTCCAAGACAATCTTTGTGTGTGTGTATGTGGGTGTGCGCATGTTTGTGTGTGTTACCCATCTGGCCGGTTCCCCTTCTATCTCTTTGCAACACCACAAGCCCTCTGGACATGAGTTGGACAAAGAAGAAAGAGTTTAAAGACCCAGAGCTTTCAAATGGTGAGCAGGGCAGAGCAGATAAGATCTGTTATAATAAAGTTGCCGTTCTACCAGTAATGCTGATGAATCACACTGAATACTAACTCTGGCTGTGTGTCCCTGCGTGTGTTATGTGAAGGAAGTGGAAGAGTGCGTAAAAAAAATATAGTCTGCTTTCAATTCTTGAGAAAAACACATTTGTGCTGCAGCGGTACAACATTTGAGACAAACATCGTTATTTCTTCAGCCTCCCCAAAAAAGCTTCTCTGGAGCTAAATCAGCCGATTTTATCATCAGGAATCACGATCTTCAGATAACTCACTAAGCACTGAACTTGTTGGGACAAAAACTGGACTTCTGAAATTTCATTACAAACCCTGGAAATTTAAAATAAAACATAAGGACAAAAAGAACTGGACAAAACACTTTCCAGTACACGTTCATGTATCTACGTACACACAAACACACGGTGTATGGGAATAACATCACATCCAGCTTTGGCCAAATCTAATCTAATAATCAAAAGTTCAGCTGTGATGTTATCATTACTCACAAATGGATGTGACGCATTTGGAGAACATGTCTACTCCGTCCCCGTCTTGCCTAAATTATTGCTGCTATTAGATTAAAAATAACAGAGTCCAAATAGTTAACTTCACTGTGAGATTTAGTGGGAGAGTTCAGCTCACCGACACTACAAGTGTTTGAAACCTTGACAGAAGATGTCAAAGTGGTTCTCTGGAATACTGACACTGATGTGGAAGCTTAACACTGGTGGAGCATGTAAAGATTTATGTTCAAATTTAAAGGTTTCATATAGAATGTGAGATTTGCTCTAGGATTGCAGTAAGGTTGAGGTATCACAACTACAGTCACCGTAAAGACGTGCTGCTAAACTTTGTGTAGTTGACACACACAGTGAGTCCTCATCCGCAATGCCGCTGAAAAGATGGTATCAGCACCGATGCAGAAGACCGGAAAACCAATCAGAGCAGACGGGGCTATTTCAGAAGGGGGGGCTTAAAGGGAACGCTTCGGACAGACCGAGATGACTAGTATATGCAGAAAAGACAGTATTGGAAAAACTGTTTTTTGTTGTTGTTTTTTTTACATTTAAAGCATTTAAACATATTCTAGCAGAAACCAAAAAAACGTGTTTCCTTTAAACAATGTTTTCTATCTATCTATCTATCTATCTATCTATCTATCTATCTATCTATCTATCTATCTATCTATCTATCTATCTATCTATCTATCTATCTATCTATCTATCTATCTATCTATATACTCAACACAGGATCCATTGTTGCAACATGTATACAGTAATTAAACTCAGTGAGAGGGAGCTAATTTCACTCCTTTTTTGAAAATAAAATCTGTCACAATTTGTATTAACTGTAGATGAGCGGAAAAGCAGGATTCCATTGGCACAATATCACGTGACGGTGCGGTCATGGTGCACACACGCCTTTGTGTACATGCACAATAACAAACAAAACAGGGGCCCACTTTTGAAAACATTCCTCCACGGTGCTACTCGCAGTCGAAAGCGCCACAGGGCATCTTCAATCTGCAAAGTAAGTAGCAACTATGGCTGTCAAATAAATACAGAGACAAAGTATAGAGGACAATACAGTAAAGTGCTCAAGAAGTATCCCAAAAGTTGTGCTTAAGTACACTTGTTGAGTAAATGTAGCAAGCTACATTCTACTCCTGCTGTTTGGTACAATTTGCTCAAACTGTCAAAGCTAGCAGATGTGAAGCACTTTTAGAGTTAGCGCTAGAATGTATCAACAGCGTTTCCAGTCTTGTGCTTTGAATTGGGCTTTTAAAGCAATTCAATAATCCTCAAAAAACAAGTTTCAAGTTATGCATTAATAAAACTTATCACTTGACGGCTACAAGCACATGCACCCAATAAACAGCCTTTTCCTCTACACCGGCCCTGTGTACAAATATGGTATTGCGGGAGGAGATTCTACCAGAGCTAACATGAACAATTGAGATTCCTCTGGCAATTCAAGTGGCATAAGATGTTACAGAGAAATGATCTGTACCTGGTTCATTGGAAGCTTTGGGTTTAACTCTTTCCCATCGCCTCCCTGCAGACTCACAACTCATTCTTCCAGATAATAGGTCAGCTGGTTGAGTCCGAGTGTTTTTAAAGACCCAAGTAATCTGTGTCCAATTACGATAGGGTCACTGAGCCGACGCCGGCCCAGCCCCATGAGAGAGAAGCAGGATATACAGGAATCCCACCAAATGATGTAGCTTTTGTTGACAGGTTGCAGCCATTCTCAGTGAGAGCCATGTGCCATGGAAAAGGCTTTACCTTCATTACTTGCTGTAACAAGACCATCATTTTGCATAACTTCAGTTCCTCTCCGTTCTGCTTCTCGACATGTAAAATCATGTGTCAGCGGGAGGCATCAATATTTTATACTACAACCTCTCTGACACTCTCACCATGCGTGTGCCAGTTATGAAGGAATTTCATGAACATGCCTTTCTCCTGGGGATTCCAAGGATGACTGTGGTTTGTTTTAAAAAGGTTAGGACCGTCATGTGTTTCTGATTTAGATCTAATTCAAGTTGTGACATAAAATATTAGCTCCATGGGATTTTTTTTAATCTATTTTCAAGCATAACCGACCGGGAATGTGTTTTGTGGTTTTTGCAGTGTGGGCGAGGCCTTTTTTTTTTTTCTGTGGAAACAAAAGGGCACATGAGTGGTACAAAAAAAGAAAGACAGGAAAAGAGAAGGAGGGTGAACGAGGATCACGTCCATAGATGCTGGCAGACAGTAGGAATCCATTTCACGCCCAGATGAAAGCAGTGTGAGAGGGGGAATGTGTGTGTAGTCGTATGATAGGTGTGGCAGGACAGGGGTTAGGCCTGTTAGCTTTTCCTAGGTGGAGGAGGGAGGGAGGGAACACTCCATAACCCGGCCCAATGCTCGTTCAGTTCAATCAGTGACGGACCCAAGGGGAAACCAAAAGTTATTGCAACCAATTGTATTTTTTTCTGTACAGATAAATCTTCTCATATGAGATTTCCCAAACACAGTATGATCCAATATAACACAGTATTCAGTATACAGTATTCCAGTGCAGTTTGGAACAGTATTTTATAGTATTGTGACATGAAAGTGGACATTCTGTTGTGCAGGACCGTACCGTGTCAGGGTACGGTTAGTTAAAGTCCTATAATCAACATGGGTTTTGGTGAACGTGACTATGGATCCATCACAGCAATGCTTTGAGCTTTATGCAAACAGCAGGGCAACATGCTCATAATGACAATAATGATTTACCATGTTCACCGTCTAGGTTTAGCAAGTTAGCATGCTAGCATTTGCTAATAAGCCCGTTTCACACCAGCCATTTTGACATGTCATCGCAAGGGAAACAAAGGTGTCGTTAATGACCTCAATTATGGCCCTGTTCCATTAAGGTGGGCCATTGTATACTGTGGCTCACTGGATGTTGTGATACATTGAATAGAATGGAACAATAATTCATAATTGTATACATTTAAACCTGTTTACTGTGGTATGACAGCTTTGTAAATAGTTTCTTAATGTGTGTTCAACAATGTTTCATCAATTATGGCTGAAATAACCAATAGTTCTGCGTTGTTGGTGATGCGAAGCCCCAGATATGCTGAGTAATCAAATCGCCAGAGAAAAAAACAGAAAAAAAAAACAGAGCCAAGAGAGGGGGGCAATATTCAGAAAAAAAAAGTCGCAAATTTACTAGAAAAAAGTCGCAAATGTACAAGTTTATAAAGTCATATATTTACAAGAATAAAAGAACTACCGTAACGTGCTTTGTATGATGCCGTGTGTTTAATATTCTATATTGGTCTGTTTAAATTATTGTGCTTTGTCAAATTAGTAACACAAGTGTTTTGTATAGTAAATGATGATGCTAAACATGCCAGCTTAACTTCCCAAGGATCTATGCATTTATTTTTCTAATTAATATATCACGTCTTGTAACAACGCCTTGTTAAGGATGCCTGTTAATGTTCTTATTTTATTTATATGGGCCAAATTGTCATCTTATGGGTGTTTATTGATCGGGTGGTTGGGATAATACGCTAGTGGTAGTTTTCATTTGTTGCGACTTTATTATCTTTAAATTAAAAAAAGGTTCTCGTAAATTTGTGACTTTATAAATTGTAAATTGGTGACTTTTTCTCATAAATTTCAGAGGTCTGTCCACGTGATGATGCACTTTAAAAGATGTGTTCTGAATGGAGTTATTCAGACTAGAGGTGATATATCCGAGTCAGTGTGCTTACTCACAGATCTCTGGGTCAATCTCCAAACTGATCAAGGTGACTTGAGTCACTTGAGTCAGTGCCTCCCAGATTATAAAAATCTGTAAAACAGTAAAACAGATAAAAAAAAATATTTTTTTTTTTATTTAAATGAAATTGTATTTTATCGTTTATGATTTCGTTTTAAAAGGATGATTTATGCTGTTGAAGTCTAATCTCCTCCTTAAATATCAGTGGTTTAAGTTTCGAGGAATCAGATTCCCTCAATCTGTCGGGCTACGTGAGTATGGTCTGTTTTTATGGTGGAACTTTGACTGAGTGATCCATGCAGCGAGTCCTCCTCTCTCACCCGGATCAGTTAAAGGATCCGGGTGATATGAGTGGGTGAGTGAATCTTCTCCCATCTCTAATTCGGACATTCAACCCGCGTGAATACAAAAATGTGCATATTTCGACCGATTCTTCACCAAAGAGGTGGACTGAAACCACTGACATTGCCATCTTGCCATGCCACTACCAGCATAAGTGACGTGGACTATGCTGCGAGATCAAGTCCAATCTTTTTCTCAGGTCACAAGTAAATGCCCGTCATTCTTCTCTTTCTCTAAAACACAAAATCATGTATGTCACGCCTGTCATTCTTCCTGTCTTCAACTACCAATCATCTAACGGAACAAAAACAATGTTTTAAGTTAAATGTAATAACAGAAAAATCCACTATTGGCAGCTCCGAGTGAAGCTCCCGTATCAATCAGGGCGTTCTCCTTTACAACACTGAAACTAAGTCGCTGCAGATGTATTATACACACTGGAAGGACATGTTACATATCTCCAACTCTGAGCGCGATTATTAAGATGAAACACTCAGGGAACTCCAGTCGATCACAAAGCTGTTTAAGGTCAACATGGCGTCATGGGAAAGGGAGAGGGAGGGAGGGCAGAGAGACGAGGCTTAAACCAGAGAACCCGGGTCCCAGCTCCTGTGTTGGCTGCCTTTGTCCCGTTTTAGTGTCTTAGAGCGGGATGCTGAACCTCTTGCTCCTGCCACTGTTGTTGCGAAACTAACAGTCAGAGAGGAGCGAGAGAAACAGTTTTCACACATTAACACACATCAACCACAAATTGCGTACACTTACACTGCCAAATCATACCTTGCATATTTGAACTGATTTCGAGGTGAGCGGTGCTAATTTAATGCTGAACAACTCAATGTATTCTAATTGTAACTGTGTGAGGCAATGCAGTGTACAAGCACATACTAGAGAAGTCAATCATTGGGTGCATTCAAGGAAACTCCAACATTTGTGTCAGCTGGAATATTGACCCCTTTAATGCAAAACCTATTCATTTGTCTTTAATTTAACGACAGACTAGCTTGTGAGTGAAATGCCTTTAGCATTCAGCAGTACGGACAATATTATATACAATGTCAAATTGTAATCTTGAGAGCAGCAGTGACTCTGGCGGTAAAGTATAAAGCTGCACACAGACAAGAAGACAAGTAGGTAGTACGACTTAAACTGACTTGAATGAGAAGGAAAAGCTAGCTAGCTAACTAGCCAGACATCTCTTCCTCGTGACCTGCATTTTCCAGACCCAAAAACAACTAACAAAAATTTACTTTTTTTTTGTACGAGTCAAAGGTCCACTGAATAACTCCAATGTCTATACCACTCCGGTTCTTTTTCTATGATTTGAACAATACACATAATGTACAATATGAATCTACTGTATGTGGGCTGATGGCCATCTGGTTAGGGGCTGTGCAGTGTCTCCTCCCAGCAGGCAACCAAAGCTGTGAGCCAAGACCCCAGGCCCAACACCCTGCCGGACTTTGAAATCAGATCTTTCTTGTCCATAAAGCCTCAGCCAAGTATGAAGAATCAGCCCTCCCTAAAAAAAAACACTCACCCAGCAGAAAGAGGGACAAGACGAGAGAGAACCTGGGGGTGAGTGAGACACAGGCAAAAAAAAATGGAAAGAAAGAAATAGGGGAAGAAAGAGAGGGTAAGGTTGAGACTGAGATGTGAAGAGAGAACAGCCAGTACAATGCCCTCATGCCCACACAGTTATTTATAGGTCACCGAGAGATAACTCAATTTTCATAACTTTCTAATTTTGTTACGGGTGGTCCCAGTTCACATATCAATACGGCACTCTCCAGGGGAAGCTGCAACGTCAGAATAGTATCTGTTTCAGCCACTGTATGCGAAATATTCACCTTGTTTTGACCATGTTTAAATTGAGATATGCAAGAGAGGGAAACAGGTCAATGGAGATCAACTAAATGATGTTGGTTTGAAATAAAGTTAAAGTAATGCTTGCTTCTAAGAATATTATTACTTTGGATACGTTTTGAATGTAAAACAGAAAGTGTATTTTTGCTACAGGAAAACACATTCAACATTGTTTTTGTAGCAACAGAAAGCTAAAGGAGTCACACCTGGAGGAATACATCCTGTCTGAAGAGCCCTAGACAATAATAGGGTGGATTAAGAAAGGCCTCATTACAAGATAACCAGAGGCTGATTTTCCCAAGCTGTCATGAATGAATAATGAGAAGTAAAATAAACTAGAATTATGGCCTTGTGCAAGTTGCAGTTTACATGCATTTCTGTCCAAAATGTCATCACTTATCCTGTTAGTCATTTGTGTGAAATTGTTATAATTAGCATGACTTATTGATTTCAATTTGAAGACATTTCCTCGAGGTGTTTCTGAGATATACTCCACACTGAAAGTCAATACCCAGTCTTCAGTCTCATCAGTGTCCAACTTATCCCGCAAGGAGAAAGAACTGTACCTTTAAGTCTATAACGGATGCGTATATGAAGTCAAAATGTACATAAATGATGATCAAAAGCTCTGACATCTTAATATTTTTCTGCCAAACAGCTTCACAACATCAAACTTAAATGACAGACAATACAAAAATATGGATGTCATGACAAAAGGAAAATATGCTCACTTCTTTAAGGATAAGGCCAAATCCCCCCAAAAAGAAAGGTGTTTCTGACAGCACATGAATCTGTCTTTCCAGCTGATTTTCCATGCCACATACCGTACCACACTACATGATACTTTGACCAATAGAAAGCATGAAATTGAATGTGACAATTTACCTCAAGCAAACTTGATGTTCACGCTGCAGGGAAATGAATGGGAACCGTGTCCGAGAGAACGTTGGGGAAAATGCACCATAAGCTCTAAAAAAGCGACGGCGTGCTTTGGTGGGCAGCAATGTGAAGCATACACCGTCTAAATGGACCGCATCAAGCAAAAACGCCATTGTGTTTTCAATGGACTTGATTCATGTTGTTTCAACCCTTGCATATGGCACCGACACACAAAAATATTTCAATGGATGAAAAGTCTGGATAAATAAATGAAACCTGCCACTCCGGTGGGACTCCATATTTTGCAGACTATGGGCAAAAATTACAATTACTTTGAGACGAAGCGTTTCTTCACTTTGACTTTATCCTGTCCAATTACATATGAAAAATGTGTCTAAAAGGTTTAAGTCGACACTATTTTCATTGCCAACCTTACACCCCAGTTCCAGCCGAGGCTACGGTTTGTGCAGACGTGAACGGGACAGAGACCCTCGTGAAAGACTCGGGTACTTGACTGGCTGACTTCTGCCTTTTGTTACACTTGTGATTGATTGCATCACTGCAGTGGAACGAAGTCGGGTGTGCTGGCGACTACAGTACAGTGGTGTTGGATTTCAATGGATATGCCCTTGGCCAGATATGTGATAACACCATCCAGTCTCACACACACACACACACACACACACACACACACACACACACACACACACACACACACACACACACAAAACAATTCTTCTTGGGGGCAATTGATTAACTTCGCCTCTGCAGTGCAGAGAGCACATAAAAAGACATCAAACCATGACTTGAGAACGTGCCATGATGCTGGCACACATATCAGAAAGGTAACCACCACACCTGTGATGACATCACCTCATTCCATAAGCTCTGATTTCGGGTCAACCGTAAACACACTGCATGACAGCTCTCCCTCCCTCTCCCCTCCCCCCCCCCCCCCCCCCTCTCTCTCTGTGTTTACTCCCTCTCCGCCCTCAGCCGGGTCCTCCTGAACCTAATTGCAGCTTCTTTCTCTCTCCCTCTCTGAGTGACAGCGAGGATTTCGCTTCGCCCGGAGCGACGTCACGCCGAGGTGGAAGAAGACGAGCGCATTTTTTCCTCCCTTTATCATCCAAAGAAAACACAACCGCAGACTTTGGCGCACGAGACGCCCTTTACCTGCAGCCGGTGCGCACCGACAATCACTCCACCGAGTCCACGAGACACGACCAACACCCGGCAGCACTTACAAGACCGAGAACGAAAAAAAAAAAAGCATTTGATTCTGTATCATTTCATTGTTTTGGAGAGCGGCGGGACTCGCGCGTCCTCAAACACACCGCGCGCTGTTTCGCCGTCAGAGAGGACTTCGCTGCCCGGAGTCACTTCGCCTCCTCGGACCGCTGCGACACGGAGCAGGACGACGATGAAGAGGTTAACCACACCTTTGAAAGCGGACATCTCTCCAGTAGCCTCTTGACCAACTTCGTTGCGCATTAAGATGCGCCCCGCAGAAGAGGAGTTGGATGAGGAACTTGTTGCGCTCTCGTTGACAGACAGTTTCCAGTGATTTTTGTTGTTGTTGTTTGTTGTTGCTACGGTCAGAAGGCAAGGACCTCCTATGTATTTAAGAAATAATCCAACTCGGTGTCGGCTGAGCTCGTCAGTGCTTTAAACTTTTGCCCGGGAATCTCCTTGAGGATTTGCTGCGTTCACCATGACGGTTCGCCTCTCCCGGATCCAACTGGCCCTGTTCTTTATCTTGCTCTGTCCGGTCAATATCATCGGACTCTGGTGGTAAGTGCTCTGTGTTTACCACGTGTTTTATGTTCATCTGCCTCGTGTCAATGTTAGATTTATTTGATTTCTGCCCGCAAACATGGTGAACTATATTTAGGCTACCCAAAGCACCATCACAGAGTTTACCGGCGTTTCCCCTAAGTACTTTATTGGCCGGGCTGCAACAGGATGTAACACAATATAAAGAATCTCTAAAAATGAATGATAATTATAAAACAAGATGAATAAGAGTGTTTAAAGAATAAATAAAAGTCAGTAACAATTATTCAGACTTCATTCTGTCCATGTCTTTAATATTAAAACATACAAAACTAAATTTAATTTGTGCTTACATACATACAAAACCCTCAAGTCAAATCTATGTTGAGACTGGGATGAGACTGGGAATTATAGGTCCGCAGGGTGAAGGACAAAGAGAAACAGGGTGGTGAGAGAGGTGTCTGCTGTTCATTGCCTGCAGTGATACATGGAGGAGAGAGGACAGGGAGATCGGTGGAGTTGGTGTGTGTGTGTGTGTGTGTGTGTGTGTGTGTGTGTGTGTGTGTGTGTGTGTGTGTGTGTGTGTGTGTAGTGGGGGTTCAGAGTCAGGAATGTCAGGTGGCCCTCTAGGCGCAGTGGATATGTCATCATAAAACAATCCATATAGGCTCAGCTCTGCAAGGTGTGTGACAGACAGACAGACCCTGTAGATCTGCTGATAACATGTTTTCTGTCCATGTGGGTCTCTGTCTGTCTGTCTGTCTGTCTGTCTGTCTGTCTGCCTGTCTGTCTGTGTAGTCCTTTCACTGTCTTGTGTGCAGCGTTTCATTAGACAACATCCAATATTTCTGTCTGTCTTGCCTTCTCTCTTTTTCACGCACACACACACACACACACACACACACACACACACACACACACACACACACACGCACACTTGTGCAAAGCGGCAGCGTTTGAATGTGAAGCTTTGTGATTTTTTTTTTCCCCCAGCGAATCCTCCCACTGTTCATTCACAGCCCAGTCAAGGTCAATGTGGGTTGTAGTGTCACCGCGGCTGTGTGAGTCTGCTGAATGTCCTTGTATGACTGGTAGATGGACCAGCAGCTTCACAAGACACGTCTCTGGAATCAAACTTTTTCATTGCAATCCTTATAGCTGTGAGGTAAATTTATTAGTTACAGAGAATCGCCCTTGTGAGGATCAATTAATAGATACATAGATACAGAACTGATTGGATATGGAATGGAAAAGAATGGACAATGCTCCTGTTGTAAATGAGGGGTGGATAGGTTCACTCCTCTGGGAAAGCATGTTACCTTTGTGGGGTGTCACTGAACAAGACGTGCATCCACACTCATGTTCTCAGGATGTTTTCACAAATACATCCACACTTAGACGCCTGAACAGTACAACATCTGAAACTACAATAATGCATCAGAGCTGACGTCCCGTACTCTGAGCTGAGCCTCAGACCTCCATCCTGTCCTCCTCATGCTCTCCATCATTGTTAGTGTGTCTTCATTTTAAACATTATTCTGCTGTATTTGAACTTGAAACAGTAATTTGATCTCGGCTACCTGGTCACCAAACACAAGCTCTTACTCTGCGATGCTGAATTGCTATTTTATATTATCGTCAATACTGGTGTTAATAGTAACTGATCACAGGGAGGGCTCAATTAAATTGGGTGTGAAAAATGCCGCCTCAGTGTGAATGAAGAGCATCGTCATGTTTAGCCAGATGCTGCTTGTAGCTGATCTGTGCTGTGACCAAGCTGTGGACGGAAAGAGGGGAAACGATACCGGAGTCATTTACAGTGTCGTCCAACTAAATCCCAGGTTGAATCCAATTCACTAAAGAGAAAGATGAGAAGACATATACCATAATACAATTCTGCACATTGACCCTTATGGATCCTTATTACCAACCAAAGCATAATTTATTTTTACGGTGGGTTCTCCATCCGTGGTGTGATCAAGTGGAAGAGATGAAAGACGACATCACAAAAAATAAAACACAAGTCTGTCCTTTATGAAGCTGAACTTGTGAGAGGCTCAGACTAAGTAGCTGTTGTGTTAAACGACATGAAAACTGTGACGTTCTGCTGGCGGCGCATTCTACACAACTCCGGACGTTCATTTGAAAATAAAGCTGTAGCGGATTAAGGGAATCAAATCAGCAACTTCCTTTTTATCCGCACTGACATACGTTGTCATCTTCTTTCACTCGCTCACTTGTTCGCTGGCTCTCACAGACACACATGTGGATGCATCCACGCACAGATTCACACACTCACACACACACACACACACACACACACACACAGTGGCTGACTGTGGTGCAGCTAGGGTGAAGCCACACCTGCGGGTCGCTCCCCAGTCTGCCAGGACAATGATGGTCTCTGTTGAAAGCTGCTGGACATACCATCATACATCTCTCTCCCTCTGTCTCATGCTCGCTCCTCTTCAATGTCTTGAGCCGTACAGATAGGTTGTCGCTGAAGGAAAAGAGAGAGAGAGAGAGAGAGAGAGAGAGAGAGAGAGAGAGAGAGAGAGAGAGAGAGCTGCAGTGATGGACAGAGAGTGAGGGAGATGAAATGTGGGGAGATAGCTGTCCTTTCAGAGCCTCTGCTGATTAGAGCGCTCTAATCATTTGGCCTGAGAGCAGAGAGCACAGCTCAGAGACTCAGTGGAGGGAGGAATGCCTTTGCTCTCTTATACTGGATTTGACTGCGGTGCTTAGCAGGGCCAACTTTGCTCTATGTCTGTGTGTGTGCGTGTGCGTGTACATGTGTGTATCACAGCCCCAGTTTGGCCGACAGCCAGCCTGCAGCGTGCCACAGGCCTACAGGTGCACACACACACACACACACACACACTGCTTTTGTGTGTGTTTCGCTTTTGTGTGTTTACGTGCGTGTGTCAGTCCAAATACATCTCCGACCATCGGATCCTTGTTAATCTGTTTAATCTGTTGAACATGCACTCTGAGATATACAAATGCACTCATTCGGTCATACAGTTATAGGAAAATACACGCTCACGCACACACACGCATGAACACAGACTGTGTTCACAGACTCTATAGTCAGAACTGCCATCATCACCAGAGGAGAGTTTCATTGTAACAGATCTTATCTTGTCCACTCCTGGTCTGAAAAGCTAGATGTCTAATCAGGACCAGGGAGATGGGTAAGATTAAATGACGATGTGGGTTTGGCATCAGGGAGAGGACTGAATTAAATGTGTTTATACGTGTGTGTGTGTGTGTGTGTGTGTGTGTGTGTGTGTGTGTGTGTGTGTGTGTGTGTGTGTTTTTGTGGGCATTCGTACTTTAAATGTGTTCCAGTGTCAGAAATGTAGGGCAGTAGGTAAACGTGGTCCAAGAAATGTCAAAATGCCTCAACAATTATACAAAGAGGGGCAAAAGCAGTGTTCACAGTTTGGGGGCTGGCAGAAGCCAGCTTGAAATGTAACTGTAATATTATCAGGTAATGTAGGAGCTGCTGTTGTTCGGAGTCCTTTCTTGTTCTTTCTTGCCTTCCATGTTACTGCGCTGTGTTACTGGGTTTAGCACAGTCTTCTGAGCTGCTCTCGTTTGTCAGACTGCCTGCAATGGTGAAACGCAAGAAGGTTTAAAATTGGACAATTAATCAGTTCTTAAAGAAAATCTCATCAGAAAACTTTTCATGGCATAACCTTTGGAGTGCAAAACAGTTTGCCATCTGTGGCCTCTGATATGTCGTCGTACAATGTCTCACATATAAGACATATAATGTCATATTATTGGCACATTTATGCAAAGCTCCAGGTGGAATTCTCTGCAGTGGTTAAGTTGAGTTTGTCTTTACTAATATCTTATTAATGGTAATGGTAAACTTGATACCATTACTTTTACAAATATTCATACCACTTGATTTTCTGAAAGACACCATTTACATTGGAAATAATATAAAACTAATATAACTTAAGGAAAGATAATTAGAATGAGCCCCGTTTACTATTAACAGAGCTATTCCAAGCCGAATGCTTTTCCTTCATTAACTTTGAAAATCATGGGTGTTTGTCGTCCTGCTCTACCTGTCCTGAGATAACTTTTGTTAAGGTATGAGACTATAAATACAATTGACGTAAATTAAACTTTACATGTATAATGTAATGTTGCCATACTTGCCTCTTTAGATGTCCATAAAAAAAGCACCAGCCTTCATATGAACTTGGCATTCCAGCTCTCCATATTTCCTAGCTATCGATGAGCACCACAAACATACGTACACCCCCCCTGCGTTCCATCGGAAAATATCCATTCTTGGATCGCTTCTACCTCGTCGCTGCCAGTGCTATTGGGTGTGCCACTGCACCGAGTTAATACAACAGAACAAACTTGTGAATGTTTTCCTTACATGAAATTGCTTTGGCGGTGTCGGTTTCCCCTTTGGTCACACTTTATTGCTACTTTTTAAATTGGGTGCATTACAAATCACGCGGTGAAACGTTTTGTTCACGACCCTGCCTCACGTCGGCGAAAACAACATGATCAAACATGTCAAGTGATCGACGTGTTCCAGACTGCAAGGTCAGGAAAAGAGGGTAAGTAATTATTGGGGGCCCACAGGCAGTCTCAAACTGTCTGAGGCAAGGTGCTGAATTAGTGGCCATCATTGTGTCTTTTTGGAGACGTCTGACAAATTCTACATGTGTCCTTCATCTGCATTTCTTCATCACGTTACTAACCTTATCGCTTTGTATCCCCGACCCCGTCTTTCTATCTCTGCACACCCTCTCTTTAGCTGTTTCTATTTCTTATTCTCTCTCTCTCACACTGGCGTCTCAGACAAGTGCTTGTCGTGACTGTCTTCATCTCCAGCATACTTGAGGGATTAAGGAGGGATGAAATTCACTCATTCGTGGGCGGAGTGAAAAAAAGAAAGAAAGAAGGGCCCTCGTACAGTACAAAACTTTATCTATGGTGCCGTGAGATCCTTAATGAAACCTGATGTCGCTCTTAGCACCGATGTTTAATCTCTTTCTGACCCACCTCAGGGCACAGAAAACACTGGATAAGGCATGTATTTCTATGAAACCTCTGGGATTTTTTCTCCCCAATTTGCTGACAACATAATGACAAACAGAAACAGAAGCAAAAGCAGATCACTGATATGATCTCATTTCCATTTTTCAAGCGATACAAGTAACCACAAGGAGAAGATTTGGATTGGACCAGCTGTTGACGTGTTGCAGGTGGTAGCAGCATGGATGGTCCTGCTGTCATTGATTTGGGTATTTGTATGCCCTTTCTTGCTTTATCTCTCACTGTATGACCCCCCATCTCTGTTTCGGGACTTTATCATCATGAAGAACTATCCATGCGTGACAGGTTTTCCTTAAAGCCCTTGATAACATCAATGACTGAACATCCTGGATGCTGTTTTGCACTCAGTTATCTGTTCAAGAGACGTATCATAAACAACAGTAGCAAGTTGCATGAAGAGGATCTGATTACTGTGTGGCTTTGTAGTTTCTTGTACTTTGTATGCCTACACAATAGAGAGAGTTTCTGCTTGTGGGTACTGCATATACAGATGGTTCGTAGATAGTTCCTTATTGATTCATTGAGCTTGCAGAAGGCCGGGGAGCAGCAGACAAACATGAGACATTTCAGTAGGATTTGAGTCAGGCCAATAGGTGTATATCGTAAACGACAAGATGCAAACTTCCGTGCACCATTTTATCCCCCGTTGCTCCCTGGAAACCAAACGAGAAAAGAAAAGTAGATAGGTGATTTCTTTAGTAATGTTCACTGTGCAGACACATAGCCCCCACCTAGCACTGATCAGTTTTATTAAGCACAATTCTTCTTGCACTTTCCACGATGAAGCATTCCCATATCCTATTCAACCTCGCAGGGATGCACACTTTTATCTACCGATCTCCAAACAAGGGCAAGAATGCTGGCCGCTTACTGTCATCCTATTATCCAATTATTGCACCCCCTTTTTTGGGTATTTCACCAGCAATGCGATTTTCCACCTCAGTTCACCCCACTTTCCAATTACATTCCCATTTCTGCTCCCATCATGCCCGCTTTCTAAGAGACTGTCTAGTCGGGATTGTCAAAATAGCCTTCAACCAAAATGAAGGGATGCCTTCATCCTGCTGTGTGAAGGGCTTCACACTTTGTGCCCATTTGATATCTGTTTTAATTGTTAGGACTCACATCACCCTGTCACCTGACTTAAGCAATGGTAACTCATGAAATTAGCCTCTAAACAAGTCCTACTATTGCTCATGTCTCTGCTCTGGCCAATATCTTTCTCCATTCGTTCCCCTTGCAATTGTTTTGTAGCTGCTCATTTTTTGAAAGATACTGTTGAAATGAATTAAATTGTATGATGTGACAGATGGCTGCATGCACATTCATTGTGCTTATTTGTTGTGGCCTGTTAAGCGAAGTGAGGAAAGAGAGAAGATACTGCTGACACTGATGTATTCTTCAGGACTAATCTCCAGTGTGAATGTCAGTCATGGAAACTGAACAATGAGAAAGCAAAACTTTGAATAAACATTTCTGTAGTATACAATCAGTCAGGGAGAACCATGGTATACTGTTACCGTTGCATCTGATCTTCCATGAGAAGCAGTTTATCTCGTTCACCAGTTGACTTATTTGCTTTGGTGCAACTGAGATCATAAGAGAAGATTTCTCTTCTCAAAGCTCTGTAACTGTCTCTGTTGTCTGCTTCCAGGACTCCATCCAAATGTCATCCAGTACATTCACTAGTTTTACAACTCTACACCTCCCACTGTAAAAACCATGCAGGCTATTGTAAGCTGCTGACAGAGCTGGCTTCCCGGCGCTGCCCCTGACATGTGCACACACTCAAGCACACGCACACACACACACACACACACACACACACACACACACACACACACACACACACACACAAACAGGCCCAAACAAGCAAACATAAAATTGTTTCTTCTCACTTCCTTAAAAATCTACACATACTTTATAGAGAATGATACACTTCCACACACACACACACTTCCACACACACACACACTTCCACACACACACACACACACACACACACACACACACACACACACACACACACACACACACACACACACACACACACACACACACACACACAGCCTGATTGCTGTGGGTATATAATAAGTGGTTGTTGGGAGGGAGTATGTGTTGCTAAGTATTGTACCTGTACCTGCTAATTAACACATACAGTGTGTCTCTATGATTTCATTATCTCTGCGGCTGCCACACACACACACACACACACACACACACACACACACACACACACACACACACACACACACACGTTGTACAGTCCCACACACATTGTACACACATAACAGAATTGTTTCCATAGCGATCTTGTCAATACACTCTCAATAATCATAGTAGGAATGCCTGTCCCTGGAGTGTGTGTGTGTTTGTGTGGAGACTGCATGCATGTATATATGTGAACGTATTATCTTTTATAATTTTCACACAGATATCATGGCTCATACTGTAGGATTAGGTACATTTACTTCCCCTAATCTTTAGACAAATTGAATTAATAGATTACAAGGAAACCATAATCCATTCTGTCTGCCATTATCACACGTTTAAGTCCTGGTGGATAACAGTCTTTGGGCACTTTGCCTCTGGATCTTCCTTTTCCATGATGTTATTGGCAAAGAGGCTGATGTAAGATTCCCTGTGAATGGTGTTTTCATTTAATCGTGTGTTGAAATGTTAGTGTCGTATAAATAGCTTATCAAAATAAAAATAGATAGGTTTTCAAAACCTATTTTGTGCAACTTTTTGTGCAAGTATGAATATGCGCGCATGTGTTTGTGTGCAGATGTCTCACTCGGTATCAGACCGCCAGGAGAGGGGATTGGTGAGCGTGTTTGTTCTGCTTCTTAAAACAAACTCTCGTAGCAGATGAATGATATCAGACGGTGCGATTAACAGGGACAAGGCTGAATGAAAACCTATGAGGTAGTCTTTTGCTCTCTCTTGCTTTTAAAAAAAGTTTTGCTCTCAATCTCTCTGCCTTCTGACGGTAAAACTTGCAGCCATGGATCACATCTGTCGAGATTCAGAGACTCAAAGTCAACTGTGGAGACGAGTGATGAGAGAGATGGAGTAAATGAAAGGGGGGATGTGAGAAAGGGAATCGAATATAAATAAAGTCAACAGCACAGAGGAGGTGAGTGGGGGACAGTTAAGGCAGGGAGATGAGGAAAAGAATGGATATAAAGTCATCTCATAAAGCCGCTTTTCTTGTTATGCCACTGAAGTGGCCACAGATGCTGGCAGTCCCTCTAAGTGGCAGAGCCAAGCCCCTCTTTCCCATTAAGAGTGAGAGTAAACTATGTTTCTTTATTATATACATTCATCTGTCATAGCTGCTGAGGAGGTCCAGGGCCTGTATTAATCAAATTCACGATGTGTTTTATATATATTTTAATGTTTTAAATATTTGTACTATACAAGACATGCTTGATTTATTTTTTTGCCACACATTTAAACACTAATTGTATGTTCTTTTAGTCATATAATATCAACATTTCCACCTGGGAACTGTCCCAGCCACTCGACGGAAATGTGTAGTTTAAGCGGTGAAGTTCTTAACTAAACTAAAAAAAATCTCCAAAGAGGCTATATCATCAGGAAATCCAGCAAGTCTGTCTTCTGGTTCACCAAAGTCAACTTAGCATTAAGATTAACTGTAAAGCGGCCCGTCTGTTAAGAGGCTTCCAACTGTTTGGCTTCCAGCTTGGTGAGGACCACACAGTTCTCCCCGGTGCAGTCCAATAGCAAAATAGAGACTTGTGGATCTGACGTCAGAGCTGAGATGCCTCTGGGAAACTCAGTGCTCCGTTGTCCTCCCACGTGCCTTCTCAAGAAGCACATTGTCGCCGCAGCCGAGAAGCGGTGGGTAGAGTTGGCAGGCTCGGCAGCCGCAGAGAGGACGGAGCTTGCCTTTGGTTCGTGGCTGCTGATGTGTTCAGCCACACTGTTTACTCTGCGATTAACTTAACACTTGTCGCTCACCGGAAAAGAAAAACTTGCCGTTGCTATCACGTGTCCGAGAGATGACTCTCGTCTCTAACGTTTGTTTAAAACTGTTTTTTTTCCAGGGCGGTGGGCAGTCCGCTGGTGATGGACCCCAACAGCATTTGCAGGAAGGCAAAGCGTCTGGCGGGGAAGCAGGCGGAACTGTGCCAGACTCAGCCAGAGATCGTCAGCGAGGTGGCCAAAGGAGCCAGGCTGGGCGTCAGGGAGTGCCAGTACCAGTTCAGGTACCGCCGGTGGAACTGCACTAGCCACAACAAGTACTTTGGCAAAATATTGCAGCAAGGTGAGTAAGGGAGGGATGTGTATTGCTTAACCACCTTCATGTCTCCACCAGTACTAGTATGGAGTGTCATTTATACATACGAGCAAATGTTCAAGATCTTGGGAAATATTCATGTCTTACGGAGAGTTAGATGTTCAGATCAATGCCTTTCTTTCACCTATCTGTTCCATGTGAAGCTACAGCCAGCAGCCTAGCTTAGCGTGGACTGGAAAGTAGGGGAAGCAGCTACTGTATCCACGATCCACCGTCCAAAGGTAACAAACATTGCTTACTTTTGGACAGTGCCTGGCTCGCTGTTTCTCCGTTTCCAGTCTTCTGCGAAGCTAACCCACTGAGCACTAGCCGTCTTTTCAGCGTCTCCTCTGGGCTTCAGCTCTCATATCAAGAGTTGCGTATAGCACAGATGTAGACCATATTTTAAAGACATCAATAAAAATGCATAAATGTTGAAAAGACCTTGAAACAACGACTAGACTCGACGTCTAGTAAAAAGAAAATCATTTTTCAGCCCAGAAAAAGCTGAATTTAAACTAGAGACAAAAGGACGTCTACTATACATCTACTAAATCTATTTCAGATGTGAAATTGCTCAGTTGGAAGCCAGCTTTCTCCTCTGTAGCCTCATATTCAATGGACAGATATATGAGAGTGGTATCAATCTTCTAATCCAGCTCTTGGCAAGAAGGCAAATAAGCATTCTTCTATATTGATTTTTTTGTTACTTTAACCCAGGCATCAATAAGAGTCAGCAATGACCACTTTGTGTTAAATTGGTCCTACCAGATGTTTGGCTTCGTTCAGACACTTTTTCAAACATGAAAAGTCTTGCATGTGACTCATTTCTATAGATGTTTGCCCCTTGACCGAGACTAACGGTGGGAAATTCCCATAATCATCTTGGTGGCTCTCTCTATCAACTCTTCCAAAAGCCTTTCACGTCGTTTTTAAAGAAACGCATTAAAAATATTGTCATGTCCCATTTTCCAGCCGTGAGTACCTTAGGATCTGAACCCGTGACCTCACGACCGCAGCTGACGCCCCTACGCCAACTCGAGGTCAGATCCCCGTCTGATGGCACTCCAACAGACAAGGGCAGCTGTTGTATTTCAAACCAGACGTATTCACACTTGACTGACTCTCCTCTTCATCAGATTGGGCACGCTTGAAATGATCAGCTAAAATTGCCTTTTTCTCTTAACATCTCTCTTAACATCTTCCTCCAGCTCTTTGAAGTCTGTAATATAACTGATGTTGGGTCACCGCTGGGTCCTCTCCAATTACTGTCTTGGTTTTTTTCTCTTGTATGATTAGATTCATAGAGAGCTGCCTGTCTGCTCTTTGACTGGTATTACAGAGAGCCTTTATCCCTGTGTTTAATCAACAAACAGGGAATAACCCATATTAATATACAACAACAACATCTCCAGCATGTTATTAAAGCCAAATTGGTTCTCATTTCTAGAAGATGCACATCGTTTTGTGCTTGCCTGTCATTAATAACTCAAGGAAGTGGCACATGACATTGACATATTCATTTTCCATGCTGTAATATAACAGTGAATACCCATTTTTTTTATGTTGAATCATCCGGACATATTACATCAAAGTTGCCCAACTTTTCCATGTTAGATCATTCTGATAATTCCATATCTTATAAACTGATAGAAAATATTCAAGATCCCTGCAGGAAGCAGTTGTATGATACAGTCAGGAAGCTGATATTTATTTACTGTATAGTTTTTATGCTCAAAAAGCAAAGGTGGGATATTTTGGGAAATGTTCATTCTCAGTCTTGTGTAATTATAATTGATAAGATCTTGGACCATATAATGAAATGCCACATTAAAGGACACTCCACATGAGAGAACTTGCCCTGACACCATCAGAAAACGTCACATTATTTGTCAGTAAAACGTGGAGCTGAATCCGACTATATGGATAAAAATCATGTTTGTTTGTTTTTTCTCTTATTCATTTGACACTTCTGGTGTGTCTTACAGGGAAAGAACGAGGGAGAAAAAAGAATGCAGACACAAAGACAGATTGAGGAAGAGAATAAGAGAGGGGAAAGGACAATAATCTACCAGTAGAAGATAGACTAGCAATTAATCATAAATTCCTGCCTGTCTATGAGGCAGGCCAAAGTGCTCGGCTGTTTTGAAGCCTTTGTCCTCAATTACCTGGATCTTCTCGTAATGGCTGTTTATCATGAACAAGTAGCAGTAAATGTCAAAATAAAAGTGCCTTTGTATTTAACGTTCACTCTCTCTAAGTGGTCTACTTAGCCTCATTGACCTCTATTTAGATTTGAGGTGATAATAGACTCTTAGTGTTTTTAATGACAAGCATTTTTATTTGTAGAGAAATTAGACAATACCAATGAAAGACCGTAGGCTCGAGTCTATTCATCTCTGTGTCCACGGGTCATATGTGGACATACTGTGCACTTATTTGTCTGCTTACTTTTTAATCCCACTGAATAAAAGAAAATAATAAAGAAATACGATTTTTCAAATCTAACACATAGTGGCTGTTAACATGAAGGTCTTCCTTGCCTCCCCTCAGACTATGGAGTGCATACTTTATTTAGCGGTAAAAAAAGAGTCCTGTTGGGATGAAGTCCTTTTGTAGGCCAAACCGGAAGTTAGCGCCGCACTGGTTCCTTCGAGAAAATATCATTGGAATTTTCCCATTGGATATTGGATTAGTGCAGAAAATGTTGCAAAGCAATGATTATGATACCTCTGGTTTTAGGACTTTTCGTGGAACTTTGAAATGGATTTCTGGACAAAGAATATGTCATTGCTTATGTCAGGGTTATAACTGCACAGTGTAAACAAAGCTGTACTGATGAGGAGTGTACAGCCAGCATGCAAGTGTCTATGTGTGTGTGTGTGTGTGTGTGTGTGTGTGTGTGTTTCTCTCATTCTAAGGTCTCAGATGATGAACATCAAATACATTGAATCTCAGCTGTATGGCTGAAATAACACATGCACAGATATCCATGTGGCATGGTGCAAATGTGCACTTTTTGACTTACGCACTTATGCATGAAGATACTTGAAGCAAAGAGAGGGAGGAAGGAAGGTGTGGAAAATGTGTGTGTGTGTGTGTGTGTGTGTGTGTGTGTGTGTATTATAGGGGGTTTTAGTGGATTCCACAACATTACTGAAACTCTGCCGTCTCACGACTTAATCACAGAAAGTGCAAATAGATGAATATGTCGACACAATGATGGCAAATCGAATTGTTTTCTCCTCTGGACCTGAACATTTCAGCTGTATTCTGTTGCAGAACAAGGTCAAATTTCTGGTTACTCATCATTAATTGGTTGTTAGCACTCCCTCCCTTGACATCCACTGTGTTTAAGTATCAGACTGGCAGATCCAACCAGCATACTGTACAGTGATGCTGGGGATCACATAAGGGATGTTGCTGGTGTATGAAAGTCATCATAAATTGTGTTCACTATGTGTGTGTGTGTGTGTGTGTGTGTGTGTGTGTGTGTGTGTGTGTGTGTGTGTGTATCGTACTGCTGCAGCGTAAACAAGGACTCTGCGGTTGTGCTCTTGGCTGTACAGTGGTTGCACAGTAATTAAACCAGTCATCAATTGTGTCAAACATTTTCTCATTAATCTTTTTCACAGGCACAGACACACAGGTATCGAGACAGGTACACACATGTTTGCACCTTTTTACACTTGTGTTTTAACCTAGTGTTTATAGTAAATGAACGTAACTGCTGTACTAAAACTATCTAGATCTAGAATATGATGATGAGTCTAATTAATAGTAGAGACTGCCATACAAGGTGCCAACCTGTTCATCAGATTCAAATCTAATCATTCGCACACTCACAATCCGATGGCACAGCTTTCGGTGGGCAATTCAGGGTTCAGTATCTTGCCCGAGGACAGCCGATCTTAGCGGAAGACCCGCTCAACCTCCTGAGCCTCTTGGCTTCGCATCATAACTACAGCCGCTAGAGGGCTTTGTCAGTTGAGCGTAAACAGATGTTGTTATAGGGCACATGCTCAAAGGGGTGATGCTGTTGTGTTTCTTGGGAGGTCAGTCTCAAAATGAATGGATGTTAATCACTCCAAGTATTGCAGTCATTGGGTTCCCTGGTAACTCTTATTTATCTCATTTGATGGTGTTCACAGTCAGCCTCAGCCACAACAGACAGCTTCTTCCAAAGACATTCAGAGGAGATGCTGCAGGATGCATTGTAGTCTCATAGTGTCCACTGCATGGTCATAGTGACGAATGCATGCTCTTTCATTTGGAAATAGTAAGAGAGAAAAAATTATGCTTTTAAACTATGCTTATCTGCACTGTGAGGTGATTTTATATTAAACGTTCAGCTTTTAGATATCCCAAAAGTCACAGTATTAAAATCATATGTGCCAATTCATGCAGAAGGGCTTTCTGGAATTAGAAGCAGACGTAGACAGGCCCAGACACCCGCCGTGGCAGAGAATTTGTTTGGAATTCATGTCTCCGAGGAAAATATGAAACAGGGAGCCTCAAATCATCGGATTTTTGATAGCTTATTTAACACATAACAATACTCCTCTCTCTGTATATTCAACTATTTTTCTCTTTCTCCCTGACATTTGGCTTTCTCTCCATCTGCGTCCACTTTTAGTTCAATGGCATTTTGTTCCAGGTTACTGATATTTTTTTAATAAACCAAAATCTAGATTTCAGGGATAACTGGTTTCATTTTTTATGAAACGTCTATCAAGATGACATTTTGTGTTTCTTGCACTAACTGCGGCGTAGGACCAGTGCATCTGAGGACATGTGCGCAGGTTTGCAGCCTGTTTGGACACATGCTCGTATAGTCATCACCATATTGAACTGATATCGAGCCGTGTGCTGATGTTTCACACACGTGTCTCTTAATACATCCAGGCAGGGTTCGAGATGACACATCTTGTTTTGAGTATCTAGCTGCTCCTGAAAATCTCAGCTCCGTTCTGCTGAACAGCAGGAGCAGCAAGGTGTGGTCTTAACTGAGCAGCACACACACACACACACACACACACACACACACACACACACACAAACACACGCACACACACACACACACAAACACGCAGTTGCAAAAGCTCTACATGTAAAGTAAAACACAAATACAATTAAGTGATTTGTGCCGAACCACAGCAAAATCCCAAACAAACCATGAGATCAAATCTACAGGCCTTGTTCATTTAACACGCATCAACATGAAAAACACTAGACAGGCTGACTGTGAAATGTCATTAAATAAAAGTATAAATCACACATTGACATACATGCACACAAATGTAGACATATTGACTACTTTGGAGACGTTTCTGGGTGTTGGGGTGTACAGCTGGTATTGATATTACAGCGCGCCGGGGTGTGCAGGTCTCATCGCACGCCACCCATTCTGTGAGTGTGTGTGTGTGTGTGTGTGTGTGTATGTGTGTGTGTTACCATTCCTAATGAATCCCATTCACTGAATCATGCGATATGGAGTTGGCAGTGTTGACGGTGGTGACTGCACGCTAACCGCCTTCCAGCTCTTAAAAGGCCTTCCCATAGTCTCCGCACACACATACAATGGCTCGCTAAGTGGCTATTCTCCCTTTCATACTCTCACACACAAACACACACACACACACACACGCACACACACACACACACATACATATACTAAGTCCCTCGTTTCTCATCTATCTAGGCAGAGTTCTGCCGTTGAAGTCATCGATGTCTTGAACAATTCCCACTGCTTGCTTGTTTCTAGGCAAAATTGGGATCTTGGGTCTTTTTGCCAACTAATCCTATGAACACACAAACACACACACACACACAAACACACACACACACACACACAAACACACACACACACACTCACACACACACACACACACACACACACACACACACACACACACATGATGGAACTTCTCACCCAGAGAAGTTTTTGATTGTTTTTGGACAGAAATTGAGTTTTATGGCTCACAGAATTTACTTCATCAGGCTACTTGTTTGTAGCATCAACCTGGTCTCACTCCCAACGTGTCAAATACGTCTGGTCAGTGGCCTTCAGGGTCTGATAGCGATGCACAATGCTTTCAGCTAACTCCAATGTGAACCCATTGTTGCTTAGAGCAACTTACCTAGTTTAAAGGGCATGATAGTCCACACTTTGGTTGGTATCTAACTGACCACTCCGGTATTTGGTGAGTTGGAATGAGAATATGTAGATGTAGCTGCAGTTTCAGTCTATTCAAGGGATTTGCTTATAATAAAAAAATATAGAATATCCCCAGCTGCATCCTTTTTTTTTCACAATTTATTCCTAAATCATGCTTCATTGAATCCCAGTAACTAAACACAGAGGTTTAAATGATTGGATCTAGAAGGTATAAGATATTAGATTTGTTTGGATCAATAAAGATTCCCTATGAAGGAAAAGTCATGGAGACAGTCAGGTTGAATTGGACAAAGAGGACCAAAGAATGCACAAGATATTTACGACGAAGCATTCAGCCCAGTAGGGCTCTGAGATTCTTTCATAGCTGCAATAACTGGGGATAAAGACGTGTTGAGCCAAGGGCGAGAATGATGTTGAAGCCACGGGCGAGGACAGACAATCAATTTGCAGTTGTGGTTGGTTAAGCTCTGCACCCGAAATAAACCCGCAGCTGTGGTGTGTGTGAGCGTGCATAAGAGAGGGAGAAATAGCCATCCTCTCAGCACCAGCGATCCAATTGCTCTTGTGATTGTATTAATGGACCAGGAATGAGAGAAAGGTGCTTTTATCCTGGGGATGGAGGGACAGATGGATGAATGGAAACTAGCGTCTGTCACTTGTGGTGCTCTCTTTTTCCCCAGTTGTTATCCTGTGATTGATTGAGTAGGAGCATGATCAACAGATATCTGAATGTAGTGTGGCAATGTTTATGTATTTATCGTGTGCATGTCTTGTCACTGTGTCATAATGAAGGTGCTGAAAGTGGTGAAATGAAAAGAGCAAACGCCTGAGTGCATTAGTATATTTGGACCACCCATTCTTATTTTCCAAAATCTATTCTTCCAAATGAATGGCCCTGCTTTAAACCGCCTGTTTAGTTTCCAACATACAGTATAGCCTAGTATAACATTTTGTTGGTTTATGCTTTTGATTCATTTTTCTTGCAGTGAGGCTGACTAGCTTAGCAAGTTCATATCATCTCTTTTGAATGTTGACGGTCTAAATTTGGATTATGAATTATTTCTTTGAGCCGGCGTGAAATCTTAACGGATGTCTCAATATGTCATCAGATATCACTATATCGTGAATATGTTGGACTTGGGGTGTGCAAACCAAACTTAGAAAATCAATCAATAAACTAAAACCTCTCTTTTGCTTGTCCCTCACAGATATCCGGGAGACGGCGTTTGTTTATGCCATCACGGCGGCTGGCGTGACCCACGCCGTCACCCAGGCCTGCAGCATGGGAGACCTCCTGCAGTGTGGCTGTGAGGCGACCAGGAACAGAGCTCCTCCGAGGCCGTCCTCATCCTCCCCCTCTGGGGGGGACGGAGTCAAGTGGGAGTGGGGGGGCTGTGGCGACGATGTGGAGTTTGGTTATGAGAAGTCGAAACAGTTTATGGATGCCAAGAGGAGGCGGGGCAAGAGTGACATCAGGACGCTCATTGACCTGCACAACAACGAGGCGGGGCGGCTGGTAAGGAAGAGTTTCAGGACTGTCTGTTTACATCTTGAATGGGTATAGTTCAATAGATTAAACATACTCTAATGTGTGTGTGTGTGTGTGTGTGTGTGTGGGGGGGGGGGGGGGGGGGGTATAACTGCTACTGTGCTGTAATAGACAGGTGTGTGATATTTCACTACACTCTCAAACATTTTTTTGCAGCAACGGTGTTGCTTGTCCTGTGGAATGTTCCATCATTCCAACGACCACGCAAAAGAGAAAAACATCGCCCCCAGCCATATTTGTGTAGTGGCGTAAGCGGATATTCTAACAAGAATCGGGTTTCTGAAAGACAAAAACACGAGCGTGCCACACATTTTGTTTTCGAGCCTCCGAGGCAGGTAGCTCCTAACGTTTCCACGGCCTTTGTAGAAGTTTAAAGTTCCTCTTTGTTTCCCGTACGAACGTCGGAGTGAAGCACGGCCCCGACGAGGCAACATGCTAACGAAAGCGTGGCGATGAAGTGAGAGTAGTTAATAACTCTCATTGGAAATATAGCGCCGTAAATCTGCCAGATCACATTTGGTTTTAGCTGTCAGTGTTTCATCTTAGTTTGTCTCACCCTCTCGCAGAAATGTTGCACACATGCACGAGCAAATCGAAGCGTTACACAAGTTCACTTTGGTTCGGGTCAAAGGCAGGTAGAGAGGAAAGGGGTGGATTTTGGGACACAGTCCAGTTGTAGCATTATGGAAAACAAACCGTTTGAACAAAAGGAGAGACGTGCACACAAATGAGGTTAGAAATAAGCCTGCTGTCATGTGTGTGCATGCGTATGTACACATGTTTTGCAAGTATCTGTGTGTGTGTGTGTGTGTGTGTGTGTGTGTGCGTGCGCGTGTGATGGGTTAATTATGTGCAGTATAAGTGAATGATCTGTTGTCAAGGCTTGTTAGATGTAGGAAGGCCAGAGGCAACATGGAGGTAGAGGGGGGTTGGGGAGTTAAATTCCTTCTGAATAGCGTCTGCTTTTATCTTACCTATCTATCAGTGTGTGTGTGTGTGTGTGTGTGTGTGTGCGCGTGTGCGCGCGCGTGTGTGTGTGATCCAGTGGCTTTGTCCGTGATTTATCATGAAAACACAATAATAAATTACGTCTTAAGAGAATTTGTCATTCGTCAAAAGTGGTCCTGTTTCACTTCAGGGTACAAGTTTAAAAGTTTCATTTGTCCTTTTTTTCCCCTGTTTGATCAACTTTCATTCTTTCTTCTGCTTATTTGCCCATTTGCCCTCCTTTACCTCTTTGCTTTGCCCCTGCCACCCGAAAACCCCCGAACCAACCCCACCCCTCCACGTTTTCTCTTTCCCAGGCGGTGAAGCTCTACATGCGGACAGAATGCAAGTGCCACGGTCTGTCGGGGTCGTGCACCTTGCGCACGTGCTGGAAAAAGATGCCTCATTTCCGCGAGGTGGGCGACCGCCTGCTGGAGCGCTTTAACGGCGCTTCCAAGGTGATGGGCGGCAACGACGGCAAGACCCTGATCCCTGTCGGCCAGAACATAAAGCCACCGGATAAGCAGGATCTGATCTACTCCGATGAGTCGCCCGATTTCTGCCTCGCGAATCGGAAAACTGGCTCTCTGGGGACGCGGGGACGCATGTGCAATAGCACGGCCATGGACATCAGCGGCTGTGACCTGCTGTGCTGTGAGCGTGGCTACCGGGAGGAAACGGTGGTGTTAGAGGAGAACTGTCTGTGTCGTTTCCACTGGTGTTGTGTGGTCCAGTGCAAGAAATGCTTGGTCCGAAAAGAGCTTAGTCTCTGTCACTGACGAACTGATGAACTGAGGTTGACGGCGGTCAATTTGACTTTGTTGCTTCTGTGACATTTTGAGCTTGGTTTTGCTTTAGTTTGGCTAGTGTGAAAGAAGGATAGGGTTTGGATTTCCATGGTGATCCTTTTGTCTCCGTTTGTTTCACATTTAGATAATGTCCCCAAAACGCTAATTTCAAATAGTATTGGATCCCATTTCTGTTTGGTTCCAAGGGTAAGAGGTGCTGGCCAAAAGCTCAAAAGGTACAGAAAGTAAATGCAACCACGTGGAAGCAAAAAGGCAGGGGGACTAAAAGAGGTCTCCAGAGAAAACCAGTTCTTTCTGAACTACCTATTTTTAAGGACCAAAGAATGTGAAAATGTGTGTTTTCCATCTGGATGAAAGGGGAGGTTTCTTAGTGTCACATCCACCACCAGTTGAACAGCAGACCTTGATGCTGGCTGCCATCTTAAACCAAAGGGTTTCAGACTTCACCGTGCTGATGGACCTGATTTGGTCCTGGATTTCCCTTAACTGACCATTCGCTAAACCCCGTCTCCCTGGATTAATTCCTGTTACTACTTCTGTCCAGCTTCCCATTCTCACATGGTACAGTTTACAGAGCAGGATTTAGGCTACTGCGAAAATGTCTCAGTCGTTTTTGTAACAATGGACCCTTGTTTTTAGCCAAAGTCAGACAAAGGCAGGCTTCAGTTTTCCAGTGTGAAGTTACAACTGTAAGTGGCAGCTTTTATCAAGTTGTATGATGAGCAGGTTGAAAGTACTGACTTGTTTTAAAACAGTTAGCTAAAAAGAAAAATGCTTGGATGTAACTGCTAATTGACTATGCTAGTTAAGCATGCTAACAATTGCAGCCTCCAATTCTTTATACTTTTACTCTTGTCTTTTGAGTTTTGGAAAAAAACACACCACCAAAGTTTTTATATGTGGAGCATCATTCTTACTACAGCTACTGGGCTTGATAGACCTGCCATTTTTGCTAAGCTACAGTATAGGACAGTTGCTGTTTGGGAGAGGTTTAGCGAACGGTAGGTTGTATACATTGGCTGCTAATCTACGAGAGCCATCCTTACTTTTGAGGGTCTGAGGATTTTTCATTGTATTATCTGTCATTTTAAGACTATCAGATATTATGAAATGTGCATTTAGCAATAAACAGAACATCTTTACATTTTACCACAAATTAATTTTTTTTTATCTGTCACTCGGTTACAGTAACTGTACCCTTTAAGTGATTATCACACATCAAATACAAAAAGAAAAGGGAAACAGTGACATTATCATATTTGAAGAACGCTGTCAACACCATGTTTTGCAGGTGTGGACTTGGCCTGCCAGCAAAGACTGCTATTTATATAAAGATATGATGACAAGACTACTCACTCCCATCTCACTCTGAAGCACTTTGGACGCAATGGCTGCCGTGGACTTCCTCAATAGCTTGGCAATAAAACCGTTTGCAGGTTGTCTATTCAAACAAAGAGAAAACCTTTATTTACATGACATAATGTATATAATGTATTTTGTTTATATGATATACAGGGCTAATAATGCACTTTGGATGTTAGCTTTTGTTTGATACTGTATTTGCAAGATGTGTGTGAAAGTGTGCGTGGAAGTGTTGTTTGTGTGTCCGTGCAGGTTGGCCAGTTATCACCATATCCTACAGTTGACATTACCCTTTATAGGCCTATATCTTTAAGTTGCTGTCTGACGTTAAACTGCATTATGTTGGTTATTAAAAGCACACTGCTCTTTGACGCTCTGTCTCCGTGTGAGGCAGACAAGATCTTGTATTTGTTCATTTCCAGAGGAAGTACGTTCCCCATAAATCTGTCATCTCATTTACGCTTACATTTATTGCCAGACAATGTAAAGGACTATTATAATGCATTGCCTCCACTTGTTCTGTTGAGGCTGTTAGGATTCAGAGTCATCTTGTCTTACAGTTGGTGGTGTTTGTGTTTCAGGAAGCTGTCAAGAGTCAGATCTGGCTGTTTCATATTTACATACTTACTTTCAATATGTGCTGTATGACAGCGTTTTGAAGGGTGGAAATCAAATGCATTTGACTGCGGTCTTGTCATTAAAAATAATACAGTGACCCAGTTCAACAGACTGAGTCGTTATTAGGATGATTACTAAGCAACGAAGAGTATGTCTATGAAGAGTGCACATATATCTAACATTATTATGAGATGAAAAAAAAAACTCACAGTCACTTGTGATGATAGGGCCATGATTTCTTTTCTATCACATTAAATATTTGTACATGTTCGGTCAATCATGATGACATGCTTTGCTTCTATTAATATACTGTAAGTCTCAGAAATAATGGAACAGTAGTCACATGATCTGATGTTTGTGTGATGCATTGGGCTAACGTTACACATCACTATATAATTGATAGCTATAACTTCTGTAACAATCCTTTAATGGGAATACAAGAATGACTCAAGTCACAACAGTGCTGTCTGTTTTTGTGAACTTCTTTATCTGACCCGTCGAGGGACATGAACCGAAGACCATATCAATATCAGCATATATTAAATTAAGCACATTCCAAGTTCTTTTGGACAATATTCCAACCAGGTTTGGTGGGAAACAACCGAATGTAGCAGAAGGAAAGAAAAGGAAGAAGCATATAAAGGCATTTTTACCAGAAATAATTAAGCATTTCAGTGACAACTACATAACACATCACAACTTTGGCATTTAAAGACATTTTACACATAAAAGACATTTTGTCATGTTGGCTTCACATTTTTTTATGCTCTTCATTTTTGTATTCCTCAGAAATAATTTCATATCAAGATGTTAGGATGCATTTTCATTTAGCATAAAACTACAGTGTGTGTGTGTGACTCACATTCAGAAAATTATTCAAATAAAATGTAAAACTTGTGTGTTTAAATTAACTCCCCCTCCCCCCTAAATGCAGTATCAGACTGAGGTGATGAGACACTCCTTTACAAGTGTAAATATTACGAGTGTATTAAAATTCATTATTGGAACCATGTTGACATGATCAGGCACACATAAAATTAACTGATTGTAAGTATCAGACAAAAGGAAAACAAAACAGTTGCATAGCATATTTGAGCTCAGTACATTTTTAGGTGTCAGTTTGAACTTTAGAGTTGGCTTTGAGCCCACACCAGACAGAAATATTCCACATCAAACCTCTCATACTAAATATCCTGCATGAGGAAGCAGTACAAATTAACCTGCTGACACATTGCACATTCACAGACAACATTAATAACAACTATCACTTTTTCCTTCCAGAGGTCTTCCAGACATTGTGTGAGTGTGTCATTTATTTTAGGTTTTCACTTCAGTGATGATTATCACCACAACTAGATCCTTTCTGCACCTCCTCTGCCTTGACTCGATTATTTTGCCACTCAGCAAAAAAAGATGTTGTTTTGAGGTGTTTATGCTTAAGAAAGACAAGAAGGGGGGAAAAAAAGAAAAGTCGGCCTCTATTAGTTTGAGCTGTACAAGTTGACACAAGTTCATATTTTCCAGGAATTTGTTGCATGATGGTGTGAAGCAGAATTGGGCCAGCAGTTGTGTTTAAGACATGAGGGAGGCCAAAGATGAGGAAAATGCCAGTCAGCTCTTGTCTCCTCCTATCTGCCCTCGCGTAGATGCCTTTCCATCTTCTCTCCTCTCCTCTGTTCCCTTCTCCTGTCTCCTCTCCTCATCTCCTTTACTCTCTCATCATCGAACCTCTTATCTCCTGTTTTCTTCTCCTCTCCTCTCCTTTCCTCCTCATCTCTTTTACTCTCTCATCTCTTCTCACCTCTCCTCTCCTGAGTTTTCCTCTCCTCTTCTCCTCTCTCCTCCTGTCTTTAAGCCGTGCAGGCATTCAGTGCTGCATGGGCAAAGCCAGAGAAAATAGACAAGTGAGCAGATAGATTTATTCAAGCATTGGTATAAATATGGTAGTCCTTTGGCATCTGTGGATGTGGCTGCATGTGGCTGTCTCTGTCAGTCAGTGTGTGTGTGTGTGTGTGTGTGTGTGTGTGTGTGTGTGTGTGTGTGTGTGGGAGTGCATGGCCAGGTTCAAATGGGTGTATTTTTCCATGTGACCCTCTATGAGAGAAATAGTGCCTGAGGAATGAAACATTGTGTCTTTGCACACGCACACACACACACACACACACACACACAGTCACAAATGTAACCTCCCACAAAGCATTAATGAAGGGTTGCCACTGTAAATGGATCTATAGTGTTAACCTGCAGACAGTCATTTCCGTAGACTAGTCAGATAAGTCCTCCTATTCCTTATCTCCTATAGTGGAGCGTAGGTGGTCTGCTGCTTTTATTCGTGCGTGTTCACTTGCAGAAAAACAAGGAGAAATGGAGGCATGAGGTTTTATAAAAATGAGAGTGGGCCAGTGGAGTGAAATGAGCGACAAGGGAGGGAAAATTATTAATGAAAAGAGGAAAACGGAAAGGAGGGAAGGACTGAGTAGATAACAAGAGAGAAAGAGAGAGAGGGAGAGAGAGAGAGAGAGAGAGAGAGAGAGAGAGAGAGAGAGAGAGAGAGAGAGAGAGAGGACTTAGAGGTAACTCGACACTATAATGCTCCTCCATTTGTGTGAACCCCTCCAATTCTCCATCAATCTAGCAGTGAGATGTTGCTTACACGAAGGGCACATAGAGATCAACTCTGTGTGGGGTTTCATCTGATACCAATGACTGTAATTATAGCAGTGGAAGACACACATGCGCGCACACACACACACACACACACACACACAAATGTGTTCAATACAGACCATGAAATGCAGCAATCTACTCCTTTCACAGGCGAAAGGTGCACTAAAAGTATCATTTTTCATGCTTTTAAGATAGAGACTCGCACACATCCGCATGAACACGCATGGCCTCCACTGTGGCTCGGCGTGTTTGGAAGAGACAATGATCTTTATGAGTTAATGCAGGCCCTGGAGGTGACGGCTCAGCTGCTGCCTTCCTCTGCTGCCTTCCACGGGCCACCCAACTAGGCTGCTGGTGCTAAGAGATTTAAAAGTCCATTTTTGTGCACAGCATTGCATCTTTTAGGCTCAGCTTGCCTCGGGACGCTTTAATGACGTTTCATGTACAACAAAGACACCCAGAGTATGAGTTATCATGCACTGGGCTGTTCCCCGAACACAAGGTGAGTCGAGTGTTAAGTCAGATAAATGGCTGTGCAGATAAACCCTCAGCTACAATGGTTTCCTTTTTAAAAATGTATTTTGGCAAAATTCCCCCTCCTCCTTCAGGAATATACTGTATGAGAAAACACGAGTGCTTTCCTGGAGGAACCTGTCATCATTGCAACACCCTGAAACAACACTTGCTGCCTTGAGAAACACTCATTGACCCTCATCCTTGTTGTGGGTGGATAAACAATGTATCTTGCTCTTACTCATCTCGTTCCCCCATCTGTCCCACATCTCTCTCTCTCTCTCTCTTTCTCTCTCTGTCACATCTTCCCTGCATTTGAGTCATTTATCAAACTCCACAACCGTCTCCTCCCCTTCTTTCTGTTATCTTGGGTTGTAAAAACATGGCCGCCAGAGGTTGGTGGGAGACTGGGGTTTGGGGGTTGGGGGCTGCTGTCTATAGTGGCTGCTTTGGCTCAGCGTCTGTTCCTGTGTGGAGGCTGCGCAGGTCTCTTTCTCTTTAGGACAGAGACAATAAACATGGCTGTTTGTGCAACAACAGTCGTGGAATGCCTTGATGGGAAGCAGACAACCAGCTTTGTGTGTGCAAGTGTGCATTGGCAACTTGTGGTCAGCGTAGAGAGCATCTTTTCCATTTGGGGGAACTAAGTGAGAAATAATCCCTCTGCACAACACACACACACACACACACACACACACACACACACACACACACACACTGACACACACACACACACATACTTTTAAGACCTCTGTTTTGCAGGATAATACATGGTGGACTGAGATGCTCTATTCATTTTGTATTTTGAACACAAGATGGCGTCCTTGGAGCAGAAAGTTGGTTTACTCCAGTAGACGCCTCTGTCCTGCTCAGACTACGCTGGGAGGACTGCTGGTAATGATAACTGTGATCAAAAAAATATATATATATATCAACTAAAAGCAAGTAATAGCAAATTGAAATACAGCAAAATAAAAAAACAAATCTGAGAATAAAGCATTAATGACTTGCACATGTGCAGCATTGCAATGTTAAGTGGGACTCCTTTATGTGGCTTGGTTTCAGTCAGCTCGACTTTTCAGCGTGTGTAACCATTTAACTGTACTTGTTTGTGTGTGTGTGTGTGTGTGTGTGTGTGTGTGTGTGTGTGTGTGTGTGTGTGTGAGAGAGAGAGAGAGAGAGAGAGAGAGCTGAAGTTTGTATGTGAGCCAGAAAGAGAAGGAGAGGAGATTTTTATTGACATTTTTAGTTTAGTAATCCATATAATTATCCAGCTGTTCATACGCCAAGCTTGCTCTGAAGCAATGATACGGGTTTGTAAACACAATCTTGGCGTGGCTCTGTCTTGTACCTTTCATACCTCCCTAGTTGAATTCAACACACACGCACGCAAAAACACACACACACACACACACACACACACACACACACACACAAATGTTTTGAGACAACAATAGCATGCAAACATGTCGTAATCATCCCCAATTAGAGATACGCAGTAAGTGAGACAGGAAGGAAAACAAGCTCTCCTGATTCCACAAAAACAAGACTGGGTGAGTATGTATTTGTGTGTGTATGTATTTGTGTGTGTGTGTGTGTGTGTGTGTGCGTGCGTGCGTAAATCCACACATATATTGGCATTTTGAACTAAGACTAAATCAGAATAGCATGTTTCCCTGTGTTATCCATGCCACAACATGTCAGATAAAAAATCAACAAAACACATATCCTTGGTCTGTTTTTCTGCTGAGTGTGTGAGATTGCTTGGAGAGTTGATTCAGTGTAACTTAAATAACGAAAGGAGTTTATGGATGAGGCTCTACAAAGGACTGCTGAGATCCAGGGCATCATTCACCTTAGAGAGCACCTCAGTAAGATACTGAATGAACTGCTCTACCTGCCCCTTAAAGAAGAAAAAAAAGTGCAATGTCAGAAGCTTTATTTTTTTCAATTGACATTTACTGTAGTGCCTTTGTTTGATCCAAGAATCTAAAAGAGACTTTCTTACACTTTCTCCATTTCCCAAAAAATACAACCCAAGTAATATTCCTGCATCCCTCCTTGGTGCCTGTTTTGTTCAAGGATCCTCCTCGGAGGTTCACCTCCCTTCAGTCATGTGTTCTTTGTACACACTCTCTCTGAATCGTCAGGATCATCCAAAAATAAAGCCATTTCTCACAATCCCAGGATATTTTAAATAGATTAGAACCACACCGGTGTCTCGGCATGGGGATCGCAACACAGATACAATAATAGGAGTAGTACAGCTCTGTGACTACTCTAACAGCATGCATGCGTTACTGGCACTGGAAGACAGGCATTATGTACAGCAGGAGATAAGTACTTTGTAGAAATTAAAGGGGAAGTCTCAAACTTGTGATGCCATTACGTACTCACATGAGACAATTTTTTTGAACCCACAGAATATTCTGAGAAAAACCTTTGTATAATTTGATTAGGTCATACTCTGCAGGCACATTTATGAAGATATAATCAGAGAATATTAAAGTTGTATTTCTCCTAAATGTTTTTTCTGGAAAATGTACCACTTAAATCTCAGAAGATTTCTGAGTTTTTTCCCTCGTAAATGAACGACTTTAATATAAAAAATTCAGAGTTATTTCTCTGAATATTGCCCTCCCCCTCCATTTAAATACTACTACATCGTAGTACAAAAACGCTTGCATTTGATGTTTTTTCTCTTTATCAAACACTTCAATCACAGATGTCATCTATCTAGAATACTGACTGTATAATTTGCATGGTTTAGCCTGCCCTGCCCTTCACACAGAATCACAACACATTTGTCCCTGCATGCAAAAAAAAAAATCCAAACATCCGTGCTTATCGACAGCCTTGTGCGCCCACACTCATTTTATGAGTACACTGAGCAAAGGATCTGCTTGTTAGTTTGTTACTAGAGTTGAGCCTTGTAATTGACTAACCTCTGCTCTGCCACGCTTTGCTCCGCTTTGCTCATTTTTCTCAACTCTGTCCAAAACTCTTCAAGAAACGTGAACTTCGCTTGAACTCCTTTCTCAGAGACACAGAGCGAGGGTGTGACAGACACAACCTCTGTCAGTTAATGTACGACACACTGTACTATCAGAGTTATAACAGAGTTATTGGTCGGAGAAAGTGAGGTACAGAAAGCTTCATCTTCATTTGTTATGTATGCAAGGGATATAGGCTTGGATCATGATTGTCCTGTGCATGATGCATTAAATGCATTAGATGCATTAAAAGTAACCATGACACCCACTCTGCTATTTCTGCAACAATGAAGTTCATGGCAGTAAGGGGGGGGGGGGGTCATACTAATGAAAGCTCAGTACTGTACTATGTAAAATTCACCAAAGTCAATGACACAATGGGAACCCTCTACAGTGTAAAAGGCAGTAACATTTCCTTCAACACCTTTGAGTTTACTAGTGTGACAGAGGTAATCAGACCAACGTTGCTATGGTTTTCAACCCAGGACGAACCTAGCAATGCAGTTGAACTTTGAAGTCACAAAGGAACCGATCTGGATCCTAACAAGTGGACATTGGGAACAAAGTCTCGAGAAACATGTTGTTACTTGACATTTTGGGACGTAACAATTATTCGCCTTCCTGCCAAGAGCCAGACACCAAGATTGATAGCACTCTCATGTTTGTATGCTAGCCACCAGCCGATTGGCTCAGCTTACCTTAGCTTTGGACAATTACTGGAAACAGCTAACCCGTTTTCCTCTGTTTCCAGTCTTTATACTCAGCGAAACGAATATAATATGATAACTTAATATTTAGCATACAGAATGAGAGTGGTATTGACGCTTATCCAGCTCTTTTCAAGAATGTAATACTATTTTTTTAAGTTGGATCAGAGCCGTTTTAAACTGTTTCTTTAATTTTTTTTTTATCTCAACTTCAACTTCATTGCTGCTTTGGCGCTTGATTGAAAACAATAACTTCTATGACACTTCTAAAATTAATCGTGATATAATAATTGAATATATAGCCATTGGTGAAAGTGGATATTAACTTACTTAGTAGGCCAGTACAAACTTTACGTGTTTAGGGGAAAGATTATTACTTGATGTTCACTAGACAAAGTCCTGTCCAATCCAGAATACAATTTCAAATCCTTTCCTCTTTGACAACGCTCATCGTTAAGGTCGGCTCAGGTTTGCCTTGAACCAGTGCTTAGTTATGCTGATATACGCCGATGACTGCCGGGGGACTTATAACGACACACTGTGCCTCTCCCTCCCTCACTCTCTTTATGTGTTCCCCAGAGTCCTCGTCCTTTCTCGTCTTGCAGGTTTGCCTGGATCATGGTGGAACCTGATCCTGACTGCACCAACACCGTGGTCTTTCTTGACTCTTACTGCTAGTATTTTTAGGGACTATTGATGAAAGAAATTGATTAAAATCTGCATATCTAGGGTAGTCTATCTAAGGTCGTTTTTTTCTCACCACTGTCACACTGTAATATTTGCTCCTGGGTGATTTGGGGATTTTGAAGATTCATTGACTCGTGTTCTAGTCCTGCTCTTTATGTAAAGTGTCCTGAGGTAACTTATGTTGTGATATGACACTATAAATAAAATGCAATTGAATTGAATTAATGCTCAATAGTTTTAAGCATTGACTTCCATTGTAACTTCTTGCTTTACTTTTGTTCCATCAAACATTTTAAATGTCACTTTTGCATAGTATTAAAAAAATAGTGTGATGGGTCTCATTTGCTGGAAGTGCCTTGCTTTCTATAATGCGTAATCTACATTTGCATGCTACACGTCGCATAGCAAAGCATTTACTATTTATTACAGGGAAAAATTGCTGGAAAAGAAGGATCACTGTCTTGGGTGTGAGAGATTTTCTGTTGAGCCTGAGGCGAAGGCCACGTGAGAAGTCCAGTGTCAACACTTACTGTATTTAGGTCTTCAGGCCAACAGGAACTTCACATTTTACTACATGTGTCGGACAGAAACGGCACAAACATAAAGATAGAGTCTTATATTTCCATGTCTTCCGCTTCAGTTGTAAATCACTGCTGTTCCGTGATACTGCCACACTAAAAAGTTAATAGTCTGATTGCACAAGACCAGAAACTATATGTTCATAAATACCATATGACCTAATGTGTTTACATGGCCACTCGCCACCAGACTGTGAAAACTTAGCTCGGCCGTGTCTCTCCCTGCAGGACAATAAAGTTTCTATTGAACCAGACACCGCAACTGCACAAAATACCGACGCTGTTGGGAAAACTCTGTGTTTTCCTTTATTATTGAATTAAATGTTCAGCAGGTTCAAATTTCACGCAGCAGAGTGAGAGAAAGCAGTGCAAGATAAAAACATAATACATGTTTTCAAGGGCTGCAGGAACATTATGTTAAAACAAAACAAAAAAAGGCACAAAAAGTGAACCTGGCATGTGTATTTGCCAAAAATAAAGTTCACGTCTCCAGACGCAGAAGTCAAGTCGAAGTGGGACTACCACTGAAATGTTTCCCATATCATTTTTAATGAATGTAAGTGAACATACTCTCCGGTGAAGAATGGGAAATAATAAAAGTGTGAGTGTGTGCACGAGGGAGGGACACACACACACACACACACACACACACACACACACACACACACACACAAAGTGGCCGGGAGAGTAAGACGGCAGACCTACGACTCCAGATGTGGAAGTTGTGTGTATTATGTGTCTTCAAGTGCATGAGTACATGTGCACATTTTCCTTTTCAATATAAATAATGTGTAATAGGTACAAAACATGAATATGTAACATGGGTGTAAGGAAACGTTGTCTGCTGGGACCTGCACTTGTCATTCGGGTCAAAAAAAAGTTAGGCCCCAAAGTCATCACCCCCGTCACATTGTTGGAGTAGTAATGCTTAAATAAAAACAGGTGGAGCTTACTGATCCTCATGGTATTTGCTGAAGCCACATTGACTCAAAAATTACAATAAAAAGATGAAAAGCTAGATCTGATTAAATAAAGAAATACTCATGGTAGACATGGTAAAAAAAAAAAAAAAAAGTTTGGTGAAAAGAGATTAAAAGTTAACCATGATACATTTACTTTATCGTTGTCCTATTTAGTGAAATTATGACATTTGGACATTAAAAAATTACTTTATCAATATGAGCACTAGCATATGGGAGCTAACGTTAGCCAGTGTTTTTGCCCATAGCAGACATTTTGCTGAGTTTACTCCTGTCTAGTTGTGTTGTTTAGCGTTTACTGGTTACTTGTGGCCACAGTGGCATCTGCACAGTTACTGTAAATAGACCCACTTTAAACAATATATGAAAAAGGTCACTTAAAGAGAATCTGCAAGTGACAATTGTGGTATAAATGAGTCAAAAAGTCAGCACACTGAGTCAGTCATGTCATTTTTATAAGGTTATAAGTGTATTTTTAATTCTTTTTAAAGTGGCAGTCCATAAGATTTGAGATCCGTTGCTTCTAGCGGCCTCTTTGGCTGTAGATGGAACTGCAGACGAGCCTCTGGGACTCATCTCCCTCACCGAACAGTGTCAACTGTCTCTCATCTGCTTGATGCCTTCAAATGCTCAACACTGTCCGTCGTTTTCCCTCGTTGGCGTTCACTTTGCTTCTTGTTTACTTGCCTTCTTCACTTTGATTCGATTTTTGTTTCTCTTTCTTCAGACTGGAAGTTGAATGGTATTCTTTCTCTGGCTGTTGAGCCTACATTGTTAGTCAGCAGTAATGAAATGTACCTGGCTGCGCTGGTCAAACACTTTAGACTAGAGGGAGCCTAGCCACGTACACACTACAGCCTTCCGTTGACGGATCTCATTGACTTTGCATGGGCTTGCGTCACATTATGGTGAAATTAATTGTGGGTCCGCTCCGTCGCATCGCTTCACTTTCATTAGTGGGTTTTAAGATCAATCACCATTGTTTTAACTCACTCTTTGATAGAAAGTAACTTAAAAGGCAATTAAATAGATGCAAATATTACAGACTGCCACTTTAAGCTAAGGGTTGTTAGCATCACTTAAGATTAGCCTGTAGAACTGACTGATCATAGCAGAACAAGTAAAGCCATAGCAGCAAAACCAGTGAGCACATTAACCTGAGAACGGTGTGTTTTACTGCTTATGGATTCAATTTTCTGTTTTGAAGAGATCAAATTAATGTCTTAGTTCATAGAGCTGCCTCACTGGATCAAGTGGAGACGGGGAGTTATATGAGTCATATTAATATAGAACTGCGATTCAGAAATTAATTTATCATCAGTCATGATGGGAGCCTGAGAGACAGAAAGACCGAGATTATAGCATGCAACACACCCCGCTGTCGAACCGAAACACAAGGTCACAAAAACCGCCAAGTTGACTAACACTTCACATGCCCTGAAATAATTTAGCGCAAAGTTGGCGCCCCTGCCAAATTTTCCAGATCAGTGTGCTGTGATGAATCCCTCTGGGAGAAAAATTGATGTGGGATTGTTGCCCTGATCTTCTAAATTTGTGTATGGCAACTTAATTGCGTCTGAATGCTAAACTCGTGTTGTGTTTTACTACTCTGGTGACTCCACGCTGGCAGAATGCTTCCTTCCCTCCTCTGGTGGGGGAAAACCTTTTTATTTGTGGTTTCTGAATCTTTATTCTAGGCTTCTCATAAAGCACTGAGATGAGTGATATCATGTGGTCTTCATCAACAAGGGAGCTTTGTGTTATACTTTATAGTCATTTAAATTGAAAGATTAAAGGCCATGACACACAGGCAAGGTTAGAGAGGAATGGGAACTTCAGCCGACGATTTTAACAAGCGCTCGTTTTTAAATGATACTTTTTCTACAGTTGCAAGCCCACTTCAATACACATATTATTGCTCGTATGCAATATTATTAAAGGACGACTCGGCTGCTGTTCCCACATCAAAATCAGTTGACTCGCAATTGTTAGCAGTGCTCAGCCTGTGAAAACATCATGTCATAGAAGAGGTTACTAGGGTCTGAGAAAATAACCCACCCTGATGATGCAAACAGGGGCTTAGCAGGCACACAGGGTGTAATGAAAATATGCTGTTGCATTGCAGGAAGTGGAAGATGCAGAGTTTTTGGGGCTTACTAAAAGTCAGGATATTTCAGCCTCTAGGCTCAATCTTGTTCTTAAAAACATCAGTGAAAGAAAAAATGAAATGCAATATATCTCAATGTCATTCAGGGTGCAAATGAAATAACCTCACTGCTTCATGATAAATAAGATCACATGAAGCCAAGAACTAATAGTTAGGAGTGAATTTAAGGAGGTAAATTAAATATTAAATTGTCTCAGTAGCTGGTTAAAAAGTGTGCTATGGTAGCCTACACAGATGCAACCCCCCCTCCCCTTCCAAAAAAAAGTCAGTCTTCCCAGGACTTCCTCTTACAACTCACACCCGTCTTCATCAAAGTGTCCCTCACTTTTGCGCCTCATCCTCCTCGGCGCGCCGCTCCTCCTGTGAATGGAAAAAAACCGTCCCAGCTCGCAGAGAGGGCGCAGGCTAAGTGTTTCTGGTTTCCTTATCTAAAATGATCTCTATCCTGCTCTAACGAGACACTTGACCTCCCTCGGCGCTCGTGTTCTCCCCGGGTGACGCAAAAACAAAGTGGGCTGGCGAAGCGCTAAGTGCAGTAGTTTTGGAGGAGTATCGGAGCGCACCGAAACATCCCCGCCAGTCAAGCAGACTTCTGTTAGAGCGCCTATATCTCGGTCCGGCCGTCTCTCTCTCTCACCCTCTCTCGGATGTTACGCCAATGCAAAGACCTCGGCGGAGATATACCGGGATGTGTACGGATAAAAGACAACGCTGACTTCTCCTCCCCCCTCCCCCCTCAAACTTGTAGCAACCCCCTCCATTCAGTAAGTTGAGAGGTGGATGAAACTTTTTTTTTTTTTTGTGAATGAGTATCCCGCCGCTGGCTGGCACATCTGGACGTCGTCGGAGCTGTCAAGTCCAGCGCCAACGTTTAGCCGGACCTGACCTGACCCCCTTTACTTGTTTTCCCTCCCTAAACTTTAAGGCGGAATACTGGACTTTAAACTCTTGTCTCTTTATTTTTAAAACTTTCTTCTTTTTTTCTTCTTCTTCATAATTACAAGGCACAACATGGAACACTCGGTCCTCAGAATAACATGCGTCTTGGTGGTCATCTGTCTCTTGTATAAAAGGTGAGTTTGAGTTTAATATGAATTATAACTTCACATAGGAAAAAGTTATTCTCTGTGTTTTTTTCTATTTCATAAATCTGTTTAACAACTTTACCCATGTATCTATTTTCATCATAGCCCAAATTGTTGGTTTAAATGAATTAAATAATGATGTATATTATCCCCATTAAATGCAGCTTTCCTTCATGCAAGCAGTAGTTAAATCACAATATTCTGGCTGAAGGGCTTAGTGCTGACATGTAGAACACAGAAAGACTAATATTAGTCTACTTTTATTTTTTACAAGGTTACGCTCTATTGCTAATTACCCGCTTACCATGCAGCCGTCATTCCTGAACAATGTTGCAAATAAAAAAAACTTCGCCTTTGGAAAGACAGTTGTTGGAACAGGTCTCCTGTCAGAGCAGGAGACACAACAGGTAGCAACAAAAACTGGAATTACAGAGGCACACACTTCCACATGTCATGCCACCTAAAAAATAGGGCACCAATATGCAAATGAACGACATTTGATGTCACGGCATGTTGTGCTTTAGATTGTAATTATAGTCCAAAACTACTGGTTGCTTTTTCAGTCACAGAGATTGAATTTGTAAGTGTGTTTCTTTGTTGAACAGGCTCACAGAAGAGAAACTTGCAGTTGTATTGAAGTAACCACGGAAATAAATAGTCTGCAAAGTTTCTGCAGCTGTGTGTGTGCCTGTGTGTGTGTGTGTGCGTGTGTTTCCATACACTCCTCCCTACACCTGGCGATTTGTGCGTGTGAGCACGTGTGCTTACAGATGTGCGTGTGTCCATGCATACAGACACTGCAACACACAAACCTGTGTTTTACTTGTAATGATAATGGGAAGAAAAAGAGAAAAAAAAAGCTGGGCACCTTTCAGCTCTAAAGCCATCATCAGTGCAGCATGTGATTTCTTTGTTACTGCCGGTGCTGTTTCTCTGTGAAGGAGAACAAAGTTGTGACCCCTGTCAGCCGAATCCCAGTCGTTCACATGGTTGATCTGCAACAGAAGCAACAGACAGTCAAGTAGGGACACTCCTCGCAGCTAAAAAGCCATCGAATTTACATGCAAACTTCCTGAGGGGATTTTTTTTTACGATGAGAGTTGGCAAGTCGTTGAAACTCACCAAACTGTTACAAGGACTATTGGATTCATGCCTATGAAGTCCCTTATCCCTCACTTCAACTCACCTGACCCATCTTGCACAGCTTCACAGTGAAGATCAGGATGCAGAACCTGAATTTAGCAAAGCATGGTACATTTAAAGCACATATCAACGTCTTAGCTTTCCATTTAAACTGGTGACAACTTTGCATAAAAAATAGCTCCAAGTGCATTTTCATTTAAACCATGTGGAGATGGTTTTGCAACCCTCAGTATGTGTATTGTTGAGGTTTTAGAGGAATCAGCTACACTGGGGACCGCCAAGTCTGTTTGGTACTGAATTATTGCTGCAACAGGCAAGGAACAGCAACTGAAATTGGACTTTTTCCTGAGGAATTGTATGTCTGTCTTTTCAATAACCTGACCTGTGTGCTCCATGCAGGGTAGACTCCAATGAAATCTTGGGCCTGAAGCTCCCCAACATCGACCCGATCCTGAATGCCAACACGGTGTGCCTCACGCTGCCTGGGTTGACGCGGCGCCAGCTGGAGGTGTGCATGAGGAACCCAGATGTGACGGCTTCGGCAATCCAGGGAATCCAGATTGCCATCCACGAGTGCCAGCACCAATTCAGAGGCCACCGCTGGAACTGCTCCAGCCTGGAGACTCGGAACAAAATACCCTACGACAGCATCGTCTTTAAAAGAGGTGAGTAACACGGCCACGATACAATGTTTGTGTTTGTGAGCATAATGTAGATTTAGAATGATACAAATTTTAAAAAAAGTCCCATTAGAGAAAACCTTTAGGGCAATGGGGTGACATGTCGACACAAGGTACCTGTTGAAAAACAATGAAGTACAGGCGTGCTTAAGTTCGGTCTTCAAACAGGTTGTGGTTTCATCCTCAAACACACTTTGATAGGACATCTTGAAAGAGTTGGCTTAAAAGATTAGTTGCCACAAAGATACATGTCCTAAACAAACATTGGCATAATATTATCCTCTAAACACAGTCAAAGGGTTATCAATACTTTTCCTTCATAGGTGAAATTCTTGAGTGACAGGTATGGTTTTCTCCAAATGGCAAGGTTATTCCTAGTGACTATAGCAGACCGGCGTCTACTTTTAACTTTCCGTAGCTCGCCCAAAAGGGCAGCTGACTTCAAAAGCAGTTAGTCACCTCAAGATTACCAAATCTCTTGCGGATCAGTTTTCTCTGATGATTCGTAGAGCTTGGAGCTTTGCAAGTAGGCCGCAAAAAAAGGAAAGAGGATCTTTAGAGTTGGGAAGCCCTTTAAGAACGACTCATCCCAAGTTCATGACTGGAAAAGGCATCAGTTTCTTAATTTTGTCAAAGCACCAGGGTGGATGAAGATCAAAATCTTAAGAAATGACTGATAAATAAGGCTCTAGAAATGTTTTTAGTAAATACATTTTTACTGACATCACCTTGTCATGTTGGGACAAAATGTTGGAATTGCACTTATTGGGTTTCATTTGAATGTTTTAGTGTTTAAAAGAGTGCAAAATGTAAAAGCAAATAAAGCGTATGATGAGACCGTGTATTTTAATTGCTGATGGAATTCCCATCGTAAAAAAAAATGAAAGCCATTATCTGCCTGCGATGCAATTACGCAACTTTTGTTTTGTAACCCTCACTCGGGACTTTATAACCGTCATCTCTGTTGATCTTGGGGAAAAAAAGAGCTATTTACTAGTAACTACTGTTTGCCTCCACACCTTCATTACTTTCACTCCTTGCTGAATAGTTGAAAGACTGTCATTATTGGTAGCGGCTGTTGCTGGTTGTCTGGCATCCCTGGTTCGCCTCGGGTGTAGAAACTCCAAACCCCTGTCATAAACAACTTGGATTGGATGATTCATCTGTTACATGTTGATACATTCACAGAAGCAGAAGTAGCATTAAAAGAAAATGGATGCAAGTTGGCATGTTGCCGTCATTGCCGTGTGCGGTTACTGTGAAGGGGCAGTCTCATGGAGAGGGACGTTTTCACAGGGATTAGGTGGAGAGGTGGAGGATAACACACATCTTCAATGTAATTGCCCCCAGCTTGTATTGTTTTTAAATGAATATATGTTTATCTATCTTTACACTATAGCAGAAAGCCACTCTAGTAAAACAAGATCCAAATAAAATACCATTTGGGAATTAGAACTTCACCTGTTTAAATATTCTTACATAGTGTTCTCAAATCATCTGATGTTCTACAAAGTTGCACATCGGGGACTCTGTTTGTTTGGGTGTCTAGTTTTACGACATCAGATGCCACTCGGATCCTTTCTGGCTCTGCCACGTATCTCTCTGCTGATGGATTCGGATAACTTTTGTGGGCCCATGTGCATTCCCGTTTAGCTTGCATCAAAAACTAGGCTAAAGAGGACGTTGGGCAAAACATGGATAGACAGAAATAGGAGAATCTCTCCGTCTCTCTCTGTCACTGTGTCTGTGTCCTCCCTCGCTGGGCTGTTCCTAATGCTTTTACTTCCCTTGCCAGTGCAAGTGCTTGTGAATTTGCTCTCAGCACTTTCCCAACTCTCGGCGGCAAAAGCATAAACCTGTTTAGTCGGTTTCTGTAACACAAAGTGACAGTTTCCTTTGAATATTTAATTCATTTTGTCACTTCCTTTGCCGTCAGTTCAGCCGGGCGTGTCGCAGCCGGTAAATTATTTGTTAGATTGATTTTTTTCCCAGTCTTCCGGGGGCCTGCGTTGCAGAGCGGGGCAAGAGCTAAAACAGGCTTTCTATGTATAAGAATGTGCCTAAGTGCAATCCCTTTCACTTCCTCCCCACCTTGTGTGAGTCAAGGTGTTAGGCTGGTGGTGGTTTGGGGGGGCAGATTATGAGTTAATGAGTCAATATATATATGCTATAATAAATAATAACCATGGATCAAATGACTACTTGTGTGTTGTTAAACGGATCGACCAATTCTGTATTTCCCCTTCGCTCCACAGAGTGTTTTAGGGTCTTAAAGCTCATTGTTTTTCTCATGTTTCCAGATGTAGTAAAGTTGTTTTCAGCAAATAAAGTTCTGCTCAACTTATGTGCTACTTTCCCAACACACAAGACAAGACACACAGCAGACAAAGTCAGTAACTAGCTTGTGGACATAGGGAATCAATTAGCGGCCGAAGAGCCGGATATTTTCTTCAGTTGGTGGAGGACAAAACAGAACTAAAAGGAGAGTGAATATCAGACTCGCGTTCATTGGGTGGACACAAATATTACTCCATGTGAATGCTAATGTTCCAATTGTGGTGAAATAAAGCAAGGCAGGTTTAGGTGCAGGTTGTGTTGCAGGTTCTTGCTAAATGATAATCTATATCTGGTCCAATTTAAGCAGGGCTTCAGACTGAAAACAGCCCAGCGTTAAAACAGCCGCACATTAAAGTGGTGCAGGGGGCTCCCTCGGTGGGGGGCTTTTTAAGTCCTGTTTAAGCTTAATGCGGTCTCCTTGCTGAATTAAATTGTGTTGCAACAAAAGTTCAGACTTTTCAACTTTTTTCACAGACAACGCTGCGTTGATTTGCCAGAGCCCCTTGTTTTGACAGACTGGCTCCATTCAAATGAGAGGGCTTTGGTTTTCACTGAGTCTTTTTTATTACACATTGACAATAGCGTTTCTAGTACTACAAACCTCTAGTACCGTAGCATGGGAGCAACTATAGACTGTCAATTGCTGTGTTGATGAATTTCTCGTTTTCTCTTAATTGACTTTTTATGTGTCCAGCATGACAGCATATGTGTAAATCTTGACATCATACCTCACAAAAACAAAATGATATGAAGTTGACTTAAATATACAAATGAGGAAACACATCAAACAGTGCTCAAAGGGGTAGTTCCAGTCAATCGCCTTTTATTTGACTCCAACAAGGAGCCTGAATCATTTCCCCTTCGAGCAGTGTGCTATAAACTCCTAAGTGGTTTCTTTTCATGTTTTCTTTACAAGTTTCCATTCTAATCTTCACTGTTTTCTACACAAGTAAGTGGCTGCCAGTGGAGCTGCTTTTATAGAACCTGAGGGCACCACTCTCACAGGCAGTAAGCTGAGATCTAACAACAAACACGGTCGAGGGTACGAGTGCAAACGTTGTTGTCGCACTTCATCCTTCAATATTCACGGATTCCACAATTTGACATGGGTTTTTTTCCGGTCACAGAAATATATCAATATGGACGGGGAGAATGTGTGCTGTATGTGTGTTATATTGCCGGTGCATGTGTGTGAGAGAGGAGCACTGTGACATTCGTCTGCTGAATTACAGATCGGTTGTGGTCGAGTTGCATGGTTACATGTGCCGCGTGCGAGTTAGACCTGCTGTCGAGGAGACGGGGGATGTGTTTCGCTGTAAAGGCAGAAGCGGCCACGCGTCGTACGCAGGGATTACATGCACGCAGACATTTAACCGCCTCCTCGACATGCAGTAGTTCGTCTGAGCCGGTTGTAAGTGATTACAAGGCGAGAGCCGCAGTTAAACACACATGCAGGCGTAGTTTGGTCCCTGAAAAGACGAACACAGATGAAAGGATGAAGGTGAAGGTAATGGGTGAAGGAACACTTGTGGAGGAAATCATACATGAAGCTGGGCAGAGGTTGGATGTTTAGTACATGTTTAAGTCAGGACCTAACACCATTCTACCCACTTGTATAGATAGTCCATGTAAGTAGACAGCAGTGAGTTGCACACACACAAGAAGGTGACTCAGCCTTTTTTAGTGCGCGGGTCCTCTGCGACTCCTCTGATGGGAGTGGTGGTGGTCTGCTAATGTTCAGATGGCCCGCAGAGACAAAGTACGCAAGTGTTTGGAACACATAATTGCTATTGTCCCAGATGTTTCCCCAGGCTTTATGAGCCTTGGCATGCAGTATAAACGTGTGAATAAACTCTTATGTGCATCTTTATCGAATCGAGGAAGCACTTTTGCTCCAGTGTTACCGATTGTGAATGAAACAAGGCCAGCACTCACAAATTCGACACGTCGCTAACAGAAGTTAAAAGATGCCTTTGTCTCGCTCATTCGGCTGTTGTTAAAGTCAGTTTTAGGGCGAGGAAAATCACTTGACATCTTAAAGTTGCATCCAGCAGTTTTATAGCCCAACTTTAATGAGGGGAATTAAAGCGTTTTGTTGCAATTCCTGATGCTATTTCAGTTAAAAATAGAAAAAGTAACACAATGAAAAAATCAAACACTTGTAAACAGCACCTTAGTAATGTGAATTTGGATTGTTATCAAATGTTATCTTCCATCAACCTAGTAATCCTCTCATTACACCTGACAGGTTCATGACACATGCACTGATTTGTTTTGCCTGCAGGTTATTGATCATTAGTCGCGGCTTCTTAAAAGGAAAAAGTCCCATTATATAACACACCCTTTGTATCGGCTTTCATAAGTTCTTTATGTGTCATTTTGGATATCGCAGTGAAGCACTGTCATTTTAGAGAATTTAAATCCCATCTTCCTCTAAGTAACTGACTTTGTGACTGAAAATTTGTCTTGAACGTAGCAATGAAACTGTGTTGGGACACATTTCTTTTGATACAAAATGCCCCAGTCTTTCCATTCCCAAAACCTGTTTCCTGATTGTGACAGATTTTTATATCCCCTCAACTTCCACGTTAGGCGATATAACAACACCACTCTCCTGACCTTTCACCCCACAGGTTTCAGAGAGAGCGCCTTTGCATACGCCATCGCAGCAGCAGGCGTCGTGCACGCAGTGGCCAACGCTTGTTCCATGGGCAAACTGAAGGCGTGCAGCTGTGATGAGAAGCGGCGTGGGGACGAGGAGGCCTTCCGCATCAAACTGCACCGTTTGCAACTGGAGGCCATCCACAGGGGGAAGGGTATGGTGCACGGCGTCATGGAGCACTTCCCTGCTGACCTGCCGGGACCCCAGGACTCCTGGGAGTGGGGCGGGTGCAGTCCCGATGTGGAATTCGGCGAGAAGTTCTCGAGGGACTTCTTGGATGCCCGCGAAACCTACAAGGACATCCATGCCCGCATGAGGCTGCATAATAATAGAGTTGGGAGACAGGTGAGTTGGGACGGGATGGGAAGAAAGAGGACGTGGGTGTTCGAGTGCATGCGTTTCTCTTGGTTGTATGGAATTTGAAAGACGTTCATTTACCAGGAAGGGGATGTCTGATGAAAGATTATATCTAGCTGCATTGTGGCAATTAGGAATCGTATTTGGAGCTCGATCCACACCCGGACTTACGGTCAGGCCTTTGCTGCTTTTTTTAAGATGATTTTTAGGGCATTTTAAGACTTAATTTGTTAGCGACAGTGGAAATAGACAATGTGAGAAAAGAGAATTGGGGAAAGACATGCAGCTAACTGGCCAGTCAGGAATCAAAATGGGGACTCGCTGCTCAGGGCGTTCGTGTCCATGTGGTATGCGCCATAACCACTCGACTACTGGGTCACCCAGGAATTTATTGCTTCAGTTGTTACCATTTAAAAAAAAACTCTCACAACTTTATGAACTTAAACTCACTTAAGTCCTCCATTAAATAGAAAATAGCTCTTGTGAAGAACAGAACACTCTGTTGGTATTATTATGCTACGACATATTGCCTAGTGTTAAAGATATACTGTTGGAGATATAAGATATTTGGGGGGTAAAGCAGACATTATCTTCCTCCACTATGAATGTAACTATCACACTATCTTTAATATGATTTATCCAAGAAAACATTACAAATGAAAACAGGTGGTGAATGGGTGGTTTGAGTGTAACTGGGCCAACAGTAATGCTACAGTGCTGCTTTCTACTAGCGGACACTTGCAGCAGAAGTTGTTTTTCTGAAAGAAGAATTATTAAAAAAACAACCTCATTTAAGGTACAGTGTGGAGCATTTAGGCGGATCCATTAGCAGAACTGTTTTCTTTAGTGTGTAATGGCAGTTAATTAAGAATTGTGTTGTGTTTCCGTTACCTGAGAATGAGCCGTTTATATCTACATGTGGTCTTCTTCATAGAGCCAGTTGCCATGTTTCTACAGCAGCCCTGAACAGGCAAACCATACACCTACTATAGAGATTGTCAATTGCTTTTTTCACATTTTTGTAGTTCTCCTACACACCTGGGCCACAGGAGAAGGTCCGTTTGTTTGCAATCTGCCACCTCACCACTAGATGCCACCAAATCCGACACACTGCAACTTTAACGAAGAAGAGACAGGGTGTGAGGCTGCTACCCTGGTTGCTATTGCTAGTGTATTTTCTTCAAGTTCTAAAATGCAAAAGAAAAATAATGCTAGGGTTGAGGTGGCATGGGGAAATGGCAAACCATCATTAAGTGTCCAATCAACCATCTTGTAATCTCAACGTAAGGTTCAGACCGAGCTTTTGCCCTTCTCAGTGCAACAAAAGAGTAAGGTTTGTAAAATTAAAAAAGTTACTAGACATAAACAGAATGTAGAGATTACAGTGTTGATGTTATGGCAAAGACATCAATGGATAGTGTTGCAGAGATATCTGCTGAAATAAGTATGCTAACCAGCTAGCCCAGGCCCGTCCTGTCTTGAAATATCACTTGAACCACGAGAGGCGATAGTGAGTCACTGTATCGTCCAGTTTGCCGTCAGTCCAACATGTGGGGATGAAGAACATACTTTGTTTATTGGATTAAATCCAAAATGGCAGAAAAAAAGACTCATATTTTGGGGTCTGAGGCCAGGGGAACTGCCCGACCCATTGGATCAGTAACCGCTGCCTGAATGCTAGTTGCTACTGCTAATGGCATTATTCCTTACCAACAGTTTAACGTATATTACACTGACATTTCATATTATACATTATCTTATAGTAATCATGATGTTGTAATTAGGACAATTATCAATGATAATAAGACAATATTAATCAACAGCTTTATGTTTTTGTTGGTATTTGTGACCAAGTTAAAGGGTCAACTTAAGTACAGGTTTAAATATGAATTCAAAAATATAGATTGTATGTTGCCGTAGTAATTAACTATTAAAACACATTTAGGTTTAAATGTCGATATAATAGCATATTCCATTGAGGTTTCTGTCTTGGCAATGGGAGAAAAGAGATGTAAATGACAGTGATAAGCCCTGATGATAAAGCAGCGTTGTGGTGGAACAAGAAGCGGCAGTAAATTGCTCATTGTTCCCAGTTTCCTCTTGAGTAATTTAGGCCTGTATCTCTTCAGCGGTTTACTTCTGGTTTCCTTGATTATGCAGTCAAAACACAAATGTGGAGCCCGTCATCCGAACTCCACAACAGCTGGCCTCTGTGCAGTGGCTGTAATAGAAGAAATCATCATAGATGTAGAACTGTTGAGTTGAATTCCAGTGCTGTGGACTTGGCAGTATGAACTTTGGGTGGGAGGTGATATGACATGAGAAGTAATGAGGTTATGAGCCAAGGAAAGAGAGTAATTTGTCTTTTGGGCCCTTCTCTCTGTGTGCACATAAGTCCGTTTATGAAACTTGGTAACAGGCAGGGTCACAGTTTGGCCTCATGTATGTTGTCTTTACTCTACCTCTTGAGGCCACCCAATGCTTCCCAATAATTGATGGATGACGGCAGACTTACACACCGCTCCACATCCAGAACAGTTTCGATCCTGCTTCGTCTTTCCTTGCTAGTTTGTCCTTTTTGCAGTAGTGTATCCTGTCAAAACGTCAAAACCTCTTCAGTTAACATACCTTTCCACTCAAATCATGAGACCATAATTTTTAGATGGCATGTGGAGATGGTCATATATCATCATCATTGTCTGCTGACGTTGCATAATACCCTTTTTAGAAGACACGATGACACAGACACCAATTAGCCTATTAGCCTCACATTTAAATGCCGCCTCTACATTAGGCATAACCTCAATTATACATGATGAGAGACTATTACAGACTGAGTTCTGTTTGGTAAAACGTCGGCAAAGAAAGACATCACTGTCATATATTGACAACAACAAAAAAAACTGAATCATTGCTGCAGAGAAAGATCAGGCTGATGTTTCTCTTCTGTTTTGGCTTATTTTGGCAGTATAATGGGTGGATTTCTGTGATTAAATACAATTGTCAGTTGGATGTGTGAGAACAGTGAACTTCATGAAGTAAATCATGTGACATCACGAACAAGTTTATCAAAGACCAAGTGCGAAGGAAAAGCTTTCTAAATCTGAATGTGTCATCAGTAGCGCAGAGAAAACAATACGGGCACTAATCCTGACTGCACCTTATTTTAATTTACACTTTTATCTTTCCACAAGCTTCTCTAGAATGACTGAATAGTGGCTCTCAGATTCCTCACAAAACATAATGTGGTTTTCCGCATGCCGTGCCGAAATTTCCGGCTAAGCAAACTGAAGCATCCAACAAACGAGAAAAACTTTGGCTCAAAGTCAACAACATCAAAGAGGTCGTATCTTGATTTTTTAGGAAATTATTCCGGTTACGACCAGCGTGGACTAAATGAGAACCACTGCTCCTGACCTTTGCCTCTTGTCTTTCGACTCAAGCTTGATGACCCCTGATGACCTTGGTAGGGTTCAAAGCTTAAAATCTTCCATCAGCTCAATTCTCTGGTAAAGCCGGTTATACATCAGTGCTTCACAGGAAAAAGAAAATGACTCCAGGTCAATCAATGTGTGGAGAAATTTACAAAAGTGAGCTTAATGGATGGGAGCGTTCAATATCAACTCATAGATAGATAGATAGATAGATAGATAGATAGATAGATAGATAGATAGATAGATAGATAGATAGATAGATAGATAGATAGATAGATAGATAGATAGATAGATAGAGACACTGGACAAACTTAGTTGTTGCAGAGTTGTTGAAGTCTAAAATATCATGCACCTTGATGACACTTCAAATGCTGTAGATAGCTGCAACAAAAACCTCTAAGACCTTGAAACACACACACACACACACACACACACACACACACACACACACACACACACACACACACACACACACACACACACACACAGTACCCCTAGAATCAAACAGAAAAGACTGACAGGTGGGACTTCAAAATAATGCCTACACTTCCCGTATCTCTTTTCCTCCCACCGACCTGACACTACCACCGCCTCACCTCCCTCTGTCCCACTCCTCCCCTCCGTCCCCTGCCCCACTCCCCCTTTTCAGAGAAGTAGTCTTTAGGCAGAGGAATGCGGTGGTTTTTTCGCGGGGTGTGCATGTCGCCTCATGCCCACCCCAGGGTTCTCACGACGTTCCGTCTTGTTTTTAGCCCTAATTAGTGGCTGCTGGCAGTTTGGAAACAGATGTTTAAAACCCTGCAAAAGATTTTAGACTTCAAACACCGGGGCGGAAAGTAGAAAGAGATTCGCCCTTCCTTCCCTCCCCTCTTCCCCCTGTGCTGCCCTGCCTCCTCTAAATTCTCTCCAGCAGGACTGATTAGAGCAATAATACTGTACACTAAGGAAGCACATGAAATAAATACAAAGGGAAGGTTTAGTTTCATATGATGTCAGCGTATCACTAACCCCATCAATATGTAAAGTTAGACTTTACCAGCTGCTTGTTTACATTTGGGAAATAAAGAAAATTGTAAGAGTAAGTTAGTAAGTAGGAAAAAATAAATACATTTGAAGCACCAACATTCTTTTCTAACAAATATTGAAACATGTCAATAAAAAATATATATATAATATATATATTATATATATTTAAGGCCTAGAAAATGAAAGACTATTTATTCAACTGATAATAATTATTATAGTTTTCTTCAGATGAATATGAATTTCTAATTTGCATCAGTCAGAATTCTACATTTACTGGGAAGATGCACAGTTCAGCCCTGCATGTCATTGCAGGGAACCAAAACAAGCTACTGTTCAGTAGTTAGTGGTTTTAAAAACCTGACTACCGGTGTGTGTTTAAAGTGTTTACATATGATATTGAAACACCAGGGCAGTAAAACTCTTGGCCAACTTTTTTCTTTTTTTTCTTTCCTGAGCGTTCCTGAATCGTTTAGGGATCACACCTCAAAACAAATGCTTGGCTCGCTTTCCGCCGTTCGTGTTGCACAGCTTAGAGCCATGCAGAGGTTCTGTTCAATCCTGCCTGTTCATTAGGCAGGTGCTGACAGTTCTGGCTCAGCAACACTCTGCTATTTTACTGGCAATCGTCGTCTGGTAATTACAATTTACCATCAGGGATTGACTACGGGGGGGTGAAGAGGGATGGTATCCCCCTTTTCAGGAAATAAACTATACATCTCATCTTTTGTTTTTAAATCCCCTTTGCAAATTTGTAATGAAGCCAGTCTGCTGTTCAATGCCCTTACTTTCTCCAAATCATTCTCAAGGGTTAGGTTCATGAAGGCGCTTATGTCTTTGGCATTTTTGCTGCCTCTTTGTGATCTTCATAGTACCAGTAAATGGGAGTGGAGGTGCACATGGGCAGGTCGTAACTACAATTGGGATTGAAATCAAATCCTTCCGATCTGATTGGATCTGATAGTTGGCCTCTACCCCACCTCCCTCACCTGTGTTAGAGGAAAGACACTTCAATACATTACAGCAACCATGCTCCTAGAGAAATTTAAATAAAGCTTTTGGTGTCTGACATCCAAACATACACCTCCATCAACTACAACCCCCATGCTAACGCTCATGTGTTGTTCTATTCGATGGGAGTGATTTGGTTGCTGCAAATTGAATTTGATTCGATTAAGCTGAGTAATCAAAATGATATAGGAATACAAAAGTTAGGGATTTTGTTACAATTGACATGAACCAGTAAGCACAGTGACACAGGCATATCATTTGGAAACATATTTTTTTATTTCACATGGTCAATGACTGAGATGTTCATGTGCTCTGCTGCACTGCTTATTGTACCATCTTCACAGCTTGAGCAAGTGGTTGAAAGGCTCAGGTGGACTGGCTTGTGAATGCCCAATTTCCATAGCCATTGTCTTTGTATGGCAATGGTTCCCCTTGGACCAAAGACACACAGCAACTTATCTTATTGTACCCTTGTATGATAACATCAGCTTCCTCTTGGCAAACATTGGATTCACTCTTGTGTGATGCCAGGTCCTACTGCATCAGCTGATACTATTGTTATCTGCATGTGATGCTCAGTGGCACAGGAAAGGACTTTCGGTTGGATTGCACACCTTAGAGAAATGTGATGTGAGCTGAGATGCCACCAAACTAAATGTTATGAATTTGTATGTGGGGTCAAAGCACAGCATCGCTTCACCAGATCACTGAGCACAGACTTCCTATAAAAGTGATTTAAACCATAATGAATCTTAGAGCATCACCCCCCTCTTGGCTTGGTACAAACCAGCAACTTTTTATGCCTGATTTAACCCTGAAGCGATGATAAACTGCTCTGGAGAGCCTGCTCACGTTAATTCATCGATTCAGAACCCACACGGGAAACGAAAATAGAGACATTAGTGGGGTTGGTGTTTCATATCATCAGTGGTGTACGGAGCATTCCACAGTCCTGACAGTACAGCGGCAGAGCATTTGATCTGACCCACCACGTACTGTACACACACACACACACACACACACACACACACACACGTGCATGTGCATTGGTACATGCCTCTCCTTACTCACAAACTCTAAATATACACTGAGGCAAATGTTTCATAGTAAAAGCTCAGCAGGTGGAAGTGCTTATGCTGGTAATAACATTTTATTAGAGTCTCTAAATAAGAGCCGTTGACATTGTGTGCAATTAACAGTGAGTAAATACTGCACACAAATACACACACACACACACACACACACACACTGTAATGGGGTTCTCACTAGATATGCTTTTGCTCAGTAATTGCATGTCATTGTGTTTGCACGTGTGCGTGTGCATTTGTCTGCATATGCTTAACTGTTCTTTTGAAGAGAGGCGTTTGATTTGTTTCAAGTGATGTCTGGGCTTAATGTGCTGCTGTGGGATTTGTTTGTGTGCTTTGATATCGCCTTGGCTTTCTGCTTGGCTTTAAAGGTCCTTTAGTAGATTGTCTTTGAACTGACAAACACACGGCAGCATGCAGACTAGTCGTCTGTATATTGGCAAGACGGGTCGATTGTGGAACACGGAGGCATAAGATAAGGATTTTCCCAAAAAGGGGCTAGTGGTGATGACACGGGAATTAGCCAATGATTAAGTTCAAAGAAACAATTCCACAAAACTTTTTGGTTTAATCATGTCGTACACCTACACAGTTTGACAGAGTGTACAGGGATGGGATCCCAACAAGGGAGATATTGGTGTTATTTGTGTCATGCCGCAGAAATCAAAGCTAAGCTGAAAGTCATCACAACTAATTAATTTCCATTGAAACCGTAGTGACTCAACCAAATCGGATATTTAGTCAGGATGATAAGACAGGCTAAGTGTGGGAACACTTCACCTTCTGCGTTCTCCAGTCGTGGATCACAGTTTAATGCAGTGGATAAAAAACGCCCTCATGCGCTTTTGAAAATTAGCCGTTGACTATCGCGATTTGACTGTCGCTACAGGGAATTTGTACAGCACATGCAAACATTTTTTCTTTTTTAATTAATTTGAACACAAAAAAATACAAAAATGGTGATGATTGACTGTAAAGTGAATGGCGAACTTCATCAAGACATGTGTAATATAAAAATAAACAAACAGTAATGTGTGTGGGAGTACAGTCGCCCTGGTTCTACTACTCCACGTAACTGAGACGTTTGTGGTTCAATCCTGGCTGGCGAACCGGATCAACATGTCATCGCCCTTTCTTCCTCCGCTCTTGTTTTCTGGCGTTTGATTCCGTCTGCTGTTTGCTCTCCAGTCAAAGCCAAAGCATCAGATTGTGGTAACAAGGCCAGACACCAGCTCTGATCTTGAGTTCACTTAATCCACTCCTCTTCGTTGCATGGTAGTCTGCCGCGTTCAACCCCAGTATGCTGAACTTTTCCCCGGTCTACTGTATTATGTAGCCTGCAGTCCGAATCTGCCACCAATATGTTGCATTTGATCTCTGTCTGGGGTTGTTTTATAGCAGCCTCTGTCTTACTCTCTAAGCCAATTAAAACTTGCCAGATGTGTGTTTCTAACTGTGGTCCGACCGCCATTGACTTTGAAGCGATTACGTCTCTCAGCGTGCTTGTAACGTGAGGCGGAGGGTGGCGATGGCACATGTACTATATATCATTGTCACTTGTTTCATCTGCTCTCATTTCGTCGTTCAGCATGGTAGCCTCTTTTCTTCTTCTTCAACCCAGACTTCAGGCCACCGCTGAGTGGTCTGGTCACATTAACATGCACCACTGTAGCTGACAGTAAGTTATGCAAAGTGTTTGTTTCAAGCGAGCTTTTTATAGCTTGTACAAAATGTCTCAAGTTGTGCGAGACATAATATTTCGGGCTCAGACTTCCAAGACAGTCGACGAGGTTAAATAGGATTTCTGATCACAATATCATGTGGCTAATATCAGCAGCACTGAGCCGTGATGAAATGTCAGCTCGACGGCCAGGTGATTCATGACGCCCTCGCACATCTTCACACACACACCCAAGTTGTATCAAGTGGTTTAGGGACAGCAACGAAATAATCCAAAGTTCACCTCCCCCTCCAGTCCTCCTCTTTTCTTCTCTCCTTGCCGCTCAACACTCTTCACCTCCACATTTACTGTACACCCCCTTCAGCTCCACCAACCAGCCCCTCCTCCACCAGCCCCGAGCGTCCCCGGGGCTAATTCTTGGTCTACAACAAGGCAACAATAAATCACTGCATCACTTTTCTTCCCCCTGTTCCGCAGAAGTCGGGTTAGATATCCTTATCAGAGACAAGGAGATGGGCCAACAACATGTTTTGGTGCTGTCTCTCTCTGATCAATAACCAGTCAGCATTATTATTTCACCAGATACTGTGAATAAAAGTGATAATTGTAATACAGCATTAAGTTAAATCAGGTGCTCATTTGTGAAGGTTTTTCTTTCTTCCTTGTGTACAAAATGTACTCACATAGTGCTTTGTCGGATAGATCAGATCATACTGACCACAGACCACCTTTAATATGGTAAGGCCAGAAAGTTTCCCTATTACCTGTTATGGGTTTGGATTGGACCTGTCTGCCTTCCAACTCCACGTGAAAAGTATATTTAAATATTTTCCCGATGCACAACTTACTCGTCACTCCAAATGATGTTCTTTTGTTGAGGTTTTAGGAGCCGTAGACAGCGTGTGCATTATATTTGTGTAAATGGATAAATCCATCCTAAAACAGAACTCACAGAATGTTTGTTAATTAAAAGAAAAAATGCTGCTGCAGGCCTCGCTGTTGGTAACATGTTGTGTAGCGTATGGATGCAGCATTATGCATTTATAGTGATTCAAAAACGCTGCACTCCTGAGGCCTATTGTTGCTTTTGTCAAGCTTTCTGTTTTTACACAGCACCTACAGTATATGAACTTAACAATTACAACAGTGGCAGATTTACCACGACACATTCTGCATTTTAACTACAGGTCCTTTATTTCAGATAGAAGTCGAGAAAAGCTGCATTCTCATCTTTAGTCAGTGAATTTTTCTGAAATGACAACTGTGTATCAGTTGTAGCGAGCTTGGCAATTAAGCTGAATGGATCCATTCCACACTCTTAAACTCCTGTGTTTTGGAAAGGCTAAACAAAGACAGCACCCTCGAAACTCATTTAATGCAGAGTTCTGATGCACACTACCAGGCCGGCCATGCTACGGTTGCTGAACTATGATTGGGTGATCACTGTCCGCATATTGCTGCATTCTAAACATGAGGGAAACCAGGCATGCTACTCCTGGAGGCATCAGAGTTTTAGAGAGATCATTTCCATATGTTTCTGCCCTAGGAACCTATTTACTCTGATACATTTGAAAACATTTAAATCGACGTTTTGTTTTGTGTCATGCTGCTGTGGTTCATAATCTCCCGGGTCGAAAATGTCACTAGAATTTTGACTTTACGGCTGTTTTTGTTGTTTTACTGTCCTTTGAAACCCCTATCCTGCTGTGAATGTACCTTCAAACAGAAGCAATGTGGATGCAATTATGACTCCTAGGTCAGTTTGTCCCTTTAAGGTTTAAGTGGGTTGGAGAGTTTTATGATTACAGACTTCGCTGTGTGTTTAAGGCCAGCACGTTTGTGATTCTGGGGTTGCCTCTGCCCTAAAAACCCAACCAAACGCTGCAATCTCAACTCAGTGCAAGTGCTGTTTGAGCTGCTGTAATGTTGTTTACTATGAAGACTTACAGCCTCTCTTCACCGCCGAAGGCAGCTTCTTTAAATGTTGTTTTCAACACTCTCAATAACAGTAGGGCCATGTTTATCCAAAATGTATGCTTCTCGAAAAATATTTTGTTTAATTTTGTGTAAGTGTTATAATTCACCATTAAAATGATTTAAAGCTGCAGCATCCATGTTCCTCACATTTAATTTTTAAACGCTTTACATTACCGGCAGATTTGATGAATGATAGTGACATAAACGTATCATAGTATAAGCATATTTACAGATTATATACATGTGTCTATACACGTAAGAAACCAATATTAACATAAACTAACCCAAACTCATTGCATTGCCTTCAATTCTGAGCTAAACAGTATGTCTTGAATAATTAGTTGCAGCTCCAGATGGATGCATCGTAGCCTTCTCTAAAAAAATCTATTTCCTAACCTTTCTTTTGAACTGTAACGGATGACTATTAATATTGGCTCGGTGGCAAACAAGTGTTTTCTTTTGCAACTCTTTTTTCATTCTTCATTCCTAACAGATGAGTCAGGTAGCTCCATTCATCACTACCACATTCTCTTACCCATCTCTTAGTCACGGTCCAGAGCAGCGAGGGAACAGGAGTTATTTTTCCCTTTTTACACCGCTTGTGGTTTGCTCAATAGGGAACCCACCGTACGGCATGTAGTGGAGCGTTACAGCATGCAAACCTAGCCCACAGCCACCGGAGAATCCATTTTTTGGCCCAAAGTGACCTGGACTTTTACAAGTGGGCCACGGGATTGTCACGCTAAATAGATACATGACTTATTTCTCCCGTCTCTATTTTTCTCCCTCTGTCTTTTACCTTTCAACTGCTGCTCAATCTACTCCTCTGTAGATTTTAACAAGGAAAATATTCTGTCTAATGCTGTTTTTGGGAGAGTTTCAGGCAGTATGACACAAAAGCATGGACATTATAGTGGACATGCTCACATGTACACACACAGAAACAATCTTTTCCTGGACTGATTTTTTAAACTAGTTATACCTGTGGTATGCCGATTCTTTTTCATTCTGTGTGGATCACTCAGAGCACAACGTGTGGAGATGAGCATTATTGCTAGTAAATGTGTGGAATGTGTTGAACTTGAGAGTGTCCAGCGTGCGTGTGTGTGTGTGTGTGTGTTTGTGTATACGCATTTGTGTGTTGATAGGGGTGGCAACTGCAGCAGCATCTGTCAGTACTCTGGGTGGCCTGATGTTCCTGTTGGTAATTTATCTTCACGTTTAGATCTGGTGATGACTGATAAGCACACACAGACACACATAAATACATAGTCTTGAGGAAATATCGTTGGAATGGACAGGATGCCATGTGGGATGTACCTGTGTGTGTAGAGGCAGTGCTAGTCATCTTGGTCTAACGGGAAATGTCATGTTTATGCTTGCTAATGCAAATATACTTTAGACACCAGCAACCTTTTTTTAAAGACATTGAAGACCCCCTTCTGAGATTTAAATTGTTGTAATTTGCAAGAACAAGGCTAAAACAGGCCCACAATCCTGCACATTTAGATGAACAAGTCCATAATGTTTCCTGCAATGTAATAAAATGAAAACGATATATGTTGGCTGCTGATATTGATTCACTGGCCAGCATTTACCCTTTAAAGTGAAAATGCAGTAATATAAGTACTTGAATGCTCCGATGTGCAGCTACATGTATGTCATTCGTGGAGTTATTACCTGATGCCAAAAGATGAATAATGACACTGCTGTCTGTTTGGGTAATGCCTGCATCCATCTGTGTTATTTGATATCAGTATGTTTGACAACAGGCTCGGAGTCAGACCACCTGGCCTGTTAAATGCGGGGACCAATACTCCTCCAGGGCACTATGTTTCATTTACTATACGGTGGCGTGCTTAGAAGAACAAACACATTTAAAAAAAAAAAAATCAGTTTGAAATATGACAAGCAGACTGGACCTGTATATATTCAACTTCAAATGTAGCCAGTAAACAAGAAAGTCATTAATCCTTCTCCTTTTCTTTTTCTTCTCCTCCTCCTCCGACCCCCCTGCTCTTACTTCCTCGCCTCTGCTCACTTCCTTACCCCATCCCACTCTCTCTTTTTTTCTCTGCCTCCATCTGTGTGTTTCGCAGGTGGTGCTCGACCACATGAGAAGGAAATGCAAGTGCCACGGGACGTCGGGGAGCTGCCAGCTGAAGACCTGCTGGCAGGTCACCCCGGAGTTCCGGGTGGTGGGCTCCATCCTCAAAGAGCGTTTCCACGTGGCCACGCTTATCAAGGCTCACAACCGGAACACCGGGCAGCTCGACCACTCCAACCACAACAACAACCACCACAGCCACCATAACCAACACAGCCACCACCACCACCACCATCACCACCATCAGAACAACCACCACAATCACCACCACCATACGCATCGGCGGCGGCCAAGCGTCAACGAGCTGGTCTACTTTGAAAAGTCACCAGATTTCTGCGAGCGGGACCTGGGATCGGACTCGGTGGGCACGCAGGGCCGGATCTGCAACAAGACCAGCCCTGGCATGGACAACTGTGAGAGCCTGTGCTGCGGGAGAGGCCACAACATCCTGCAGCAGACGCGGAGCGAACGCTGCAACTGCAAGTTTCACTGGTGCTGCTACGTGGTGTGTGAAGAATGCAGGATAACAGAGTGGGTCAGTGTCTGTAAATGAAGAAACACGCACTAAAGGACTGTAAAGAATAAAAGAATATAAAGAAAACAAAGAAAAAGAAACTTGTTTTAAAAAAAATCAAGACTGTCCATTTGAAAGGGGAATATGACTGAAATATGTTTTCCCTAATACCTTTTTTTGCGGGGGACTGCTGTTTGCTAGAAGATGGAGAACATCGAGTGTGAAGCACTTGAGCCCGCACAATGATAGATGTGCATGTTGGCAAAGAGTGTGCACATGCGGGATATGTCTAAAGCTGCCACAGTTCAGAAAGCTTGGAAAAAGTATTGTTGTATCATCAGCATAATGTTGACTGATATACAGCTGCATGATATTCAGCTGGGCAAAGAGGAAGTAAGCGGTAGATTGCATGCGGAAAGAAAATAATATTGCTTCATAGCACCAGCAGTATATAAGGTGGGAAGGCGGAGATGACTACAGACCTTTTCACACATCAGGATCCACAATGCACAGGATTTGACACAGCACAACACACCTGGAGCACTTAAGGATTTAGTGCCTTTTTCAAGGGCAGTTCAGAAATTTCAATGTCTATAGCAACTATCATGTAACACCACTAAATACAGCAGGGGATTGTCTGTCTCAACTGACACTGTGTAGATGTATCAGTCAATGTTACTATGTTGTATGCATAATGTGTAATCCTGCTATACAGTGACGACAACCCTCAATCCACATCAGGTCCCCAGACAGACTGGACTATTGGAATTAGTAAATTCCATTAAAGGGACTTTAATGGAAGCACAGATCGGAAAGTCTGAGTGTTGGTACGATTCTTCACATCAGACGCTTAAGCCATGTTCTCCCCTCTAACAGAGGGTGTTGAAATAAATTCAGCTTCCATTAGAGTAAGAACAAGCACTGACCGAGCACAGATACGTTGTCCTACATTGCGTTTTCCAAAAAGTCTGTGTTAATCTGTTGTCTGTTGCGTGCGGTATGTGATGTAAGAGGACTGTCAGAGTTCAGTGCACAGTAGACCTTCATTTAACAAGTACCGTTTTCATCGTCACAGCATTGTAAATAAAAGCGAATAATGCTGCACAAATGCCATCAATAAAGATAAAGTGCCTCAGGAAACTGAGCGCGCGTGAACAGGCTTCGGTTCCTCGCACTATAAACATCCTAAGCTGCCATCAATCAAGTGTTTCCTGTTTTGTGATGCAATGTACTGTGTGCGACACTGTAAGCTTCTTGTGATATATCTACACTCACCTTCCACACACTTCGTTGATGTGTGCTAAATAGGGAAACGTCATAGGGATACTCTGATGTCAACTTCAAAGTGTATAAATAACAAAAGTTGATATGGACTTCCTGGCTACGCACATTTTGAATATCATGTTTGGTCTCAAGAAACATGTATGAGGGAGGCTCCTTATCAGACGGTGTAATTTATTTCAAGCAAATGTGTTTCTGTGTTGAAAGCAGAGGAGGATAAGAACAAATCTGGAATCGTGTTACCACTGTAACAGATTATTTTGATTCTGATAAGTAGTTTGCACATACAGAATTGTGTCCAGGAAAACTCTGGGAGATATCAACAATATGCATTTTTTCAAGTCATAAATGTAATGTATGTATGTATGTATGTATTTTTATGTTTTAATATGGTTATTATCTAAGTTATTTTATTTTTGTGGATAACTTAATATTTGTAAGACAATAAAGAAAGACCATAATATTGAAAGGGGCTTTAATGTGATGAATAATAAAATACATGAAAGCAGATTTTGTAAGTGAACAGTTTATTTTGTCAGCCGTCAGCATACTAATGATGATGAATCCGTTTGTTATTGTATGCTATTATAGTTTAGGATGCTTACTCAGAGCTCTGAACAATTATTAACTTATGACTTAACAAACGATGGGTTCAGATTATTTACCAATCAGCATCAATATGTCGTTACTTCGGCATCATTTTTATCTGTTTATTTCTATTAAATCACAACAAAGTAGTTTGATTTTAGTACATAACACTGTAGTAACCCAGGCGATATGCCTCTTGCTGTTCACTGTGAATCCAGCTTAATTAAATATATATATATATATATATATATATATATATATATATATATATATATATTATATACATAAGACTACACATACATAAGACGTCTCGCTGAAACTTCAATGTTTATGTGTTTCGCTGTACCCACTCGAACAAAAGGTTTTCCATTCTTTTCACTGATCTCATAAAAGTAGTTGCTGGATAAAATGCATCAGGTCAGATAAGGTTCCACTTGTCCATGGAACATGTCTAAGTTAGCTTGCTAGCTTCCAAGCCAAGGTAATGGCCGTGTTGGTGACGTACACTGCATGAGATGAGAAACGTAGTTTTCTTATCGGTTTTAAACAAATCCAAGCGATACTATAACAAACCTATGCCAACTATGACTTCCTTGACTTAAAAAAAATGATCCTTTAAATTGACATACTGTTTGTTATTCATGGTGCCACACAAACCAAAATAAGATCCCATGGGTGACACCGAAAGAGACGTCACTTAACCTCTCTAGTGAGCTGAAGAGGGCCTCTGTTCCACTAACTTCTCCTCAATGCAATCACTCATTCAACATTTCATGGACCTCACTCCTCTGTCAAGTTGTGACGTAGATACATATCATCAATAAAAGTGGCCTTCAAGTGGCCCACACAACATATAGGCTCCATTCCAAGGCACGATTTGTGGGTGTTCATTATTAGTAGTTACAGATGTGAATGGGATTTTTGATGAATGAGGTTTTCTTATAGTCTTACATTCAGAACAGGACCCAGAAGTTCTTTATGGGCTCTTCCAAAAGTGATAGACCAGCATGATAGAACAAATCAGAGTGAAATTCATACTTTTTCTTTGTTTTCTATTGAGTCTGGTTCAATTTCACAGCACACAAATGAAATCAGATTGAGATTTTTTTTTTTTTTTGGTCCACACCCGAGGAAGATTGCTATGTTCACAAATGCCCATATGAAGTGCAACCGGGGTAGATTTGCACTAGCGATTAAATGGATTAATGGTTGGCTCGTGAAAGCACCCTTTGGCTCAAGCCCCATCGGCGCGGTATCCTACATTTCCCATAATATAACCCAACGGTGTTGTTAGAGCTTTCCTGCCTTGTAAAAACTCACATCTCAAACTCAACGGTTTGTAACACAGCCTCTGTTATAAATGTGATGTCTGTTTATTTGTAGGCTTGGTTTAGACTCCTCGTTAGTGACGGAAGACATTATACACTTGTTTTCACAGGTGGAATAACATTCAGGCAGCAATCTCAGGGTTACATTCTTTCTAATAGCCATCAGGGGGCGACTCCTCTGGTTGCAAAAAAAAGAAGTCTGATCAATGTGAAAATGGCACTACTTCTCAGTATTACCTCAGTTAACATTGTAAACATTCAATAACAATTTTTAAGTTTTCTTCAATACTGCACGATTATGGGTCCTTTGAAAGTAAAATAGAAGACTATGTTTTAGGGCGTGGCTACATCTTGATTGACAAGTTTATAACTGGTTCTTGCCCCGATTGGAAGGATGTACTTGTGTATAGGACATCCTTCCAATCGGGGCAAGAACCAGTTATAAACTTGTCAATCAAGATAATAACTGGTTCTTGCCCCGATTGGAAGGATGTACTTGTGTATAGGACATGGGAGGATTGAGTCTGAGAACAAATGTTTCTTGTGCTTTAAAAATGGTCTCTTGGCTATGAAATGCCAAATCAGCTGTGGAGAAAGTGTGCAGAGGCCTTTATTCTTTCCACATTGACTGAAAAACCAACAAACAAAAAAAACGACCCATCATTGGAATGGTTGGCCTCTGTATTCCAATTACAGCTATTACAGTAATTGCTTTTGACTGCACATAGCCTGGATGTTTTGTTAGGAACCTTAAGATATACCCAGAAGAGATAAGACCATAAGTCTGTGGTCAAGTGTAGACCCTCCCTTACCAGTTGCTGCTTGCGTGCAGAGAGAAATCCTGTTGAGCGTCCTGACTCACTTATATATTCTCTGACCTGGGGGAAGCGATGAAGTCACCAAGTCAAGTGTAAGAATGCAAGAGATACACTTTCAAAGTAAACAGATGTGCAGTAAAAAAGGTGCTATTTCAAAGCCATTTGGGCCTATTCTTATCCAAACACACTGTTTGCTTTCAGGGAGAAAAAAAAGGAAGCTTCCTTTCACCGTTCCCTCTCTCCCCTCCGGTGCACCATCTGTATGTTGAGTTCAGCATGCATAGTGCATCTTTTAGTGCACTGATTTAAGTGAACAAGCTCTTCATCTCCGTCTCTACATGTATAAATAGTTTATTTGTGGATCTGTTCTTGCGGTGACAACACCATATGTGAATTGCACGTGCGTGTTTGTTTGTGCAAATTTCCTTTGGTGGGCACATGCGTTTAAGTGACAGGCTGTGTGTATGCATACTCGTTTTATGTTCCGACAACGATCTAATGCCAGGGTTGAGAAACCTCTTGAGATCCCTGCTGGGTTCTGCCACTAGTTGGCTTCAATGGCTGCCAAATAAAAGTTCAGTTGATCCTCTCTATTATGTGTAAGAAGTAATTGTGCAGAAATCAATCAAAAAGCACAAGTCTCTTTGTTCTGCTTTAATGATTTCATCTCGCGTGGAAAGAAACAACTGCCAAATGATCATAAGACTATTCAAAACCTGAACAGATATTATCCCTGATAAATACTTGTTTAATATCAGATTACTCAAAAGAAGGAAAAAAAAACCATTAATCTTCCTGAGAATAGCGATTGCCTGTAAAGAAACACCAGGCCTGGACTTGTGTGTTGAGTTTATTTCAACAGTGGCTGTTATTTCTAATAGAGAGCAGGTCCCAAAGTGCAGATTTGAGCTGAAACAACATTATGATGATGATTGAGATTTATTGTGTTATGATCCCTTTGCATGATCTAGCAGGTCTGCATCACTTGTTAGAAATGTTTTCAAGGACATGGTCAGGTTGTTTTGCATGATGCCTAAGTGGACACTAACTATGCACTTACATAACATGTAGTGACATGTGTGCCTTCACAATGCGGAGCAAAATTGACGGGTAAAACGATTATCAACTAATTGAATTTTTTTTTCCATGTGTGGAAACTGCCAACCTGAATCCAAACTTGAATTGCTTAATTGATGTTGTTTTCTAACATGACTGGTAAAGTACATTTCAATAACTCAGTTATCTACGGAGTAAACAAACTATTGAAGGAATTCTATTAAGCATATTCCCAGAAGTAACAAGACCATAGCATGCAAACATCAAGCTGCAGTGTTGGGTGTGTGTGTGTGTGTGTGTGTGTGTGTGTGTGTGTGTGTGTGTGTGTGTGTGTGTGTGTGTGTGTGTGTGTAAAGTATGTGTGCAAGAGATAGCAGGGAGAGCATGCATCTGCCTTTCTAGCATAATCTCTGTTTGTGTATTAGCATTTGTCCATGCACATGTTTATACAGCATTTGTAGCCAGGTGTGCATTTGTTGTGACACTCCTGTGCTTTCGAGGCTTTATCATTGACACCTTAAACTGTATCACTGGTAACACAGGTTACCTTCGCCAAATTATACAGACAAAAATCCGAGTGAGGTGCAGAGAAAGAGCGACAGTAAGGCAATGTGAAGTGTGAAGATGGAAAGAAAGACATGTAGGAAGTTGAAGATAAGGAGACAGAAAGGCAGCTAGTTGCTACAAGCTTGATGGGGAATAAATGTTCTCTTTGCCTTTTCCCTCAAGGGTGGATTGAAAAGAACGAATGTGAGGGACCAGTCCCTACAAGTAAACTCAGGAGGCAGAACACTGAATTCTGCATTATAACAGCGTACGCTGTGGGCACACACATCAACACATTCTCACTCCCTACTCGTCACATACTGACGCTTGGTCAGTGACCTTACACTTCAAACTATGTCGCTCTCTAGGCCCTCCTGCATCACTTGTGGACGTGACACGCACCTTACACGCCTGCCTCCGTGGGTTGACATTGGACTTGTGAAAGTCCGGTGGATGTCATACCGATAAAAACTCAACCAACTCTTCCAAGTCATTCCAACACTTGGTCAGCCTTTTAGCGTTTATTTGACTTTATGCACTCGTTACATTCATATTGTGTTTTAAAAATAAACGTCTTCACAAGCAGTTGGGTTTAGGCAACAAACCCAACTTGACTGAGTAAATACTGCGGTTTCTAGCGAGTGACAAATGAGTCACATCACTAGTGACTCAAGTGAGTCACGTGACAAATGACATTAACGACTCACAAGTAATACCTCAAGATGCCAATGAAATGTCATAAAATGTTTGTTTCTTATGTTGTTTGTTGTCTAGAGCCTCTAATTTGTACATTTGTCAATCACCAAGTGCTTTCAAGAAACTTAGTTATACTGAGTGCAAGTTCAGTAAAGACTGCTTGGCAAGCAGGTTAGTAAATTGTGGAAGCATTCAGTGGGACCCACAGTCATGTTGGGCATATTAATGGACATGCATGACACTGCATTACTTTATTGTATGAAATGGTTTATTTGTAAAATGAATGGACACTGGAATATGAAGAGACAGACACTGTATTATTTTGTTGTATGATTTTGTTTATTAGATGTGCTTTGACACAATGCAAATATTAAGAAGTATAAACGTATGCATGCATTTTGTGTGCAACAATTGCAATCCCTGACATTTTCATGTCGTTTTAGACATATATCCAATCAGCTTACATGGCTATGCTGATGCGCTAAGTATAAAATGAAGTTATACAAGGCTAAATCAGAGAAGACTACAAAAGTGGATAGTGGACAGACCAACAATCTGAGGCTATGAATGTGTGGAACAACTTTATTAGTGTTAGTAGTGTACATTCTCCAGAAAACTGCTATTTCCATTCTCTGGTTGCAAGTATTCCGGTTTAAACTTTATGAACACAGCTTTTGAAAACTCTTTTCCAAGACATTTGTGTCTAAAGATAGGTCTTGTGTTTTGATAATTAATTCATCGTTCTTATACCTTGTAGAGTTGCTCCATTCCAAATTAAAATTCAATGTGACAGGAACAGGGAACATGCTGGCACACCCACATTATCTCATAGGACCTGTCTTGTATATAGTCCTTTCAGCTTCTTTACAAATACTTGATCTGCGCTAACACTGCAGTTTGATCTGTGTTATTAATTCATGTTCTCTTCCACCAGGGAAGGATCGAAGAGGAAACAGGGATCATTTTTTGTGGGCCTTCTCTCATTCATTATTAAAAGCAGAGGCCAACGAGTACATGCTTTTAACACCATTTGCAACATGTTCCGCTCGACCTAAGCTGACACTTGCTCCACTGGATTTGAGTTCCACTTTCTCAAAGCCTGACAGGGAATGAGATGGTGGGGAGAAATGCTATGGGCCTGCTGACGCATTTACTTTAACTCAACCCTCATACACACACACACATACTGCAATCACGTCCTTGTCAACTAGGGAGATGGGGAGTGACACAAGGAGCAATTTCCTAAAATATTGATCAGCGAGGGTCAAACATGTCCTCACAAGGGCTATAAATGGAAGGGGGCCAACCCCACTGGTCCAGCGGTTTTCCCCAGAAGGAACCTTTAGCTTTTCTGATTCACCTAGAACTGGTTGAAACTTTGAGTTTAACCAAGTAGAAGAAAGCTAAACGTGTGCAGGTATTTGGGCCAACCTTGGCTTAATGCGGACTTTGAATCAGGAGAGTGCCTGAGCAATGACTGATGATTTTTTATATATGTTAACACATAAGTACGGACATAAACGGAGATTGAGTGCATGACCAAACATTAGACAATGTACATGATAACAGTATATAAGATATTAAATATTTGCGTGACATGGGCTCATCCATTGGTGTAAGACAGCCATCACTGGCCTGATTTCTAAATTCCTTACCTGAAAGCCTATACAGCAGGTTTCTTTTAAAAACATAATTTGCTGAAGTTGTCGACCAAAGCGTTCAAATTGATCAACTCTAGCTGTTAACATTAACATTGATTCTACAACGGTCCTTCGAATATGATCACATTTTGGAAGAATATACTTTTTGAATATCTCACTGCATAGATTAAACACATGAGTTTAAAAGTCTTCCGAGGTTCTGGGAGGCGGATTTGTTATCATTTGGACAGAGCCATAATCCCCTTTTTGTCCATGCCCCAGCTTTTATGCTAAGCTAAGATAATGGCTTCAAATCGGCCTCAGAGTAGCATCAATCTTCTCATCTCACTTTTGGCAACAAAGCAAATAAGTGTATTTCACAAGATGCCAAACTATGTTTTGTACCTCAGGCAACTGACCTCAGCTTTTAATTAAAAAAACAAACATCTGAGGATGGCTGATATCTTGATTATTGCCCCCGAACAAAGGAATGTACTGATTGTGCCATTAATGTGTGGTCTTTCGTGTCTGCATTCTTTCCTCATCTGTCACGCATTCTCTTGAATTGCTGGAAACTCTTTCCAACCCACCGTTCCAACCACCACATATAAAGTAATGCAGCCACCATGGAAGTTTTCATCCACATCTTTCTACTGTTTTTTTATGCATCTGTAGTTTTTTTTGTATTCATATTATAAAAGAAACTGCTGAATTGGCATACCTGTATTAATCTAATGCTATTCATTCTTTGTCCATCAAGAATCTTGGATGTTTTAGAAAAATTGTGACTCAGCAGGCCAAGACGTCTTCTATCCACCCACACTGTTGACAGCTACACAATACAGGCAAAGTGCTTGTTCATCATTACAACTGCTAACTCATACAGGACAGAGGGATCCAAGGTGAATACATTGGCAGTTAAAGGAAAACAATTTTATTTTTCAACTTCATGGTCTTTATTTCACAAGTGTAGCCATTTTTGACAAGAAGGCTATTCACTTTTCACTTTCCACTTCCTCCACTGAGACAAGTATGTCGTGGCAAGTAGTGCAATCCATCCAAAGGTTTCCAGTTCGAGGCAATATACCTGGACACTGGTGGTGTTTCTATGGACATTGTTTTCCAAATCTGGCTGAATTTTGCTGCAAAGTGTGGGACCCATTATTGCCAGACTTGTTGACGTGATGCCAGCTGCTACACCAAATTAATTTGCTGCTCTGATCTCCCCCCAAATCAATGGGTGAAGGCACAGGCATGCCGGACCAAACATTCAGCGTCTTTATTTAACTCTCCCTCTCTATCTATTTTCTCTTATACTGTAGTTTTATGGACCTCATCCTTCCCCTTTACGACCCCGGCTGGTGTCATGTTTGATCAATGATCTGCCCAAAGTTAAATTGCTGCATCATCGACCGAGCCTTGAAAACATCTGAGACAGTATAATTACTAATTCTGACATTAATAATGCAACATGTGAGTAGCAGCGGTACCCTTTAATCTTAAGAGGCTCAGAGGCTTGTTTTTACGACCTTCTCCTTTCCACCTTCTTCTTTGCTGACCCATGATGGACTGCTATCCGCGGTCTTCTACCAGACCAGACTTTAAGCCTCAGAGAAAGGGTGTGTGTATGGTTCTGTAGACAGATCTGAAAACTAGTGGTTAGCCAAATAACTTCATTAATGGGTAATTTCTCATTTGTAGTCTTTTAATTCCTTAGATATTCTCCTGTGACTCAGGACTCAGTGGTACTGTTGGTGGTCTGGCCTGATTGGCTGATTCAGCATACTGTTTAGTATGTCAGTGATGCCCATGTGGAACAAGAGTGATACTGTGACATCATATGCCCTTTGCGTATGTGTTGTTCATGTAGCTTATAAACCTTACATTGTACTGATTCACATCCCAATTAAGGGTTCAAACATTGTTCATGAAGGACATCCACCATCACATCAACTGATCATTCATAAGACATTATGGTGCAGAGATTCAACACGGCAGAGGAATTCCAGTTAACCATTGCAATGAAGATCAAAATCTTTATCGTCATGGCCTTAGTCTCAATCATGGTCATTACCAAAACTGTTCTCAGCTGTACTCATAGCCTTGATAATGACTTAAAATAGGTTTCCTCCTTGTCTTTGTAGTTTGTAAATATCAGGAACGGTATTATCAACAATTCTCAAGAATGAATAGTCTTAATTTTAAGATGTTACACCCTTGGTCTCCTTCAAGCTTTCATAGCACTAATGGCAGCTCTTCAGTCAGTAAAGCCCAAGTTATGCTTCCGCGTTGACAAAACGCAAGGGGGCTTGCGGACCCCTTACGTCCTTGCGGACCCCCTTACGTCCAACGCAAGGGCCTGACGTGCACCTCCCAAAAATCCTAGACACGTGTCGAGGCGACGCAACACCAACACAACACCAACGCAGCGGCATTGGCTGTGATTGGTCCGCTAACTACATCCGCTGGAGACCGCTTTTCCGGTTTCCACTCATAAACACCGCCATTTAAACTTTTAATAGGCTACTTTTATTGTTTGCACCTTGTCGCTTTTGCACAAAGAAATAAAACACCAAGTTCTGAAAAATTGTGGATGTTTAAAGCCGGAAGGTAAACAAATAGGCTATAACGAGGCTACGACGATATACGTCAAGAGTCTCGGTCGGTCGGTCAGTCTCTACAAAAAACATAGCGCCCTTTACCGGTGTGGCATTGAATTGCATTTCGACACGTAAACCCAACGCAGAACCATCACGGTCTCCAAGCAACTGCGTGGCCATTGCGTGGCCATTGCGTGATCACTACGCGGAAGCATAACCGAGCCTTAAGACGTTAGAGGTAGCCCAGAGGACTCGTTTGCCACCAAGACCCTAATGGCAATCAGCTGTGTCATTAATCACAAGACTTATGTGAGTCACTTGTCATGACTCGTTTGTCTATTTCACACATTGGTGTTGGCCAGTAACGCTCCTGGTCAAAATCATGCAGACCAAAAGCAAGCCATCTTGACCTTTGTGACCTCAGTGTCAAAATGGAGGGAGCCATTGCACGGATACAAGCAAGTGAGAGCACATATTGTGATTCTTCTCTACGGAGGCAGCGACAGTGTCAAATATTGGGTGTGAAAGTTGATGCGATGTATGTTAATCAGTAGCGAGTTCTTTGTGTGGAGGCAAAGATGTGTCCTTAGGCCATTTCTAGTACCTTACATAAAGTTCACTGCGCATGCTGTCTCTGCACAGACCTGCAGGGCTGAGCTCACCCTTCATTCCTTGCATTCTTCCCTCCTCCTTACCCTCCTGTCCATCCCTCCTATTCCTCTCCCATGATCCCGCAGGGCAACCTTGTCTGCAGCGCTACAACATGGGCAGCTGTCCCGGGAAGAGGCTGGATCACCTGACCTTACTCTCTGGTGCTTGTTCTACTTGCCCAGAATTGTATATCCTGTATAATACACTTTCTTACTAAAAACATACGACTCAGAAATGCACTCGGAAAACACTGATGTCTGAGTGCACAAGCACATCTCCATCTCCTCACTTTTGATATGGCTTTGCTTTGCAATAGAAGCAGTCATGAGCTTTCGTCTGCATTGTAGCCTACAGGTCTGTGCCTCTAACTGCTCCCTCTGAAACACACACACACACACACACACACACACACACACACACACACACACACACACACACACACACACACACACACAGTTTCTCACTCGTTTACAGACAAAAAGCAAAAGCAGTACATTCCATGTGTTTAACTAAAGGGAAGAGTGTTAGGAATGTAGCCTAAAACTTTCACCTTCTGTTTCATACAGGTGTGACTGCCCCCCCACCCCACCCCACCAACACCTTTTGCCTACAGATGCTGTTACATTGGCTTCTAGTTCTGCTCAGAGGTGCTTCATTGACTTCTAGTAGGCTACTGTGTTAATGAATCATATTATAGAAGCTCAGACAGAACGGATAATTTCTTCCGGCCTCTCCTCCCTTCTCTTTTTGATGTGACAGACAGAGGCGATCAGGTGCAGATTAAGTGGAGAATCAGTGATGAGGACAGATTTGAACATGTCAGAAGGGGAGTGCCAAGGCCCGACTGCTACCAGTGTTCAAACCTGCCCCATGCTGAAGGCGGGTGTTTGAGTGCACATGTATATATGCATGTACACACACATAAAACTTTTCAAAGTATGTATTTCTTCAGACCAGGGACCAGCCAGCGGATGAGACCTAAGGCACGAGTAGACACACACATCCAAAGTCTTTTGATTAGGTTCTTTGTTAATGATGACCATTAATGTAAACACACAGTGGGCTTATACGAAAATGCAATTGCTGCCCTGTTGGCCTTTTGTCCATCCCAGAATTATGTTTCGCAAATGTAGTTTTGAAATCAGAAAATGACCAAATCTGTTGGACCTTCGTGTGGACAGGAAAAACAAAGCATTTTGAAAATGAAGACATAAGGCCTTCACATAGTGGGTGTTGTGTGCTGTGAACAAACGTTATTTGACCTCCATCTGTGATTGCTCACTTTAGATGCCATTATAGCTACAAGGTTAATTGTATACCAACATGAGAGTCTTCAGCCATTCGAATGTACTTATGTGCAGATGTGCTTAGACCTTAACGCTTTCATCAGCATGCTAACATATCTCAATGCTACACAAACATAATGTTCAATATCTTTAAGTGAATTAACACAAAACACAATACAGCTGAGGGAATGTCTGATGGGAATGTCATTAGTTTTAGTATTTGGTCATAAAGCAAAATATGGAATTGTGACCAAGAACATTGTGGAGTTATTACAGTCAGAACCAAACTGATGGATGGACCATCAACAAAACCACACTGCTACCCTTTGGTAGCCAAAAAGGCAAGACAACCAGTTTTCTGATCAGGTGTTTGATTAACATAATAATAGCCTTCAGATATATTTGAACATCTCATCACAGTATGATGATCACCACAGAATAGTGCTTGCCAAACTGTATGTTGATTGGTATCACACAGATTATTTCAATGTGTAAAATATTGTCTCAGATTAATCTGCCATTACATTTGGCACATTTTCCCCATGTCCTCATAATGAATGTATTACTAATATTGAAATATTGCATGTAAACTAATCTCCAGAATTTGTCGCACTTGAGTGTCAAAGAGAATGAGACGATGTATGTCATGGTGTGAGCATGAGGTGTACGAAAATCCCCCCCTCATCATCTGCAACACCTGAACATGATGACATAATACTGGACCATGTTACAGCCTTACCTGCACCAGATGTCTTATGAAGAGCATTCCTTATTGTACGAGGCGGCCACTGCTGGTGCCTCACCGCCTCTCTACCACTGACACCATTACAGCTTACATGACGTGTGTGTGTGTGTAATGTTGAGAATGCTTTCTGATGTAGCGAGTGGGCATTCATCTGACGTGATCTGCCCAACACAATGATACACACACCAGACATCTGGAGGGCTGTGCTTTTATTGGGGTTATGACATAAAGAGTATACTCTTACAGGGATCACTAACAGTGGGTGCGTGCATGAATGTATGTGTTTTCCAGGGTGTGTGTGTGTGTGTGGGTGGGTGCTTGCAGGTATTTCATTGGTGTGTGTGTGTATTTCCACTCATGCACATGTGTGCCAGTAGGGAACAAAGAGATCAGACACAGAGGGAGCATTTAAGAGTTTGCCTTCTTCCCTGTGACACAGCAATAGCCTTCATCTCACCCAGAGAAACCACAACAGAGGATCAGAGGTGATACCCCACTGGCACATGACTGATAGCTCCCGCCTAAAGGGGAATTCCACACTAATACAGATTTCATGCACAGGTGGGATATACGGCCGATACCTACTCTTTTATTGTGCAGTTCACAACCAACATTGAATCCAGTTTTAGTACATGAAAATGACAATGCAGTGGAACAGCTGATGTGTGATGACTTGTCCTCAGGTGCTGCTGGTAGAGTCCACCTCATCTCAGCTCGTCTAAATAATTGTAATACACTCGATACTGTGTCATCAAAGGAAAGAAGTGAGGAAAGACGTTTGTGGATGACATCCTGTATGACTGGCCTTATGTATGACTAATATTTGGTATACAGTAATAGTATTTCATGAGCAGCAAAGGCAAGTAAGACTCTTGACTGAATACAACTTTTGTTGAGACACTCAATTACTTCACTGTCAGAGATGAATGATGAGGAAATCAAATTCAGAGTAGATTTGCTGTGTTTTGCTGTTGTCAGGTGGAAAGAATAAATCCATTTATTAGATTTATTCTACTTACTCACTTTCAATTAAAACGTTCATAAAACTGACACACTACAAAAAGCAAAAATGTCCCCCAAAAATAATAGGGATCAAGGAAAACGTCACTGTTATGGTATGAACTACTATTCACGCCAGCCTCCTTTTAAAATTTTTAAATGTTTGAGGTTTGTTTAATGTACAGAGGACATTTGGATAACTGCAAGAGGGTGCTTGTCAAGAAAACATAGGTTGCTGGAAGGATATGAACAAATATAAAATACTGTCGATTTTCTTGTCCCCCCAAGTTTAAGTCGTTTGACTCGTCTTGTAGCTCAGACAGCGATTGTCCAATCATAGCTTTGAAATTCTCAACAATTTAGTGGATCAAACTTGGGTTTTGAGTGCTAACATTAGCATATCTGGCTAATTGGCTATTTTGGGTTTTAAGAAAAAGCCCTCTTCAGGAGTGTCACAATACTAGGTAGGAGATGCTCCTATGTCAGAGTTTAGGTTAATATACTATGTCATACTCTGGATTTGGGGACGTTTTCTTGCAAGTTACAATTTAACAAAGTAATAAAACATGTGCTGACTAGCTCTACACTGCAATACACAGGGTTGCCAACTCTCACGCTGGTGACACTCACGCTTTCACCATCAATCTCACGCTGTCACGGCAAGCGTGATTGTCACGCCAGGAGCGTGAGAGTTGGCAACCCTGAAGACAAAGCTATGCTGCTCATTGCATTCCTTCTTTTGTGTATTATATCGGGTGGAGTTAGCATGATACCATGTACATCAACTGCATATTAATTTTCAAATGACTCACCTGGAAATATGTTGGCTGGAGGTGAAAATTTCAACCAACCCATGGAATTAATATTTAAATATCTGAAGCTACAACTAATAACATCTTCATGCAGTAGCACCGGAATGCAACGGTGACGAATTAAGAAATCCACTTTGTCTACTTCTTTCTTAAAAGTAATGACCCTGAGTTCTGATTTCCCTCCATCATGTATATGCGCTTCATCCATCCATCCATCCATCCATCCATCTATCCATCCATCCATCTAACCACTCACTAAGGGCATCCAGTGCAGTGCAAGCCTCTAATCTGTGGGCCTGAGCAGCTGCTGCCTTGCGGCTGACAGGCAGTAGGGCTCTTATTATTATACACACACACACACACACACACACAGACACACACACACACATACATGCATGCATTCACCAAAGTCCTCTCATGTGGTAGGCCAGCTGCCAGTGGCGTGCCTTCCCCTCACCAGTGTGACCCAAACACTGCTGCTGCAGCTCCTGGTGCCACTGCTAAACTAAGGGGACTTTCCAGTGGAGAAGTGAGAGAGATCGATAGGATCAAGAGATGGATGGAGATAAAGGGAGGTAAAGACAGCGGAGAGAGAGTGCAAGGTGACTTAAAGACCTAAAAGGGGGGAACTAAAAAGTAATAACGACAAGCATAAGTAGGCAAGGTGGGAAAGATGAGGAAGCAATTGAAGGAAAAGTGCAGAAGCCCACAAAAGGAGAAAAAAATAAAAACTTGAGTAACCCAGTAGTAGAGTTTTTAATTTAAAATCCTGGAGCGGTCAATCCAGATGTGATGATACTGACATGGCTCAAATCATTCTCATATCCTCTAGCACAGAGGAATGCACATTCTTTACACAATGACCAGTTCCATCATGAGCGAGTGTCACGGATATGCAGTACAAAGCAAAGGACTGACTGAACTTAGGGTTTTGGTGGTGCGTTCCAGATGTTTTGGATCTGGATCTTCATCCTCTAGTACAATTAGCCTGTGCTCTTGTCTCTCTCCCTCTCTGTGAGTTTGTTTCTTTTCTACTATCTGTGTGAATGGTGTGCTTGATTTTAGCCTCATGTGTGTTTGTGTAATCTGTTCTCTTCCAGGTCTCCATGGCGGGGATTGGGGTTGTGGGGTTTAGGTCCTATATCTTTGCCGACACCAGGAAGTTGTTCAACATCCTCCTGGGTTCATATTTGTCAAAATTTGTTTCTACCTATCTATAATTTTGCCATCCCGACTGTCAGCGCTGTAAATTGTCTGTCTGTCTTGGAAGTGCAACCCATCATCTGCTCAGCTTGCTCAGTAGAACAAACATGTTAATAAGTGATAGCTTTATAAATGTTGTCCTGCATGGTTATGGCTAGAAGGTTAAATATTGAAAAAATAAAAAAATCAAGTTACAAGCTACATTCCTGTTGCCTTTCCCAAATAACCCTACAAAAGAAAATGTGTACTTCCCTCAGCATCAGTGTACTAGCTAAGTGTCTTTAGGCTAAATAGCCATGAAATCATAAGTAGATGCATGCTGGCTAAATAGCCATTGAAGAACTTGGATGAGAATGCCCATGCAAATTCATCAGTCCCTTCCCTGCCCAACCCTGGCCAGCCCAGCCCAGTTAGCAGGCAGCACATCTGCTGGTGAGGTCAGCAATCTCTTCCCATCGCAGTAACATGAGGATGATGGATGCCTTGGCCACAGAGGTTTTCTCTGTGGTTTCCTCCTCTATAGAGCTTGGATCCAGACTCACTCTGTCCGTCTCTCTCCCCTTCTCTGATCTTTCCTTCAGTTATCTTCCCACGTGCTCTCTTTAGTGAATATGTCATTCTCAGAAACATGTATTAATTACTCCATCTTTGAATGCATTTGTGTGTGTGCGTGTCCCTCTTTTTGCTTGTCAGGTTTGGGGCCATGAAGAAAGTGTTGGGCAGGGCTAGGCACAGTTATGTCTATATAAAGAAAGCGGGGTAATATCTGTCATATGTTCTACGTCGCCATGGGTTGGCAGTGGCAGCAAATGGTTTTTAACAGAGGCCTTAAAAACTGTGAGCATTGCTGACTGGTTTGTAGCACTGCTGAATTCCACAAAGTGAAATATAGTAATATCGATATATATATCCGCTTCTCTTCTCTTTGGCTAAGAGAAAGCCATACTACCGACAGCCTTTTAGGAAAACTTATGCCAAGCGAGTGATTACGACCCGTGTCCCTACAATGTGTTGAGCTGTGAGAACCCTGGGGAACAAAGGTATATGCCACAATAGTATAATTTGATTAAATCATCCACTGCAGCCATCAATTTTACGTAAAATGGCCTTCATACGCCATTTTCATTACTCTTGTGTGAACAATTGATAACTTGCCAACTGATTTTTTATTTTTAACAAAGCACCAGGAATTGTGATGGGCTGTGAGATAATTTGGGCATAGTGGCCAAACTTGGTGTTCTAGCAGCAGCGTGTGACACATAGGCCCCATAAGCATTTTTTCATTGTGACTGGGTGACACAAACACCCAAAAATATTTTTGAATTTATCAATTTGGTTCAATATGATTTGGATGGTCTATTAAAGCCATTTGATCAGATTACATTATGTGTGTGGAGCCAACAGGAAGTCATCCAGCTCAGCAAAGTGTAAAATCAAGGCCTTACAGTCACATATAGAGTATGAAAAAGCATGAGCACTCTCTGCACATAAACACATGAAGCAGTCCTCATTGATGCCAAAAGGTACAAGTTAATATTGAGTTTCTTGAAATACACTTTGACTTGAGGATTTTCTGGTTTATGAAACGAACGCGGAGCAGGATCAATGCCCCCTCGTGTTTTGAAAAACGTCTTGTTGAATCACACCTTTGTAACCAAACCTCAATTTCACCATTCCAGCATTTGAAAAACATGACATTGTAAGGGTCACTGGGATGAGCATCCCCCTCTTTTGTAGAGAATAACTCAGCGGTTCATGCTGTGTATTAGACTTCCATTGACATGCCATTCAAGTAGAGCATCTACAATACACACACATGTACAGTGCACACACGCAGAGCACCATTACCAGCTGTGTCTGTTCATGGGAGGTGATGGTGTGATCAAAGCAGTCATCTTGTCATCCCACACCAGAACTGATCACACACAGGCATCAGGATGTTGTTAATCAGTAGCAGTGGGAGCTGATGAGGAGGGGAAGGAAGGAGAACTAAACCTTTTTTTTTCATGTGATATTCACATGGCTGTGCTACGAAGCCTGAAGGTCTGTAACTGTCAGTATTCATTTATTTTTACCCTGTGCACACCAGTTAATAAACGTATGTGTATTAACTCAGTGTATTCACTAAACATGTATTCAGCGTTTTGATATCTTCTACAGTTTATAAATTCTCACAGTTTAAAAGTGATCCTGTTTTCCGGACCGTTTCAGATTTATAATGAGTGTGTATTACGCTGAATGTTCAGACCTAGAGTGGATGACATCATCACTGGAGTGTAGAGCAGGTGTAAAAAGTTATAAAAAAAATATTTTAAACTTGCTCCCAATGCAACAATTTTGACTCTACATACATACTCTCGCTCTTAGGTGTACTTATTTTGCCTGTTTTTACTCTCTTTTACTTTCTTGTGTTTTCTTGCAGTACTGTATTTTCTTGTGTTTATGTATTGTTTTTATGCATTATTTTATTGCTTTGATGTAAAGCACTTTGGGTACCGTCTGGCTATTGTAAAGGGCTATACAAATACAATTTGATTGATTGATTGATACTGTTTTGGTGAAAACTTATCTAATCTTGTGCTGGTCACAGACATGTAACTATGGAATCCAACACACTTCCACATTTAGGCATAGCAGCCATATATGGCATAAGAGCTATAACAATTGTTTGTAACTCTATATGGGGATCATGATGTAGCATGTTATTGAATAACCAGTCCATGGAGGTCAATGACAATCTGATTCTGTTGCTCCCCCCCACACACACTCTCCCCCACTCCCCCATTAACCTTTCATAATAAGAGTTTCAGAGAATAAATATATTTCTACAGTTTCAACTGTCTCATCAAGTTCTTTAGGACTAAAATACCGGGGAACGTCAAATAGTCTCACTCTGTCTCTCTCCCCCTCACCCCATCCACTCTTCACCTCTTCAAAATAAAAGTCCAATAGAATAACTGTATCTTAATTGCAAGATCAAAATGATGCTTTTTAAATTACATTAGAGCTCTCATTTATCTTTGTTGACAGGCATCAAGGGATGGACAATGTCATTCAGATAGAAACACCCTAATACTTTTCAACATCATTCATACATCGTGGACATTATTCTACATTTAAAGCAAACAATTCAGATTAGAATTAGCTTTTCAAAAACACAAAAAAAACTCCTATTCATACTGATTAAACCCATTCTCACTATTCCAACTATTCATACTACAACACCTTCTTCTTGCACATTCAAGCCTGCACTGCAGGTTAGTATCAGCTTTCTAGCAATCAGCATTCCAACACATTTTCAGCAGGAAATGTATTTTCTAGTTCTTTCAGTTTTTTTATTCAGAACCGTACAGTGATTTAAATAAACTGGTCAGACAGTTATGACAACAGTTAAAGGAAAATGTTATATATTTAATTAAATCTACAGATTACATACACTTAAAATACTGTTGATACACAGACAAAGACAAAGAACAACCAGCTACCCCACTGGATGTTACGCCATTACCCAAAATGAGTCACAGGCTTGTGTCTGGTGGGTCACCACATGAACCATATGATTCATGAGGCCTGGGTCCCAGGATGAGATTGTTTCCCGAATATCAATGCCAGATAGAAAAACTTTAGGCAACCTTGTGAAAACCAAATCCTCTGCCCACCGCTCATCAGCTTTATGTACAAAATTGAAAGACTGACCAGTCGTTGCTCTTTCTCTCTATAGAATCAACTATATTTATACTGGGTCAACAGTATAAATCTTTCTGACCATTAACATGTCTAAAATGGACATAAATTGCTCTACATGTGGGATGAAGTCTTTGATTCTAGGGGCAGACTAAGTAATGACTTGGGAGTCATTAGATGAAGAAGTTAGTGCTGACCCGCTTTGAGGGGGAAGGCCATGTGCTGTAGCCAAATAATAGGGTGAGGTCCACTGGAAGATCAGGTGAATGAGTGGTTGTCACTTTTCAGGATTAAGAGAAAATGATTTGTTAAACGATCTACTCACACACATGCACACGCAGATGTGCGTGCCCACATGTTCACACACATTTGCATGAAAGCAACACTTTTAGCACACAGTCATAACATGCTGGAGGAGAATGAGAAAATCTCTATAGTTATGTTAATTGAGTCATTTTCTCTGCTAAGATTGCCAATCTGCTAAGAATAGAGGAGAACCTCTCTCTTTTCACTAGAGGGAAAATTATAGGCATTTTGGCACAAAGAGGCTGGTGTACTATAAAATATTTTCAAACGTCGCACTCTAGGAATGATAAAGGCATAATGCAGATCATGGGCTGTTATAATAAAGTGCTCTTGATAAATAGACATTAGACACCAGGTGGTTTAACACAAACCATACTAGGCTTTGCATTAGTCTTTCCAGTAAAACTGCCACAGCTGCTCCTTGACATCCAGCACGTTTTGCAACTATACACAACTGCAAGCTGTTCACTTATTTGGCAATGTTACGGGAACGAGAGGCCGGAGTTACGGTAAGAGTTTGTGTGTGTCTGTGTTGAGTCACCATTCTTGAACCAGTCACCACACAAGGTCAAAAGTCAAATGAGGTCCCACTTGCAGCGATCGAAGCGACCTTATTTCCTTTACTCCCAAGCTTCTTGTGTGGCGCCTGAGATTGGAGGAGAGAGAGGGAGTCTGGAGAAGAGGGAGATTGAGAAAATAAAAGTTCATTTTGAAGCCTTATCATCAGGGTATTTAACAGCCCCTCACTCGTAGACAGGAGTCGGCTATAATGACACAATTGTATCCAGATGATCGTGATGGAGGGGAGTCTTTTAAAGTCTTTTCTCACAGGAACTTGTTTTACAAAGAGGCACCAAGTCCTGACAAATTGGCATGTAGCTTCTGATTGAGATAAGCATCATTATTTTGCTATGTTTCATTACCTGACCAAACAGAATAATAACCCGCTACATCAGGGTGTCCAAATTCCCATGAGCAACAAGTCTTTTAACCTCTATATATCTATGATTGCTCTATTAGCATCATTTAATTTAATTCGTCTTATCGGAAATAACTGCTTGTTTTTCATGAAATGAGAAAGAAATAGTTAGTTAATCAATCACAGACAATCGAAAATCATACTTTGGTATTAAAAAGGCAGTCTGTCAGTCACTCGAAAGTCAAGTTGATGTTTTCTTCAGAGATTTCAGCTGACCCTCACCCTCACCTCAGCCAAATTGGTTAAGTGGTCTAAGGTTCCCCATTTAACCAAAGTAAGTTGTTTTGATTACCTAAATGGAGCCTTGACACATAATGAAGAGTTGAAAATGACCTGTCTAATTCATGATGTAAACATAAAATCCCTCCAAGGAAGTGGAACATAATCATGACATTTTCTGTTTCAGATTTGATCCTCATTTCACAACGTATTCAACGCTGCGGGACTGAGAGAACGATGACATCTCATTTAGGCCTTCTATTGAAAAACAAATGTTGCACTAAATCAGAGTCAAACATACCAGCCATGAGCCGGCCATCAAGCATAATTTCTGTATTTTCTCATATTTTTTTGGACTTTAAATCACTGCACTGGAAAGAAGAACAAAGCTGACTGTCTCTGAAATATACAGTCACTGGTTATCATACTACTTCTTTGGTCTGTGAGGTTGGTTACGGTTGAAATAAGGGCAAGTCATAGCCATGGCAACCATACAAGACAGAGACGCTGATGAAAATGTGATCATGCTGTGTGAGTGTGTGGACATGTGGTATCATGGGAAGGTTTTTATCGAGCGGACTAGAGGTCCAGACTGAGGGTGAGACGTTGACAACTTGGTCAATATTTCCATTAAGTCAAACGGTTACTTCACTCCGCACACTGGCCTGACATTTAGCTACCATCAGAGTAGTGTAGATTTGTTCCTGGAGAGCTGCCAGCTAACAGAGACAGATAAATATATCCAGGAACATGTAATAATTACCACTCAATAATTACAACTATATCCAGCACAAACATGTATACTATTTAGTAGGACTGTCAAAATTTATGTAAGATGATTAATTTGTGGTATTAACGCGTTAATTTTTGGGGGCATTAATGCTGTTGGTTCTCTCGATGGGACGTTCGAGTATAAAAGATGGAACTATCAATAAACAACTAATGTTAGCAGGTGTCCGGTTGAGAGAGAGAGAGAGAGAGAGAGAGAGAGAGAGAGAGAGAGAGAGAGAGAGAGAGAGAAAGAAGCCCCTTTTAGGCAGACAATTCTGGCGAAATGGCCGAAAGATGAGTAAAAATATGTTGCGAACCGGACTGTTTATATCGAACATGTTTCAACAATGGTGTCTCTATTCATATAGCACCCCAGCTTTGCGGAACGAGCAGGCGCGACGTACCGCATCAGCGCCTGCGTGGCACGTCAGAGCCTGTCTGACGTGTTAAATTTACGCCGGACCCCAGCAAACTTTTGCTCGTCGTGTACATTTACACAACTTTTCAAGCACAAGCGAAGTTGCTGTGCATCATAAACATATCAATGCATACGATGGATGGCTTTTTATCTTGGGATCAACGTCCTGAGATTCTTAAATCCCCCCAGGGTCGCATCGCACACATATTACTTCTTCATCACGTCACGTCTTTTCCGCCTGGGAGGCTCAGAGCATTTACAAAGAACACCATATCACCTCGTCTCGCCTCTTGCCTGATGCGGCTCTGTGATTACCTTCGTTGCCGTCGTAATATTGAGGCATATTATTCTGTCACGCCTTTCTGCCTCATTGAGCATTTACACTGACGATGGGGTGGGAAAAAGGCGTGATACTCCTGCAATGAAAAGGCTATTCTCAAAGGGGCTATTGACAGACAGGCAGGCGGTCCAATTATTTTCTCCGGCCCAACTTTTTTGATTGGATGGGGGTTTTACAGTCCTGCGGTCAGCCACAGATTACTTTATTCTTTGTTTTTAATGTCAGAGGATTTCATTTATTCATTGCTAGTAGTAGGCTATGTTACAGGGATTTCAAGTACTATAACAGAAAGTGTTTCTGAATAGAATCTTCTGCTCAACCTTTAAGTAGTGAGTGTGCGACGACATTGCAGCTGTGAATGTAGCACTTAGCCCCACAGTTAGCAAAAACTCTAAGTCTCAGAAATAAAGTTTAAAAATGTTTAAATTAAAGCTCTGGCTCCAGAACACTTAAGGTTGGCTGACCTTTTAAGCTGGACTCAACTTAAGGTGGACCAGCACTATTCTACTTTAAGTGACAATGCTCCTCTGAGTCTCTTAGCCTTTTATCTCGAATATTTAATTTAACTGTGTAACTGATAGCAGGTAAAACAGTTCATTATTAATATCCCTATGTTTGCATCAGAAAAACAAAGTTCATTATTTTATGACTGCTTTACATAAATAGATGAGAGGAATACTCGTTTGGATCAAAAATATCTGCTTTGGATTCTAATGTTAGATAGTTTAATGTCAAGAAATATTTTTCAGATGTTGAAATCATTCCCCAATACAAACTGTAATCACTTATTATTGTACTGTAGAGTTGTGGATTTCTGCACTCTGCACCATACACTGTTGAATAAAGTCAAAATGTCATCAATGCGTCAATCATACGGAGTATGTATTCAAGACTCAAATTACAATTACAAATCTACCAAATAAACCAATTATAAAATGTGTATAGCTTATTTTAAGTACATGTGGGACTCAAATGAATAAATAAACTACTACATAAGTTACAATGAACTGTATCTAAAATAATGTCATAATGTCTATGACAAATCACTGTCCAGAAGACATCTACATCTGCCCAACAGCAGCACCTGCATGTTATTGGCTCCATAAAGCCACCATTAACACCCTGCCACCATCAGCGGGTAATTTATTGCTTTAATTACAGACAGAAAGAATACCAGAAAGAGTTTATAACCACTCTAATAGGTATGACCCCTGCAGGTCCTCTACAGGGTCAAAGAGGGTCGCCATCACTCTTCACCAAATGGTTTCAGGGCCTGAGAATCTGAAGTGGACACACGGATTCACAGGTTTGAGTTTGAAGTGCTTCAAACATCTGCAAAAGCTAAATGTCATATTGAATATTTATGTTCTTTTATACTTAAATGATAAATTAGTTGGATTACTGGGATAGTCAGTAAAGGGATATGAAGATGCTGATTCCTAAATGAAAGCTTTGAACTTGAAAGTAATGTTGGTCTAACGTACCAGGGAATGTAGGAATGACATTTTTCAAATTGGAAAAGAATTAAGCTCATAAACAAATTTGTGTCAATTAATATAAAGGGTCAATTCCATTGGTAGGATAGAATCAGGCCTGATGATGAAAGATAGACTAAGAGTTAAATGTGCTATTAAAAAAAGCACTGAATTCTGTAAAATATAAGGTATATGGAAAACAACACTTGAGTCTTGAGGAAAATTATAAAGTAAGGAAAATCTGGAGATTCCTGCATTACAGTGCTTCGGTCACTGAGTCAAGAAAAAGAACTACAACACGGTAAAAAAATGTACAAAACATTCATCCATTCAACATTCATTAAACATCTGAATATGGTGCTTAATGTTTGTCTTTGATGATCATTCAAATTCTAGCTGCATTCCTTTCCCACGGCATTTTTTTTAGATTTACAAAACATTCTAAAACCAACCAAGACCACAGTAACATCAACCAGATTCAACCAGAGAACAAATCTTAGTTGGAAAAACAGTATTGGTTTGAACCCCTGCATGGTTCCATATGTCTATGGTCAGCCTGAGCATGCATCTGTTTGTGTGTGTGTGTGTGTGTGTGTGTGTGTGTGTGTGTGTGTGTGTGTGGTTTGCGAGTGCATTTGCATTTATGGTTAAAAGTGTTGTCTGTGTCTGTGTTCATTCTTGTTACATTTATGTGCTCACAGACGTGTGTGTATGTGTGTGTGTGTATGTGTGTGTGTGCTTGTGAGTGTGTTGGATGCCGTGGGTGAGCAGGGTGGGGCATAGGACCCTGATGTGGTTGCCTCTGCACTACTTCCACACATGGTGACGGGGGCATGAGGCTCCACGCATCACCACGAATGTCTGGGAGTCTTCTGTGTGTACGGTCTGATTTTTGATGGGCCGATGTGGCCATACTGATCATTATGTATTTGTGTGTCATGACAGTGGCCTGGGATTATTTTCTTGAGATACTAGGAACAGCTGCCCAGCTAACCCCTTATGGTACACCGCCATCACTATCAATCTCATGGGAATGTATCTCTCTTTGGACTTGGCCTTCTGTCTTCATGTGTTTCTCGCATGTTTTTGCATAATATGAATTTTCCCTTTCTATAAGCTACATTTGAATGATTCTGAAATGTTGTACTAAATCCAACACAACGATGAAATGCATTTACGTTGCCATATGTGATGGTGCAATTCCACACACATAGGTAGCCTACCTTGTTTCCTGTACCTCTCCTTCAGGACATACACTAAGCAACAGTGAATCTGGTTCCTGTAAAAAAAATAAACAAATCAGCGCGGCTTCCAACATTACTGATTTGATTTCAGTTTGTTAATATTATTTAAATTCATTCCATTGTTTTGCCTTTTTGTTTAGACATGTTGTGTTTTCCCATGTAGCAACAGTGCGATTAAGTCCAGCTTGTGTTCATTGTGGCAGAGGTGGGTTTGACATCTCATGTTATAATGCCTGGACGACCGCTTTTTGTCCCTTAAACCCAACACACTGTCTGCATTATTAGGTTGACTTGTTTTCCCTTTTGTTCAATTCTTCTGGAAGTTCTGACTCGGTGAATGACAAACACAGAAACTCTGCTTTTGGAACGCAGACACACACGCAACACTTTGTAACTGTGTATACATACAAATACACCCACAAATCACATCATTAGCAAAGAGGCAGTTTAATAACTATTAGAGGTGACTGCTTATGGGAAAAGATCTACGTAAGCTCTACTCTCTGTATTGCTGCATTCGTCTGACTGACTGATACTGAAGAGTATTAGTCATCCGGATGGAAACAATAGTCACATTCAAAATGTAACTTATTAAAACGTGACTATCAGATGTCACCGTACGCTGCACGTTACAGAGTGGTAGGCTAGCACAGAGCAGTCCAATGCATGCCTGGGATATGTTTTTCTCTACTGTTTGGTAACCGTAAGGCATGACGGTGTGCAATGCAGAAGATAAATTGAAATTCCTGCAAGCGTATGTGAACCAAAGCAGAGAGCATGGTTTAATGAGAAAATCCACATTGCTGCAGCGTCGCTTGTACTTGGTAGGACTTATATACCGTTTCCAAAATAACTTTGTTAAGTGTCGTGGTATCATATATCTGTTTCACAACACACAACTCTGTAAATTGTGGCTATGACACATGTCGAGGTTCTCCACGCGGTTCCGTGGCGGTTCCCCGAGCGGTTCCTTGAGCGGTTCTCGTGGTGTTCGCTCTCCCGAAGCAGCTGCACAGAGTCGGGGCCAATCCGCTGCTGACTTTGATTGTTCTGCTTCCAGAAGTCAACCGACTCAGGCAAATGGAGTTCAGCTTTTCCAGGGATCTCGGGCTCCCGGGATCAAACATCGTTGCGAACAGGCGCCCCGGCAGGCAGGCAGGCAGCGGTCACCACAGCACCGGCCCCTGGGCCAGAGGGAAACACCCTCCCTGTGGCTTCCCTCTCCTGACAAATATTAAAGACCTGGCCTTCCCCTTTGGCCATTTCTGCTATTCTTTATTTGTGTGCCATTTAGTGGTGGTGTAAATAAAAAAAAATGATATCGTGTGTAATATCTAAGAATCTGTTGGAATCCAAAAATACAGCAAAACACATTGAAGCATCAACATCTGTTGAACCACTCTCGGTCGCTTACTTTTATTTATTTATTTTTCCTGTTATACTTTCCAAATATGACAATATGAGAATGCATTTTTCTGAATGGTTTAAACCGATCATTGCAGAGTTTTGCATCATGAGCTACAAGTACGTGCTCTCTGATCCCTTGTGAAGGTATCTCTCCCTCTCTTTGCCTTGCTTCCCTCTCTCTCTCTCTTCCCTCCTTCTCTTTCTCTGACAGGCTTACAGGATTAGTAGCCGATTCTTCAAAGGCAGGGCATATGCGTGCAGATTTACTACAAACACACGGGATCATTGCACCGAGGGCAAAGGATTTACACTCCAACAACTTAGAATCACAGGACACTTCACTGGCTGCTGTTAAAATATCATTGTTACCGTTCTCCGGCTTGACAGTAACTCACATTTAGCACTTAATCCATTCTTCAAGTTAAGACTAATTTTCTCTCTGAATCATTATGTGACTCATAGAACATTTGCGTGGGGTGACTCCCTCCCTCTCTCCACCCCAAAAGAAAAATATACTAATTAAGTCACAGTTCACTTGGGTGCTGAAGTGCGTAAAAGAGGCATTAAAAACAGACACCTCGTCATTGTCAGTTTAAGCGGCTATATTGAGCGTGGAGGAGGCATATGGGTGGGAGTGGCGCAATGGAGTGATGTGAAGAGGTTCCCTTGTGTCTTTTGCATTCCGTCACCAGGTGATGTTTCACTTCACCTTCGCTTCGAGCAGCTTGGGCGTCATAAAGACTTGTGTAAACAATCACGCCGTGGAAAAGAAGGGCCGGGAGAGAGAGAGAAAGTGAGAGAGGTGAGACGAGAAAGGTGAGGGGAGTTCACGAAGAAGGTCGCCTTTGTACGCAACACTTTTTTAAGGATAGTAAGAGAGAGAGAGAGAGAGAGAGAGAGAGTGGTTGACTGAAAAACAGCACCACAGAGTTTGAAAGTCAAGCTCGTTTTCTCCTGTTGCGGAAGAAGACATCTGGAGAGCAGGTGTTACAGAGTCAGCTGTGGTATAAAGAGGAGACCATGGAAGAGCATAGAGAACCCCTCCCTCTACAGGTCATTCAGAAGCACTGCAGCTCAATGTTGAGGACAGGGACAGGCCAAGACATGTCCAGGCAGGGACCATTCAAACCAATGACTGATCACCCCTCACTGGGTAACATCAAATATGAATAATCATGGTGCACAACCGCCATGTTGAGCATTTTTGCAGCATTAAGGCATGATGTGTTGGCAGTCCGGTCCCAGTGTCTGAAGTGTAACACCAGTGAATACCATACCTATGTTTTAGCTTGAGATGTCGTTGATGCCAGAGATGTCTGTGTCTGTAAATGATGTAATGCCAGCGTTATACGTCCCATCAGAGGGAAAATGAACATAAAAGGGAGTGCAATGTTTAAAACATAATGGAGCATTTTTATGGTTTCATGAAAAATAGCAGAATGTTATGGACATGTGGTCTCCACACACCCCAGAATGTCGTTGATGTACAGTTAATGCCACTGGAAAATGGAATGAACCATGTTGGGTGTTAGACAAAGACCCATTTCCCCCATTCTGTTCTCTTTTATTACAAACATTTCTAGTTGCCCTGGCAGCAATGCTGAGACACAAGAAATTCTCATTAAAGTTGTGATAAAAAAAAAATTAAAAAAAAATCTCAGCATGAGCTTGCCCTATGTAAAAATACCTAAAGTTGATGATTTATTCTTTCTTGTAAAGATTTCCCATCCTTTCCCATCCGGATTTGTGTGTGTGTGTGTGTGTGTGTGTGTGTGTGTGTGTGTGTGTGTGTGTGTGTGTGTGTGTGTGTGTGTGTGTGTTTGTGTGTGCATGTGTGTGTGTGTTTGTTGTTGTTGTTTCTCTCCTGTGAGACTCCATTGAACAAAGACAACATTTAAATCTAGTTTTAACATGTTTTTATTAAAACAGATATATGCACACATGGCTATACGGATTGTACATGTTACAGTTTTAAATAATAATTTAATTTATATAATAACATTAGTTGATTTCCCCCAAATATTTAAAAAGACTGTGCAAAATGGGAAACATTTAAAAAGTGATACTTTTCATAGACAACATCTATTGGGGATATTGTTTTTGAGGCTATCGAATACACCGGTATTACATGGCAATAAATAATCAGACACACCTGTACTCTGAGTGACCTCTCAGTCCCAAAAGATTTGAAATCTCTGAAGTAAAACCTTAAAAAGTATACACCCCAAAAATGTGATACAGTATCATATGGGAATCAAGATGTTTCTCCATATTATTGGGTGTAAAGCAGAAAACAATTTTGTGGAAGGTGGAAAATGTTTTGGTTTTCTGGTTCCTGACCACAGTATTCATTCAGCTGTTGAATGCAATTTACAAAGGAGCGATGGAGCCGACACGGCAAAGATTTTGAGCTGGACCCCAACAGTTGCAAGGTCATATACGACCCCACATACAGAAAAATAGAGGACATGTGATTATCCTTACTGTGTTATGACCAGTGACCTATGAACCCGGTGTCCTACCAAAAGTCTAATCCTGACTTTTTTTTTTTTTTTACTGTACATCACAGAGATAATCTCCAGAGGAAGATGTCTTAGCAGTGATTTAATCCAATCTTCAGTATGTGTGGATAATAACCCTTAAAGTTTTTACAGCTCATTAAATACTGACAGTCAAGATGTTAAGACAGTACAGCGAATGTGTGCGCATCTGTACATGCACAAGCACAGGTAACAATACTTAAGGGTATATTTATATATTTTTCAAATTGTGTCTGCAAATGTGTGTGTGTGTGTGTGTGTGGGTGGGTGCCTCCAAACGTGTGTGCGTGAATTAGTGTGTTTGCACATTCCTGGCCCTCCAGAACCATGTTTAATAAGCTTTACTTTGACATGCCCTTAAGATGAACCTGCGAATCAGCATCGTTTGACTTCTTAGCTTTTGACATGGCTGCCAGTCAGCATCAGTGGTTGGATGAAACCAGAGCTGCTGCCCTCAGAGGATCTTCTCTCGCCCCCCCTCCTCACTGCTCTGTCTTGTTCTTTCTGGAGCTCAGCAGTCCTCGGCTCTGGCCAGGTAAATCTGTTTCATATGACAATGCAAAAGGGGCCTGCAGCAAAAGTTAGCGCCAACGATTAACACCATGTATATCAGCTTCTGCGAATGATTCCTCACCCCTAAACATAATCCAAAGCTTACTACCTGTGTATTTGATTTACTAAGCCAAGCTTAATTTGGCATTTCCACACCATTATCATGTCTGGACAATGAAGTTACAGTCAGCTTAGCATAGCTAGCCTGCCTTTGTCCGAAGGCAGCAACATTAACACATTAAGCGGAACTGAAGTGTAAAACTACTAATTTCAATACCTTAGTTCCTGCAAATTAAACAAATTAGATATGCCTGGCTAGCTTTTCCCTGTCTTCAAGTGTTGTACAAAGCTACGCTAACTAGCCAGCTAGCTGTTGGCTATAGCTTTCTGTTGTAATGTATGAGATCATCCTACCTGAAAGAAAGCAAATTTCCCAAAATGTCAAACTATTCCTTCAAAGGTAATCTCAAACAAGAAACTCAGTCATAGAGCCACCTGCCTCATGTTGTGGAGTCCCCCTTTTGACACCCAAAACAGCCCTGACCCGGCAAGGTATGGACTCCACTAGACCTGAAGGTGTGTTGTGGTATCTGGCACCAAGACATTAGCAGCAGATCCTTTAATTCCTGTATGTTGCCAGGTGGGGCCTCCATGGATCGGACTTGTTTGTCCAGCACATCCCACAGATGATCGATTGGATTGAGATCTGGGGAATTTGGAGGCCAAGTCAACACCTTGAACTTGTTGTGTTCCTCAAACCATTCCTGAACCATTTTGCTTTGTGGCAGGGTGCGTCCTGCTGAAAGAGGCCACGGCCATCAGGGACTACCGTTTCCATGAAGGGTCTACATGGTCTGCAACAATGCTTCCACGTGAATTGCAGGACACAAGGTTTCCCAGCAGAACATTGCCCAAAGCATCACACTGCCTCCGCCGGCTTGCCTTCTTCCCATAGTGCATCCACATGATGTGAAAGAAAATGTCATTCATCAGACCAGGCCACCTTCTTCCATTGCTCAATGGTCCAGTTCTGATGTTCATGTGCCTGTTGTTGGGGCTTTCAACTGTGGACAGGGGTCAGCATGGGCACCCTATCCCAACATCCCACAAGACCTGCAGTTTTGGAGATGCTCTGACCAAGTCGCATAGCCATCACAATTTGGCCCTTGTCAAAGTCACTCAAATTTTTACGCTTGCCATTTTTGTTCACTTGCTGCTAAATCTATCCCACCCATGACAGGTGCCATGATAACATGATAGTCAGTGTTATTCACTTCACCTGTCAGTGGTCAAAATATTTTGGCTGATCGGTATATTTACTCAATACGTGTTTTTGGAGTTTTTTTGTCGACCTCGCTGTCTGCCGGGTATGAATATATTTCCATGTACAGAAACATAAGGGGTTTGCCGCTGAATCCCTTAGTGCAGCCTACACCTGGTTATAGATATATTTTAATAATCCCTAAAATGTAAAACCTGTATACTTTGAGCATTTCAAGGAAGCCTCATAATCCAAAACTAAAACACATTTGGTTGTGATTCTCTCTTTTCAGTGGTTTTATTTTTCCCCAGCCACAAATTGGCAAATAGGAGATGATAGCTGGCTGTTGCCAAGTTACAAAAGGTGAAAGGTTAAGGACTGCCTCTCCCTGTGGTGGTATTTTCAGAGAAGGCCAGTGAAAGAATGGCTCACGCCTGGATACTTAGACCATGCTTGTCTTAGCGAGGAATCAAACAATGATGATCTGGCTCAGTTTCTTGTTTGACTCTTGCCTGTGCCTTCTCTCTCACTCTCAAGGTTTTATCTCAGTGCTCTCTAACTTGTCTCTGCCTCCTCATCTCTGGTTTGTCTCTATCTGCCTCTGGCTTTATCTCTGTCTTCGCTTTCTTCTCTGTCAGTCTCTCTCTCTCTCTGTCCTCTTTACCTCATCACATTTCAGTGGTTTGGTTGCTGCTGTCTGTTTTTGATTGGGATGTGTTCTGTATAAAGTAGTCCTACTACTACTACAGCCAACAAAAGATTGCTTATCCAAGAAAATGCATGCGCAGACACACACATACTCGGGCACGCAGTCCTACTTGCTCATTCAAACACGATCAAAGAGCTAAAGGAGATTCAACAAGGTCTGATGTTCTCACAGATATTTTCATGAAGGCTAAGCCGACAAAAAAAACCTGAACCTGTCAAACAAACCTATAACATCTAAGGTCCAAGGTCCCTGAACCAGAAATTATCTCTGGCAGCTTTTCTCTCATCAAAATGTGACATTTTACCCCGTAGTTGTCAGGTATTATCCACATTTCACTGATCAAGTACTTATCCCGCAGCTCATCTTTGTATCACACACAACCTCTTTTTCCTTCTTCTTGCACTCCTTTTCTCTATCCAATCCGCTTACCCACACACACACATGCTCACATCATCGAGTGCCACCAGGCCAAAGACAATCAGAGCACACTTAACCCCAAAAAACCCCGAAGAGCATGAAAAGTAGCTGCACAGGATGGTCTGATATTATCGTATTCATGCTTCATAATGGACATACTGATCAAAAAAGCAACAGTTACTCAGAAAGGTCATCTTTGGGTTCACAGTAGGTCAACGCAACCCCATGAAAGTTAGGGGTCATGGGAAGCTGCAGCTCTTGGCTCCACTGGATAGTACTTCACTGACAGGTTCTCTTGGAGGATGTTTGTAAAATGGCCGACCACTGATACCACAGCAAAGAGCAGCACTCGATGACTGTGCCGTACATCCTGGGCCAAGGACATAGCGAGCACAGCATGACCAATGATCTGAACCAGGGAGGAGGCACTGAGAAAAGGAGTGGAAGAGTGTGGCCTTGAGTCTGGGTTTGGAGTAGGAGAGAATGTGTGTGTGTGCGTGCGTGTGTGTGTGTAGCAGAGAGACACAGTATGTGGCTCTGTTTTAGTGGGTTGAATTGGTTTGATTACATTTGGAGATAAAAATCAGCTCCATTCCACTCGCTGCCTTATTGTGTTTGATGTCCGATGAGCATCCAGACGGAGCAGCTCAACACGCATAGCATACAAATGTACACACGGACATGCACACACACACATGGCGGAGAGGAATCTGAGACAGAGGGCCATTAAACGGCCATATTCTGAATGTTTTTTTCTCTGTTGTGCCAACACTTTGTATGTGACGCTAGCAGCACAGGTGAACAGAAAGAAACGAAGCCTGCCACCATCTGCTGGAAACCTCAGACAGTAAATAATCTCCCGTCTCTTTCCTTGCTTTCTATTCTCCCTATTTATGTGTCTGTCTGTATTAGTCCTAATATCTCTCTCTTTTTTTGGTGGCAAGTGGTTTTCTTTGTAAGTAAACACATTTGGAAATGCTCTGTCACTGTTTAGGGTGGGAACGAAGTGTGTGAGTGTGTCTGTGAGTGATTGTGGTGGGGAGGTACAGCTCACACACGCACACACACACACACACACACGCAAATGTTTGACTCGATACCGTGGAAACGGGCGATGTTTGGTCCTGATAGTTTCTCTCTCTCTTTAATTGTGGGGAAATGGGTTTCAGATGTTACTGCGCGACTGATCACTTTGGGCCCTGCTCGGCCCCGTCATGTCCTCCCAAACCACATCAAGGAGCCCAGGGCTGATGTGGGACGATAGCAGACCAGCGAAGGAGGCCCGCTGTGGGGCTAAAATGCTCCTCTGGGTGCCCTTGCAATAACAGGATCCACATTAGCAGTAGCCGTGTGATCTGTCTGCTACAGTAAGCTCGGCCGTGTCGCTGCCTACTGTGTGATGTGTGACGCTGCCGCACAAAAACAACAAATCGAACACGATCGGAGTAAATGATTTTCAGCTGTAGAATGTAGCTTGATTTAGATGTAATTTTTTTCATATGTATTTGGTATCTCATATGAGTAGCATTTTGTGTTAAAGGGACATTTAAGTAGGCCAAATACTTGACCACTCTGTAAAAGCTGAGATTCCAGTGTACATTTTCCTTCCAATGTTTATATGTGGTGACAGCCAATTAAAAAAAATGTAAAATGTGTGTAGTCAAACTAATGAAAAACTGTCCTCCACATATTTGCAGCACCTGTTGAAGAGATGGTAGATCACTGTGGGTGTAACAAACCCACATTCCAGTAATAGAGCCTTTTGGTTGCTATGGTTTGTTTTCCTTGGATGACTCCTTACCCCTGGGTGAGGACTCTGGTAATTCACATGGGAGAACGCAGGGGTTGATGTCATGTGTTCCAGCTTGAAGAGCGGGAGAAAGAGTACGAGACACAAAGATGGAGAAAGAGAGAAATGTGGGATGCAATGCTGCCATCTGCTGCTGGTGAGACATGGATAATATCTGACTCCTGGATGGAAACCAGCCTTTTATTAAATTAAATTCGGAATGGCATATAAATGACACAAAGCCTATAAACACTACTTCTTAGTGGCAAACCACTAAAAGAAACTCCTTGCATTGACGCATATATTTTTGTGTTGATGTGATGGTGGGATGTAGAGAAAAAGGAAGGGGGGAGAAGGATGTGGGAGGGAGGGGAATTTAGATGGCCACCAGTTGATAGAAATGTATCAGCCAGCTGGCCAGCAGCCGCAGAACTGTGGAGCTCTCCCTGATCTCTGGCTCAGAGAAAATACAACAGCCAGAGGCTAGAGGGGGGCTGAAAAGGGTCTATTTGCATTGCAGCTCACGGGGCAGTTGTGTCTTGTTGCAGTTAAAATGGATATTGCTATAGTGGATCGTCTTTGTCTTGTTTAGAATGGCAGCGCAAATGTTTTTCCAGTTTGTGAGCTGGACTCACACCTGCAACTTAATGAATGTTTAAAGTACAATAACACGCAAGGGATGAGTTCCTTAAAAACATACATAATGCAGAATCTATAGTTTTATTTTGAATTTACGCACATACAACTCACAGAAACCAGGACAGATCAGTGGCTCTGCCCTGTGGGCACGATAAGCCCACAGACAAAAACATTAAAACATCTGTTCCCCATATTTTGTGAAGCTTCCAAGCGGAGCGAACCGAGGTTACTCTAAGAAGGTCATCATCACGTCAGTCTCCGTCTATCTCCAACCCGACTCTCTCCCCGTCCTCCTCCTGCTCTCTTTCAGTAGCTCCTATTGAGCATCAAAGCCTCAACACTCTGGTCCTATGGAGCAGGAATCTCCCTACTGTGTAAACAGCACTGCAGTCCTTCCCAACTGTGAAACACATTGGATTTGAACCTGCGTGTGAACCTTAACATTGATGCTGTATGCAGCCAAAGGAAAATTAGGGTGTGAGCGGAAAGAGGCTTATCTTGTTTCGAGTCTAATTTACCTAAAGCACAAGGACAGCATGGATGGAAACTGATCACCAGTTTTCAGGGAAAGATGGATGGTATCCATCACAAAACTTGCATTCAGTGGCAAAGCTCTTGATTCATTATGCAGTATTTTGGTTGCAACATATTAGAAAATGTATAAGAAGGCGCCCTGCCAGAATTTAAACAGTGTCGATGAATTAAGGCCATTTTTGAAGACAATAGAGTGATTATTGCTGTTGTTATTTTAACTTAATAAAAACAAATAATAATAATGTGTGTATCTTCTTTGCCTGGAAGACTAAGTGTGACATGACACTGAGGAGAGGATGAGAGGGGAAGGGGAAGGGAGAAAGGTTTATTTTGGAAGAACAAAGAGGGGATGGTAGGACTAGACAGCATGCCATCAAAGGCAGGGGTTGATGACAAGCAGAGAGGGAGAGTGTGTGTGTGTGTGTGTGTGTGTGTGTGTGTGTGTGTGTGTGTGTGTGTGTGTGTGTGTGTGTGTCACGGTGCTATCTACAGTACTTGGGCGCTTTTATGAAGTGTGGGTTTTGTCTAGCGAGGACTTGGCATTCAACTCTGTCTATGAATGTAGTTCATGCACACACACATGCAAGTAGGTACACACAGGTGTGTGTGTGTGTGTGTGTGTGTGTGTGTGTGTGTGTGTGTGTGTGTGTGTGTGTGTGTGTGTGTGTGTGTGTGTGTGTGGCGGTACACACACATAAGGCTGATTAGGCTACTCTGCTAAAAAAGTATTGCTCAACAGCCAGACAAGGGCGCAGCCTGGTGGGTATGAAGAGTAGTTTCACCTCATCTGAACTGTCATTATCACATGTGCACTTCTTGAACTCTCAAGCTATAAATACCATGCAAACAACAATCATTGTTCACAAAAAACTCTCCCTGAAGTAGAGCTACAACAGGTGGCTCAAAATTATGATTAAATTAAGACCGTTTGTACTACAAGTTTTACTGACATTTTATGTTCAATTATTCTTATCAAATATGCACTAATTTGCAAACATTTCAAGATGAAAAATCTGAACATTACGTAAAGTCAGTTTCAAAATTGTCTCATGTTGTTGACATTCAGGGAATTTGGGATATCTCTCTTTATCACTCTAAATCAGAAAATACTGCCATAAAAAGAAAAATCAACTTTCACCTTGTTTTTAGGAATAAAATGGTGCATAAAAGTAACACAGCAATGATGGCAAGCTTTAATGCCATAGACTCTAAAACTCTAGTGGAAACGGTGACAAATCTAAAATCATCCACCTGCTGCCTTGATGCTTTACCTACCAACTTTTTTAAGAATGTTTTTGACTGCCTATCAATAGACGTATTGCAAATAGTTAATAACTCCATTCAATCAGGCAATTTCCCAAAGGCCTTCAAAACTGCAGTCATTAAACCTCTTCTAAAAAAGCGGAGCCTAGATGCCTCTATTATCAACAACTACAGACCAATTTCAAATCTACCCTTCATAAGTAAAATAATTGAGAAAGTTGTCCTCCAACAACTAAATCACTTCCTGGCTTCAACTGGCTGCCACAACAACTTCCAGTCAGGATTTCGACCTTTTCATAGCACCGAGACGGCCCTTATTAAAGTTGTAAATGACATCCGTCTTAACACAGACTCTGGCAAAACTTCAATATTAATGCTATTAGACCTCAGTGCTGCATTTGACACTGTCGACCACTCAATACTCTTGGACAGGTTGGAAAACTGGGTGGGGCTCTCAGGCACAGTCTTAAACTGGTTCAAGTCATATCTACAAGATAGGAACTATTTTGTTTCCATTGGCGACTTTGTATCAGAACCTACCAATGTAACGTGTGGAGTCCCCCAAGGTTCAATCTTGGGGCCAACTTTATTCAACATCTACATGCTCCCACTAGGACAAATCATGCAAAATAATAACATTGACCACCATTGCTATGCCGATGACACCCAAATCTATGTAGCACTATCACCAAACGACTATCGCCCCATAGATCTTCTGTGCCAGTGCATTGAGCAAGTCAAAGACTGGATGTGCCAAAACTTCCTACAACTAAATGAGGACAAAACTGAGATAATTGTTTTTGGTGCTAAAAAAGAAAGGTTTAAAGTAATTCAACACCTTCACTCTCTGTCCCTGAAAACCTCAAACAAAGCCAGAAATCTTGGGGTTATTATGGATTCTGATTTACATTTCGACAGTCACGTTAAATCAGTAACAAAATCAGCCTACTATCACCTAAAAAATGTAGCAAGACTTAGAGGGCTCATGTCAGCTCAAGACTTAGAAAAACTTGTACATGCCTTTATTACTAGTAGGCTAGACTACTGTAATGGTCTCCTTGCAGGTCTTCCGAAAAAAACTGTCAGGCAGCTACAGCTTGTTCAGAACGCTGCTGCTAGAGTTCTTACAAAGACCAAAAAATGTGAGCACATTACACCAATTCTTAAATCCTTACATTGGCTCCCTGTATGTCAGAGGATTGATTTCAAAATCCTCCTTCTCACATATAAATCACTACATGGTCTAGGGCCGAAGTATATCACTGATATGCTCCCACTACATAAGCCTTCTAGACCACTAAGATCTTCTGAGACCAATCTGTTAGTGATTCCCAGAGTAAACAACAATCACGGGAGAGCATCATTTAGTCACTATGCAACAAATGGCTGGAATAAACTCCCTGAAGATGTAAGACTTGCCCCAACTCTGACCACTTTTAAAACTAGACTGAAAACTTTTATGTTCACCATAGCTTTCTGCTAAATCTTTTAATGTCTGCACTGTTTTTAATTATTGCAAATATGTTTTTATTCTATTTTCTTTCTGTAATGCATTTTTAAAATTTTTATTATTTTCTTTTAATTCTTCTATTTTTTTTCTTTTTTTCTTCTCACTTTGTTTTATGATGTGAAGCACTTTGAGTCTGCCTTGTGTATGAAATGTGCTATACAAATAAAGTTGCCTTGCCTTGCCTTGCCTATAATTCAGGCTATGAAATATACAAACAAAGTCGTAAAAAAAAAAAGAATGCTACTGAAGTGAAGATCTCTAGCTGCGATGATGAGAAAAATCTAATTTTGAGGAAACCGCCTTTTAACGATATGTATTGTAAAAATTCCATACATTTTACAAGTCACTGACGGTGAATAGGGTAAAGATTTTAACGATTAGTTCAACATATTCAAACTCCCAACTTGTCAAATACCAATGCTTGGTCAGTGGCACTAAGCTTCACACTATGAATTTAGGAGAAATCTACAGACAAAGGTGTGTTTTTTTCTTTTCCCTGGACCGAAAGAACACATGGAATAATAATAGCCCAAAAACTGCCTGGGGTAAATCAAACTAGCCTCTACCTGCACATAAAACTTGTTGTTTGTTTTGCAAAAATCCACCGCGCCCGTATCATCCTGTCCACTCAGCGCAGTTCACAGTTCGTGCAATACAATATCACAAGCACACGCCTCAAGCTAGGCTACGCTTAATGACGTTAGAAGTTGCTATCTATGAGTAAGTTAGCCAGCCTACCTCTGTGTAGCGTGTACTCCATGCCGTCTATCGATGAGAGAAAACACGGGCGCGTTCACAGGAATCTGGTGCACGCGCACTGACGAGCACTCGATGCGAGGGAGCGGAGGAGTTCGGTGGTAGAGGGGGAGGAGCCTGAGCAGGGGCGTTGCTAGACATAAAGCTCTAATGGGGCACAGGCCCCCTATTACTAAAATCACAAAAAACAGCGGTGCACCGGCTACGACATGCACACTGCCGTGCACGGACGTAATGTGCGCGCCGGACCCGGACCACAAGGTGCGGGCCTCAGTTTGTATTTTGGGTTAAACTGCGTTGGTTTGAGATTGTGGATGAAAAAGAAAATCCATTCTTTTACCGTTATTATCAATATAAATGAATCCACTGCCAAATATAGTAGCTCGTGGTAGATTTTACTGGGGCGCGGCAGATCAATACTGGGGCACGTGCCCCAGTAAAAGGTGTCTAGCGACGCCCATGGGCCTGAGTGTTGTAAACATTCAAAATTTGACTGAGTCAACTCGATCTGCCAGACTTGCCGACTGCGACTTTAACATCAATGAAGGGGCACACCATACTGTGCGCTTACGAGAAAATAGTGTCCAGATAAGGCTTTTTGTGCAGGAAAAAAAAATGTATACTCTTATGTGAGATCATTGCAATAAACTATTGCTGTACCCATTCAGAACACGCTTGTTTGCAACAGGCCAAAAGCTTGGCCTGTGGTATTACTGCTTTCTCAAAAAACGCTCATCTAAACACCTCTAGTAGAAGTTGTATATTATTGTAATCATTCAGGTAAATTCTATCAGATCCCATAATCAGCTAGAAATGATTTCCAGATGAGCATTTCTGTTTGACTCTTTGTGGGAATACTTTTCTTCCTGGTCCTTACGTGATGTTAATGAAGAACAACTTTTTGTTACACCATTGTGTGTGTGTGTGTGTGTGCGTGCGTGCGTGTGTGTGTGTGTGTGTGGATGCATGCATGCATGAGATGCAGCCTATGTCTGTGCGTCCCCATCCGCCTTTTGGCTGCTCCAGATAAGAGCATCAAAGCATTTGAAAGCTTATCATCCGCTTGTTCTAATTATAGCAATGAGCCACAACAGAACTACAGGCTGGTTTTATGTAAGAGGAAAGATCCACATCCACCGGTAACTCTGTTTGTGTGTGTGTGTGTGTGTGTGTGTGTGTGTGTGTGAGAGAGAGATAGGGAGAGAGAGAGAGAGTGAGAGAGAGAGAGAGAGAGAGAGAGAGAGAGAGAGAGAGAGAGAGAGAAATCACAGCCTTTGATCACCTGGCTGTGTTTGATTGAATGGGTACAGAATTAAAGCCCTGTTTTGATATCTCTGTTTTGTCTTTTGTTACATGATTCAATAGGAAGCAGCAGGTCGGGTTGTTTAACACCAGATGCTGCTTTTGTGTGGTTGCATGTTACATGTGCCTGGACAGGGTGACCCCATTGGCTTTGTCAGCTCCTGCTTCAAAGCTGGCGTCCACAGTTTGCTTTAACTGAGCCGTTAGCAATATATCCAGCTGTGTACTAAAAGACACAACCCTGTGTATTTAGTGTGCTCAGAGCTGTTGGCCGTGCCACATTTTAATTTCATCAGCTGGTACGGTTTTGCTGCTGCGGATCACGTCACATGAGGTGCTAACATTTGCACTATTTAAGTAAAGATGCTTTCCACTACAACAGTTTTAATGACAGCTGATTTGAATGCATTAGCATGACGGGGTATAAGCAGCATGTAGGTGAGTATAAGCAGCTCAAAAGAACTACAGTGCAGGCAGTTGCATATTTCTCAATGAGAGGAGGACTCGTTATGATGTATGAACTGCCCCATTCAGTGGTGTTAACAATCCGGCTTTGTCATGGATGGGAAATATGTGAATGTCTAGTGTGTGTGTGTGTGTGTGTGTGTGTGTGTGTGTGCACCATTATCAGCAACTCCATGGCCATGCAGCTGCAGACGAGAGGAGAGGCAGCTCTTTTACAAGTCTTTGACAACCATAGTGACCCACCTGTGTGTGTGTGTGTGTGTGTGTGTGTGTGTGTGTGTGTGTCTCAGTTTGTATGATCCCACCTGCCGCTCTCTCACTCTCCCCTCAGATTGCATTTTGTCTCCACCTGCCTGCGTTGTCCATGCTAATCCCTCCCACCAGCTTTGACAGACATGTCTGCGATAAGACACGACACCCAATCCCTTTATTACCGTTTGATCTGCAGCTCAGCACACACACACACACACACACAGAGACCCACACAGACACACACTTACACACACACATACAATCACAGAGGCAGATTGCTTTCAGACGGTAGACCAAAACAGTCAATAAAAGGCAGCAGATAGAAAAATCTATTTACCGTGCCTTCATCAATATGTGTCAAAAGCTGTAAATTACTCATGCAGCCTTCAAAAGACACCTATTGAGTTCAGCATATTGAGGTGCATGACGAAAATAATCTTTTCCAGATAGTAACCCTTTAAGGAAGAGAAACAATACATAAAGATGTTCTTTCACAATTCATTTCAATGTGCATTGCTTGTATGCAGAGTTGTGCTTTCTGGGCTGAAAACATCTACTTGGGAGTTACACAAAATAAAAAACACTAGTGAATATTTTCATTTCATTACATATTAACATTAGTTTTCCACCTTCTGTACATGTCTATGTGTGCACCAATGTTGTATACGTGTACAACAATTAAACACAAAGGATGTAAAACATCACAGTATCTTTTTTCCCTGGTTACTCCCCCTGTCCTGCTGGCAGACCCCGAGTTAGCTGACAGGAGAATTCTGTCACTAAAGCACATATTAGTCAGCGCCTTCAGAAACCTTCACTCCTCCTCTCTTCAGGCCTTCTGCCTGATATGCCATCCCACAGTTTCACTCCAACTAATTAAATGTTAGGATGAGGTGGCGAAGATGTCTGCTGACAGGAAATGTCACCAGCGAGCCCTTCATGATAAATATTTTCACTCGCTCCGGGCTCATTTGCAGCTGGAAGCGAGTGCCCTCCAGTGGTCCATTTTGTCTCTTGTCCTCCCCAAAAAATACAGGTTGAGAGTAGAAAAAACACTCCCCTCCCTCCAATATTGATAAATCATAATACGCAAAGCACATTCAGAATAGTCTATTTCATGGGGTCTAATTTGCAAGTATCGTATGTGTTCAAATAAAATGTTTTTTTATTTTTAGGTACTTTTTAACTTCTTCCACTTTCTCATGTTACAGTGCACATCTACTGGAGAGGACATGGATGGACAATGTGTTGTCTTTACAGAGTGTTTTTTTATGAAATTAAGACAAAAACTCTACTTGGGGATTCAAAATGGAAGTTTTAAAGTTTTAAATCATTTTGAACCATATCAAGCTTGTATTATTGGTGAGGCGAGTACCATAAATAAACAGCATATAATTACACATTTTGCATCAATAGTCACTAAGGTATTTGTAAAGCTAGACAATATGTGTCCCAACCAAGCTGAGATGTATTCTACGTCCTGTGACACACTCAGAGAGACTGCATTGGATATACATTAAGCACCTACTGTAGGAGACCATGGAAATGGTTGCAGCTGCTGCAATATCACCAACACACCACCAGGGGGCAAACTTGCCACAGGAAATGGAGAGAGAATCTTTTAAATGTTCTTCCTTTAAGTATCTTCTTGCATAATACAGCATATGCACACAGCAGCTCAGTCAGCAGTAGACTTTGATAAGCAAGGCAAAACACCATGGTGAGGTTGATATTGACGTGAATATGAATAAATCACTCCAGGTTATATTACATACATATTTTTGGTAGGTATGGCGCAGCATTTAAGGGAGGTGAAGGAAGTGTTGCAATGAGGCATTTACCTTCACCTTATACTCGGACAGACCAAATGTAATTAATTTAAAAGCTGTTTTCCTTTTACCGGTTATTCCTTCTGAGGGGTAAAAATCATGTGCAATAGAAATTCATAGTTTTCCGATTTGTAGACAGCAGGTGTTCTGTATATCTGATTAATTTACACATCAGTTTATTCATCCTGACATGAATAAAATGAGTGAACATCTGGAACAGAAAACATCTCCCCCTTAGTGGAGACAGTCTATATAAGGATAGTAATGTAAATGTCTAGATTTATGTATTGCATTTGCTGTAGTTTATTATTTTATTTATTTTTCTTTGTTATATTTTGTTTCTGACATATTTCTTTTAATGTCCATATTTCATGTGTGGCCGGATTTCATTCCAGTGGGATTTACTGTCTGTCAGCCTCATCCTTCTCTTTGTGTTGTCCCCTCCACGGGTCATTTTCAAACCCTCTGCCAGCCTGTTGCCTTTCTATCATTATACATGAGCCACAATTCTCTGACATGACTGTTTCCTGTTATTCCCACTCCGCTGTAACACAAATGTGTAAAAGAAGCAGTTCAAATGTTTGAAGTAACTGACATTAATAACCTAATTACTAACTTTGCAATGAGTTCTGGTTAATTAGCCTCAGATTCTATATATGTATGTATCAGGCAGCCACCAACCAGAATAAAATGAAGTGCTTTGTATCATCATCTAGCAAATAAATTACATATATAACCGTTTTATGTATTTAATGAAAGAAAAGATGTTGTTTAGATGTGTTGCTGCACTAATCAATATTTGCATAAATGATGGATCAGATGTCCATGTGAAGGGATGAACCCACAGACCATTATCCCCCAGCTCTACGGCTCCACTCAGTCATTAAAGGTGATGGTTTTACAAAGTTCTCTGAAAAGCCATCATTTGAAAAGGCCATGCCTGGGCATGCATTCATTCTTTCAATGAGCAAACTTCTCCAGATGTAACTCATCCTATCGCAGCATCTGTGCCCCTTCAGGAGCTGCCGTAGCGGCCATTAACTTATACCAGGATGATGACTGGTCCCAACAAAGGCATTATCTGAAGCCTAACGAGATCAGTTCTTGACCAGTATCAGATTTAGGACCCCATATGAACGTAATCCACATAAGAATGGAAAACATCAGATTTGGTGGGATTTGTGCTGTTCACTGTTATGAAGAAAACAAACAGATTTGAGTCACATAGGTGGACAAAATAATCAGATATTGGCTATGTTTGCCTGTCTGAATGTAGCCATATAGATACTAAATAATAACTCAACATACATACTAATACCCTCTACCACCCTCATCACCAAACCGTATGATCCTTAGACTTTTCTTTTGTTCTCTGGGACCTAAATAGTGATATAAGCCTGATGTTTCAAGTCTAATACATTTAGATTATTCCTCTGTAACATCCTGCTGCGTTTTGTTTGATTTGTGATGAAAGAGGTCCATCTATTCACCGTCTGATTAATGTTGTGTTACATCAAAGGTTGGCATGATAAAACGGATTTGTGTGAAATGGGTGGCACTTTACGGTTTCGGGATGTTATTGTCTTTCATCTGAATTTGAAAAGTTGGGTTTAAATTGCCTTCACTTCAGTATCTCATGTCGTCACTGACGATGACTGTGAGGCCTGTATTGAGTAACTTATATAATGATTAAATCAAGCTGAAAAACAGAGTTAACAATGAAGCCACAATACCTTCTTTTACTGGTATCTTATTATGGAACAGTTTGCCACCTGTCACCAAACTTTTAAATTGTTGACGGTCTTTTAGAAGTCAGGTTAAGACCTTTTTATGGAACAAGGTGACAGTATGAGGAATCTGATTTATCATTATGCCCTATTTATGCCTTTACTTGATATGTTTTTTTTCTTTATTCTTATAACTTTCAGTAACTTTGGTTTCTTTTGGATTTGTGTTTGATGTCAGTGTTCTTGTGTTTCTTTGTTTTTGTGTTTTATATGTTGACACCAAGGACCATGTTGGAAATAAGTGTCATCACTTTAACATGTTATCCTTTGGATTATGTTTCTGTCTCTTAAATCAAAAAATAATATCAATCAATCAATAAATCAATCAATCAATCATATGAAGGTGTTGATGATGATTTAGATTATACGGAGGGTGTCTGTTGATGTAAAAATGAGCAAGAACAAGAAAAAAAGAACAAGAAGAAAAATACCAACCCAATGTCCATTAAACTTGAAAAAGGTGAAGCATAGGCCAAGCAAGAACCCTCTGAACTTTGAACTTTGGAGCAAATGACAGAGTGGATCACACTATGTTTAAGTTATGGAAACATCCCTGGGGAAGGTTATTTATAGTCTAGATCTGTTTTTGTTACATATTAAACAGAGCAAACAGATGTGACAATTAGCCTACATCCTGCTTCTCAGTTAAACCAGTAAAGGACAACATACATGATGTAACTCTTTTGCACCACCTACATTTGTGTGTTTGCAACTACATCTATGTACCTCATATTATGTTGTCTGCTTTTAGTTGTCAACCTTTTACCAAGACTTTGTAGATTAATTGCAGCCAAATTTGATGTCACATTACATGTTAGCTGTATTGTGCTGAGCTCAATCCCTTCAGACTGAGAGTGACTGCAGAGGAATTCAGTCAAACCGCTCTGATGATTGTGGGATTGGGGAAAAAGGAAGAGAAGAAAAGCTATAAGAAGCTGTTGGATATTTCTCTTACAGCTTTCCATATTCTTGAAAAAAAATGCGTATTAAATAAATGGACCGATTGAGCCATATCTCAAAATGCAATGAGAAGAATGCAATCAGAAGTCATGTATTTTACAGAGATTTACCTGTCAGAAAAGACTCCATACACTTCCAGCACTATTTGTATCTGTTCTGCTTCATTCTGAATGATCAGACAGCAGTCATGTAACTCGCTGGAGAGGGACCAGTTCTGTTGAGGCTAATTGGATCAGCCATGGAGATTCCTGACATACAGGCATGTTACAGTAGCTGGCGGCGGGATTAAAACTGTGGTCAGTAGAATCACTAAGCAAAACCATAGTAGGGTGGTAGACCAAGATGCTTTGAAATGATTTCAGTCATCATAACAATAAAAGCTTTGAAACACATGTAGTGGTCAAAGGGATATCTCAGTATACAGGCAATCGGACACTTCTAAGAGCTGATCGGACATCTTGCAGTTAAAGATCACAGCCTTAAGAAGGTCAAGGGACTAATGTTATTAAATGTAGGCTACAGTCCCTTTGGCACCGAGTGATGTTTCTTTTTGAAAATGACATAGTTCAAATGTTCTTTCATTTCTTTAGGCTACACAACTGTAGGGAACATTCTTGAACTTCTTCTTCTTTATTGTGAGGGGTGCTCTCTTTGTGGTCTTTTGTGTCTATTTGTGGTAATTTTGTGACTCAGTGTGTTTTGCCCCATTTTTATAGTTTATTTATGGTCATTTTGAGTCTCTTCCTGGTTGATTTTTCTCCTTTAGAGAATGTCAGGCAGGGCTCCTGACACCCCATGCACCACATAATCGATCATCTCTGGTTATATGGACCTACATGTCTGACTGCTGAAAGAATAAATGGGACGCATTTATAAATAGCCCTCCAAACTGGACTCGAGGAGAAGAAGAGCACACGACCCAGAATAGTACGTCTTACACCTGTAGGCTGCAGCCTGTAAACACCTATAGGACTCAAATCAACAGCCCGTGGGTGATTGGCTCGCGTGTCGGCTTCCTCATTGGCTGCCTCCGCTGTCAGTCGGGGCTCGTTTAAACCCATCACCTAACGCAGCGGCGACTAATCTCTCTCTGAAGCTCCACCGTCGGATTGTGTCGCAGCGCGTCCCCGCTGAAGGCGCCGACTATCTGTTGGAATACAACGTTGACCCCATCCTCGTCCCCTTGTCGCCCAGGAGATGGAGTCTCCGTCGTCGTCGTGACTGCTCTCCGCCGCCTCTCACCCTGCACAAGACTGCGTTGAAGTTGCAGCAGCGTCCACATACCAGCGCGCATCTCTCCGCTGCAGACATGGGCACCGTCCTCTCCATCTCCCCGGCGACCAAGAAGGCGTCGATCATGGACGCCGAGCTGGCGGCAGAGGGGCTGAAGAACGACAAGAGCCTCAAGCGGCACTCCATGTTCGTGTCTCTCTCCTGGAAGAAGCTGGTGGCCAACTCGGCCAAGAAGAGTGCCAAGAAAGTGACCCCGAACCCGCTGCCCGCCGTCGAGCCCCCGTCCAGCCAGGTGGCTCAGCTCAACAGCGAGAACATCAGGAAGACGCATCAGGAAGAGAGGAAACCCAAAGTGCCGATCCCGGTCCCGGTGCCCACGGTCCCCACGCTGAACGGCAACGCTCTCAGCCAGAACGCGAGGCTGTCCACGGTCCAGAAGCAGCCCAGCAACCTGTCCCTGGTGTCGCCGAGGCGGATCGTCATCCAGGCTTCCACCGGGGAGCTGCTCCGCTGTTTGGGGGACTTCGTGTGCCGCAGGTGTTTTAAGCTGAAGGAGCTGAACAGCGGGGACGTGATCCTGTGGTTCCGGAACATCGACCGGACTCTTTTGATCCAGGGCTGGCAGGACCAGGGCTTCATCACGCCGGCCAACGTGGTGTTCGTGTACCTGCTGTGCGAGGACACGATAGCGGACAGCGTCGGCAGCCCGGCCGAGCTGCAGGGCGCCTTCCAGACCTGCCTGTACCTCGCCTACTCCTACATGGGCAACGAGATCTCCTACCCGCTCAAGCCCTTCATGAACGAGTCGAACAAGGACGTGTTCTGGGAGACGTCGCTGCGCATCATCGACAGGCTGAGCGCCAGGATGCTGCAGCTGAATGCGGACCCGCACTTTTTCACCGAGGTCTTCCAGGACCTCAAGAACCAGCGAGACACGAGCGAGGCGAACCTGGACCGCTGACGAAAACAAGACACTTTGGTGTTTTATAATGATCATTAAACAGCAACAAAAAAAAAACGTTGAATGTGTTGCGAAATCACACAACGGTGGTTTTGAATGTAAACATCAACAACATCGAAACGTCCGGGCCGGCTATGTCTCTTATGATGTTACACAACCTCGGTGTGGTGTTTAGGCTGTATACAGTGTAGGCCATTTCATAAATGCATGCCAATTGTTAATATTGTTCCAATTCTGTCTTGTGCACCTTTGAGCGGCGCGGGGTTTTTTTTTTGTGCGCATCGCTGTCCTACATCCATTCATGGTTAGCCTACTTGGTGGGTGCGTGGATGTCGCAGTGAGGTGAGCTCCGGGACCAGAATAGCTCCGTGAGGAGTCAAGAGGCGGAGCTGTCCGAGGTGCTGACCTGTGCAGCCATTCCTCCTCCGCTCCCTTTGCTATTTGAGTCACCTCGGTGGCTTAAGAGGACAAGAGACGGCCCGGTACACATTCAGCACATAAGCCTAAGCCTTAGAGGTGGACAGCATAGTGTGTGTGTTTTTTTTCTTTCTATTTTAGATTCTCTACCAGCTGATAGCTAAGCTGTTGAACATGCAACAGATGAAGCATGTTTCTAAGGGGACAGGTAGATATTCCCCAACAGAGGTGACAAGTGCTTGGGTATCTTGTTATGATGTGATCAAAACCACCAGTTTCTTCAGATAAACCACCTCGCTTTGAATTTAACTCACTTGTTTTTTTTTGCCTACCGCCATGATAAATCGACCTGTAATCGGGCCTTGGTTCAAGTTAAACATGAGGGTGAAGGCTGGACATGTACGAGTAGTGAAGGGGGCATCTTCCCCCCTGGGATGAGATTGACGGTACACAATGGGCCCATAGATGGCCATACAGCAAGATTATCAACCTAAGCCCCCTGTTGTGTGTTGATTCCAGCACATTACAGAGGCCAATATAACTGAATGGAATGTAGAGTTTGAACAGATTGTTATAAGATCTCATATGTGCCAACTAGCCTATATTCTTGGACTGGATCTATGTGGTTTACATGTACAAATTCCATATTTTAGATGTGCTCTCTGATTTATATTTATCTGCCTTCAAGCAGAATTAAAAACAATGCTCAAATGATTGCTTTTGCTCTAAGTGTGTTGTGAGCAGTTTCAGTGCAGTCAGGAAGGGTATTTCGTCACGATGTAAATATTGAATGTGAAGGACTCATTGTTAAGTGACTATCGTTTGCGTTGCAGTTTCTATAAGAGAAAATGTGATTTGACTCCAACTCCGAAACCAAGCTTATAAGGCATTCAGTATTATGCTTCCGAGTGGTCGTTGTGATGTCGTGTTGTGAGCCCGTTGCTTGGAAAGTGCAATATAACGCTGCTAATTTGCACAGCCGTGAACAAACCCTTGACGTTTTTTGCAGTGTTTCCTGTCAGGCACTGAAGAGTTTGCCATGCAGTTAATGTCATAAAGTCTCGTTCTACGAAGATCATCTGTGAATCAGATCTTTTGTACGGTTCTTTTTTCAGCTATGTGTCAGCTATGGAAAGTGATATTTAGACGTGTGTGTTGTCTGTGGTTGCACACACAGTTGCATTCACTCTCTTTACATGTTAATAAAAGGTCAATACAGTAATTGTTTCTGGTGACAATGATGAAATAAATACAAACTTCTTGTCTCTCCCATATTTTTGTTTGCTTGTTGATTTAACAATTACATCAATGTTTGTGTGTTTATATGTCTTAATATGTGAGTGCACTACTTACGGCCCATGTTTGTACAAATCTTTCAGTTTGCTGAAGCAGTAATTAACTTGGACATCCTCTTATCCCCACTCCACCCACTAATCCATTGACTTGCAGGGAACCCTTGAGACATGGTTATGCAATAGAAATAAGTCCATGACGAATATGCTTACTGGGATGATACCATGGGTTGCCATGGGAATGAAGCTCATGAGTCTTTAAGTGGTTGCCATGGAACAAAAACTTCTGGAAAAAGTTGCTTTTTGAATGCACTGACACAGGTAAACTGGCACAAAAAACGGATATTTTTAGTATCCTGTCTGTGTCCTGGATATTCTAAACGGGGCCACATCATGAAATGGGAACACGGAGACCAAACAGTAAGAGAGTGCATAGGAAAAATGTGTTCTGGGAAATCTGCATGCATCCCAGAAGAACTAGTCTCATGTTATTATACACACATATTGTACTAACGATTTTCAGCGATATGCAAAATTGAGGAAGGATTTTCACATCTAATACATTAAAATGTTCAGGATGTTTTCCGTAGCTTCATTCATTTAGAGCACTGATACACTGATGCTGTACAAGAGAATGGAGCTGAATTGATAAGGGTTTCCTCCTGTTTTATGAATAAGCCACACGGGTTGGAGGGCTCCTTCATGTGATTGGTTAGAATCTGCTGCAGTCTCAGAACTGCCTGTGACTCTCTCTGTCCCCCCCCCCCCCCCCCCCCCTCTCTCTCTATCTGTGTCTTTCTCTATCTGTGCATGTCTTATAGGGACATACAGTTTCACTTACAGAGCAGAGTGAAGGAAGGCAGACATAAAATGACACCAAAGTCATGATGCAGAAAGGGTTCAGGAGCAAAATAGTTAGAGTGGACAGATAGGAGGTAATTGAAAAGATGGATAGGGAGGAGTTACTGCCATCTAATGTCAGTCTGGTGATAATAGGATCAAAGTTGCCTTGCAATAATCAAAACTATTCAAAATGACCATCGAGGTGAAAACGTAGCCACATTAAGTTTTAATTTTGTTCTTAACTAAGCCCTTTAAAATGAATGAATACTAGCATCTAGTTTTTACATTGTTGCATATTGTGTACCAGTATGTTGACTTATTAATAAGTGATGGGGGCATTTTTAATAAGCCTGACATACTGAAATGACACTCACGTAAAAACATATCGTCACTTCATGAATTTCTAGTGCTATAAACCCGATGTAAGCATGCTATAAAATTCATTTGAAATTCAAAATCTTTATCCGCTTTAATTATTGAAACATGTCTTTTAAACATCGATGATGCATGACATCCAGATCATTTTAACTTCATGTAGAATCACACAGATGCATGATCTGTGAGGTCAAACAGCTAAAGGGATGGATGGAAAACAACACATTACGATGGTCAAACTAGCTTTTTTTGCAATAGTCTTGTTTTGTTTTCTTTAGACGTTTGTGGCCGAATCTTGCAGCAGCACTTATGTAACAGCCTCCCAGGGCAGTGTTGTCAGCCTTCTCTTTATTATTAAAATTCAGCCCAGGTCTCCTGCATATATGTCTGCCAGCCTGCCTTCTGCATTCTTCTCCGCCGTGTCTCTATAGTAACGGGTAGGTAAGTGAATGAGAGCTGGACAAAGTAAGCTGTGTGGGCCTGTGCGGGGGCCGAACCACTGCACACCACATACACACTGTGGTTGTCAATTGAAGGCATGCACACAGCGTTTGTGAGCGTCTGTCGGTTCAGCCGTGTCTCTGACTCCTCCACATCCAGTCTTCTCTGAGTTACTGCTGCTCTAGTGCTGCTGTAGATGTGCCCTCTTTATCTTCTTAGCGGTATTGAAAGAGATGCAAACACCACAGTTCATGCTCTGCATTACCGATGTAGGACGTTCACCTTTTTACAGTGCATGTAGTTTTATTTTCTATTACCTATCACAGTGAAAACAATCACTCAAAATGTATCCTGTCTTATTGTGTTTAAGGACAATGTGTCTCACAGCACCGGTTCCTTCTCAAGGTTGTTAACTTGAAAGGTTGCAACAGGATGAAAAAATAAAGCAATGTTAAATGTCATCTCCTATTGCCTGCAAGGACTGCAAGTGAAAGAGGCGGTGAGAAGTACATCTACTCAAATACTGTGGATGAAGGTACAATGTGTAGCATTTATGGGAATGCTTTGGCAAAAATATAATATGATATTAATAAGTATGTTTTCTTTAGGACGAGTCATTTATATCTGCACAGATCGGGTGAACAGACAAACACTGGCTCGAGAGAGGGCTATTTGCATTTTCATGTTAGCCACCGGAGTTCTCCGACACGCTTGGCACACGAGGGAAGTTTCAGTAGGTTGCAATCTGCAAACTCACCACTAGATGCCGCCAAATCCTTCACACTAGACCTTTTAATACAGTTTTGTGGTACTTTTGCTTTACTTACACGTTATTTTACTATCTACTAATTTGGGCAATGGCTTGTGAGAGTTTCCTGTCACGTCTATGGGTTGTTATTCCGCAAAAAAAGACAAAACTCTCCGTTTTAGTTGAATAACTCATAGAGGTAAGATAAACATTACACAAAAAACGTTGTTTATGTTCTTTGCTATCACATTAATAATCTTATGACCTGTCAGATTAATCTTCGTTGGGAACCTCTGGCCAAACTAACCGTATATGAAGTAGTTCCAATTCAGCCAAATATCACTGTAAAATACTGCTTACACATAGATGGATTAATATTGACAATCTAGTAGTATCACATATATTAATTTGCCAATGACAGAACTTTACTGCAGAATCTACTTGATTGTTTAGTATTATCACCACTATATCATTAAAGTACTTTACTTAAGGCAATATGTTGACATTGATATAACGGCACTATAACTCAAATAAACAGTTGGTGACAATGGGCTTTTTAATTGTTTTATAATTGAATTAAGGTAACATTGCTACCAGTATGTACACAATCCCGGGTTTACTTCACTGTTTCTAGGACGAGGGCTGTTTCTCTCTGACGATTCATCAGCCTCCCCGGAGTGGAAAAAATACCAAATCTAGACCGACTGAGTAGCACCCAAAAGGGATTATGTCTATTTTGCTGCCCTCTTGCTACATAACCACTTGCTAATCTCTTAAACTAGATTACTCCAGCGGGAAGCAGCCGCTCTTCACATTCACAGCATGATGAAGTCAGGCTCAGCTGGGAAAACTCTGCCGTAGAATTTGTACTTACTTTGTAGTTCAGTTCATTGAACGGTGGCACAGGTCATGCTACTGTATCTTATATAACTGCTGCTTTGTTTATATGACACATTCCCATTCACGTTGTTATACAATATGAAACGGCACTGATTCATTCATTCACTGCGCACCTACACAGTGTTCGATGTTATTTTTCTCTTCTTCCTTTGCCAGTGAATCACTTCACACCACATCTGTATGATTATCATCCGTTTAGCATTCTCTGCGAAAAAGTCTTTCACCTTTCAACTCATCACTTTCCCTCCTTCTCTTATTCACACCTCTATTTCCACACTACGTAGGTGTGCTGTTCTAATTTAGCGGAGCCTACGTTAGCACTCTCTGGCTGGAAGAATGACTCACTGACTGCCGCACTTCACAAAGTCACACAAAGTCCCTGCCTCTCCTTATGATGCACTTATGTAGGTCAGAGGGATCTGACTTTTATCACTGAATATGTGACTCATGTGTTTAACTGAATGTATATAACACAAACAGTGGTTTGCAGTGACTGTAACCTTTTAACATATCATTTTACACCTTTATTTTACACAGTTCAGTCTGACAGAGTCATGATTAGAATTCAGAATTCAACTTCCTGCCTCCTACTCATGTAGATCAGCCAGGAGGCTGCAAAACAGCAAACATTTTGTTAGAAAAGACAAAATTCGCATTTCCTTAAGGTTCACTTTGTTTTAATTTCTTGAGTGTTACAATAGAATAGCTCATAGCCCACAGATGCAACACTGTGCAGCAACCTAGCTCTCAGATGCCAGTGCGTCCCACTATCACCTGAATGCACATCCTGGAATTTGGAAACTTCATAACCACGCAAAAATAATAAGTAAGAGTGACCTTTAAAGAACATGACACCATACTGTCATGCACGTATAGTATTAAGTAACCATCACATGTAAAAAAAAAAACAAAAAAAAACAGTGTGGTCCCAGTTTGTTTATCAGTGTATGCAGTGTATACTTTAGTAGAGCTCAGCCAACCTCTTTGAACCGCCCTTCACTGCCATTCATATTGAAACGGGGTGTAAAAACACTCTCCGACACTGTTAAATCTCTGGGTTTAGGTATTCAACCTTGTGAAATCACTGTGTTGTTTATTTGATTTACTGTATTACTCCAATAAAAGCCATTAAAATCCACGCATTGATATAAAAATCACCTCTGCGTCCGAAGCTAGAAGAAGGTTCTGGGTGCACTTGTTGTTAATGTCCAGCTGTTTCCAGTTTAAATAAGTGGCCCGGGTGGAGCTAGCCAGAAATATCAAGTTTAAGAGAGTCTCATCTCGACGTACGCAGACTTCAATAACAAGCACACTCTCTTTTTACTTCTGCACAAGGAACACACGTTCTCTTGGTTTGGGGACTTTGTAACCAGGAAGCGGTGAGATAAACCAGCTTGTATGAGATACGCTCAACGTTGGTTTGCGATCCGCTAGAAGGAGGATTAAAAGCAAACACCAGCGAATGTGCTGACAGAGCTAACAGTGTTAACCATAGGGGGTACCAGAGAATGGGTGCCACGCTTACTTGTCAATGTTAACCAAGGGAGCATGCTCACATGAACCAATATGGATTGAAAGCGCATGTGAAGCCCATGTGGCTATATGTGAGCAAAGCAAAGAGGAGCTCAGATAACAACACACACAGTACGACTTTGTTCTCTGTTCAGGTAGACATTACTCCACCATATCTTTTCTTAGAAAATAGTCGTTTGCTGCTGCCGTGAATATAAAATAAAGCTCCTTAAACCCGATTTGAGTCCGCGACAAGCCCACGTCCTGAGGACAGAGGACAGCCCACAGACAGACTCCGTCTCGTCATGAATATATTGCATGAGGATAATGTCCAAATGACTGAGAACACACTCTGAGGTCTGATGTGAGTCACAAACAGCATTCATTTCCCTTTCTTTTTGTAATTGCTTAGGACACAAAGCGTTGCAAGTGCTGCTAAGTACCATTAGTGAGATATTCTCCTCTTCCTTCCCTCTTCTCCTCGTGTATTCTTCCCACCCCTCAGTCCTGTACATTCACACTGTTAATCCTGCGGCTCGCAGCCAAAAACACCCACCTAGTTCATTACGCAAGACCAGGATGAGTGTTTAGCAGCAACAATAGACGCAGCAGATTAGTGGCAGGAGAGCTGGCAGAGAAGACAATTACAACGTAGTGGAAGTGAGCCAATCCCCGTGGAGAGAAAACCAGCCAGGATACACACCTGCCTTCCTCTTTTTCTGTTGTCCAACTTGCAGTCTCTCTCTCTCTCTCTCTCTCTCTCTCACTCACACACACACACACACACTGAGTTCAGTTGTCAATAGCGACCCCAAAGTCTCTTCTGTTAATATGCAGGACACATACACAAATGCTGTTGTTTTGAATGAGTCACTCACTCTCTCTTCTTTCACGGACACACACAGACACACACAGACACACACACACACACACACAGACACACACACACACACACACTCAGGCGCACACAAACACTTCCTGTTTCTGTTTCTCCGTTAAAACGGGCCGACCCATTCTCACACCCAGGGATACCATAAGAAGAAAACCTGAGACAAGGGACAAAATGAGACAAGGTTTAACCAACAAACTGGTGCAGCTGCTGAACTTCAGCTCACTGGTCATGTGTGATTGTACACCAGTCTATCATTTAACTCAAGCACTGCATGCCCCTGGAACAAAATGCATATTACTGATTATTTCTAAAACATTAGACATGATGAAGTAAAAGAGTCCTAGAAGATGTGGGCCCTTCCAGTGGTAGAAACACAGAGGTGCTTTCTATTTGTTCAGCCTGCGACCATCAGACAGCCTGAGTCTGCCACTGTTTTACAGTTTCATTTTGTCAATGATCCCTTATTATAGTTGGAGGCACTATTTTGTATTGATATGTAGCCTAATGGGTATGAAACTCCCATGTCCATTTAATTGTGTGATGATGCTTAGTCGGATCATTAAGGTTAATCAGTTACTTGCAGATGCTTCTAGGTCTTAATAGACCAAGTCTGTTATCACATGGTTATGTAAACAGTGCTTTGATGTAGGAAGAGTTATGGCGCCCCCGCGTGGCTGACCAGATCTACTGTCACATGTCACCACTTGGCTTTTTCAGCAGCAACAACAGCAGAAAACTTCACCTTAAAAAAGTATAGTTCGGACAAAATGACATGACAACACGTGATGATGACTATTAATGGGATTCCCAGATGTTACATGAAATTTGAAGTTGTTGTTTGTATTACATGTTTTTTGCTGTAATGCTATTAGCATTTAGAAGTGACCACAGTGGATAGTTATTGGTATATGTGCATTAGGATTGCTGAACAAAGCTACAACTAGGCCAAATAAGCCAGGTACATATTGGCTGCTACATTTAAAAATATATCATATAATCTAGGTTTTGTTGGGTTTATTTACAGCAAAATTGTAATTTTAGGGAACACTGGAGTGAACACTTCTTTGCTTTCTAATATAACTATTTTCCCAACATCACCATCAGATAATGTATTACCATTCAAACAAGTATGACAACAAACCCATTTAAAAAAATACACATGTTGTGAAAACACTTGGGACAGCAAGAGCAATGAGAATGGATGTTACTGTGGCACAAGTTCAGACAAGACCCGCACATGATCAGAACACATACTGACAGAGAGACGTTATTTATAACAGTGTGTTTTTTTATTTACTTCATATTTTTTAATTATTGGAACAGTTATGGCTACGAGAAGAAGCTGTGTGAATGAAAGCAATGTAATTCAATCCAAAATCACTAAAAAGCAGTGCCAGCCTGAGCCTGACTCTACAATAGCCTACAATATTTACACATTCACAGCTTCTTTTACTATTCTGCTCAGTCACACACACACACACACACACACCAAACACACACACACGCACACACACGACAACCCTGTGCGTCTGTACTGGCTTTATTTTATTGCAAGTTTGATTTTCACATGCGTAGTATGACTTCTAAGCAAACTTTGAGTGACAACAGATTTCAGGTGACTGTTATTAAGTGCTGTTATTTACTAAAATAAAGAGGAGGGGGTCATAACGTCCAACGGGCATTAGGTCAGGCTACAACCACGAGATGGCGCCAATAGTCCACCAATAACTGGGGATCTGCTCGCAAATTGGCGCAAATGCACCTCCACCTGTATCAACAACCGCAGCACTCCCGGAAGGAGGATGAGAGACAGCAAAGGAACAAACAAGGATGACAACTGATAGGTATAAAACGGACACTCTGTATTGCATTATAATTAATACGTTATTATTTTATTTTATTTTTGTGTTCAATTTGAAAACGGATCTCCAACACTATCACTTTCCTGGATTTCCGGTTTAATTTCAGGAAATTAAATATTTGGGGAATTTACATCTTAATATCTATATATTAAGATGTAATATATAGAGTATAGCGTGCGTAAAAGTTCAAACCACTGTGCGTAATTTAGCAGGCGACCCCTTGATGGATTTAACAATTCGCTCGTGAAAAGATATCTTAGTTGAAAGGTTTTATATATATATACACAAGTCTTTCTCGACGTCTTGCTTACGACGGTAGTTTCGGCAGCATCGGCTCCACAATGACGCGTTTAAACGCAGCATGCTGTCGAAACAACCGCCCCGTGTTTACGTCTCAAAACATTTCTAACCAAATGAATCCAAACACCTGCAAACCCTTTGTCACCGCTCTCCGTCCGTTGCTGTATTACCTGCGGTGTCTCCGGCTCGTCTATCAGAGTCAGTTGTAATGGTTGTTGATGTTAGTCAGGCTGTTGATGTTGTTGACGCAGCTGATGTGGGACGGAGACACGGTGCCAAAGGGCCCCGGCGGCTGGAGGTTGTGGGTGTGATAGAGAGCCGCCGGAGGGGCCCCGGGCCAGTAGGAGAAACCCGACGGCCCCACACCGGGAGCCATGAGGTTCAGTTTGGAAAGCCCGGTGAAGGGTATCGGGGAGAAGTTACCCTGGAACTTGTAGATGGCCTGCTCCGTGGTGGACGGCTGGCACACCTGCGCCAGGCCGTGGAAGTCAAACTTGTAGGCGTAGCGCTTGCCGTGGACTTTGGTCATGATGTTCTTGTCGTAGTAGTAGCGCAGCGCCCGGCTCAGCTTGTCGTAGTTCATGTTGGGTTTGCTCTTGCGCTCCCCCCAGCGCCGAGCCACCTCGTCCGGGTCGATGAGCTTGAACTCGCCGTTGGTGCCTTCCCATGCGATGCACGACATGTTGGCGCTGTCGGAGAGGAGCTCCAGGAGGAACTGCCACAGCTGGATCTGGCCGCTGCCTGCGCGGGAGACGATGAGGAGAAATCACAAACACAGCCAGAAATATAGTGGAGTCGCATAGAAAATACGTTTGATTTGTATTATTTATTTGTGTTAATGGCGCATCTGTGCGAACCGGATTTGACATTGCTCTTTCATCACTTTTATCAAATAATAGTAATAATAATAATAATAATAATAATAATAATAATAATAATAATAATATTAATAATAATAATAATAATAATAATATAAATAATAATAATAAACAATTGGAAGAATATGTTGATAGATACATCTGTTTTTTTCTTCAAGTAGGCTATAGCACTGCAGATTGTATTTCAAACATGCCATTTATAAAATGTTAATGTTAATAGAATAATGTTAATAAAATGGCATGTTTCGGTGCATCATGAGCAGATCATATTTCCCTTGGACTAAATGCATCTTCCAATTGTATTTTTAAACCAGATGCTATTCTTGAATGTATTCATTTAAATATATTGTAGGTGCCCAGGTGTTAGACTGCGTGTCATTTATATTTTAAATGCCAGATATTTTCCATAATAATTTATATTTGTATTAAAAACGTAAAATAAACTCTTTGAGATGAGTCAATGGCCGTTTGAGTCAATGAGCACTCCATCACAGTTTAATGAAATCAGTGACAACGATCTGTAGACAGATCGTGATGTTTGTTTCGTATTAATGCACCTGGTTTAATTTGTCTCCTTTATATTTTAGTTGTGCGTTTAAGGATGGATGAGACAAAATTGAGATCAAGTCATTTCGACACCTGAAAATAAATGATTGTGACCAACAAACCTTAAACATTAATTACGGCTTTGTGTTTGAATCGACAACATATTAATTAGACCCATAACAGAAACATTAAATTAAATTACATTACATTATATTAGCCTTGAAGGCATTTAATCCTGCTATTATAAAAAAAAAAAGGGGACCTTCTGTGTATTCATTCTTCCATGGTGAAATAATATACAATCATTTTCAAATATTGTTTTAGAGCATTGGAAGAATTACCTGATATCATAATAAGATGAAATAATGGCGCTAATAACGCTAATTAGTCTGCGCCTGCAGTTTATCCTCTTACCTTTTTGTACTCCCGTGTTTATTGGACCCCAAGAAGCTCCTTTGCTTTCCTTCAACAGATTTTCTGTTGGATCTGAAATCAAAACGGACACATTGTCAGCATCACCAGCACTTTATCCCAGTTATCTATTTCAATATCGCCTATAAATGATCTATTATAAGAAGCCATTTATGCTCTAATATTCTTATATTGCTTCGCTGCCTTGAACAATTTCACTGAACATTTGATGCATTTCCATTTAACAAGTAACACCAAGTTCGTGAAATATAAATCAACTTTAGAGACAGATGTCTGTTATACATTTAAAAAAAATACATAATAAATAAAGATGCCGTAAAATTGACCAGACCGGTGATTCAAACGAAATTGAAATGTTAAAAAAAAAGAGGTAAAATCTCTAGCAAAGGTAAAATGGATTAAAATCCTAATTGCATGGTCGTCCAGTCTCAGTCTAACACAAGCAGTCTGTCGCCGTCTCGGTCTCCTCTCCGAGGAGCCAGGAAACGCGTCCAGGAAAAAGGATTTCCGATTTCCGACAAAAGAGCAGACGGGCTTTCAGATTGAAAAGCCCGAACAATGCTGTGGCCTGGAAGCGGAGCGTCGTCGCCTCGGCACGGCCGACCCTCGGCAGAATTGAAACAATCCTAAAAAGCCTAATTCCTCCCTGCTTTAGGACTAAAATGACGAACCTGAGAGATACATGTTGAACATGAGGTTTCCTTCGCAGTCCTGTCTCATTGTGTTCGACTGTTCAGGATGGGTTGGATTTCATTTCGTTGGTGGCGGAGGGGAAAAGATTTTTATTAAACTTTATCTCATAACTGTGATCTGGAATAAATGCGGGTGGACAGATTGAAGTTTCCAGGCAACTGTCAGTGGCCCCCATCTCTGAGACAATATTCAGACAGCAATTTCCCCTGGTGCATTGCTTTAATTAAAAGAGCAATTTACCTCTGTCAGCCCGCCTGGTGCCCACAATAAAAAGAGGCCGATAGAAATTGGACCCTTATCAATCCACCATCACAGTTTAATAAAGTTTCCGCGTTAAGATCTGAGTTTCTATGGTGAATTGAAGTGTTTGACATGGAAACCATTTCAGATCCTCCTCACTTTTCCGCCTCTTTACCTCTCGGCAAACAACAAAGACCTATTTCATGTTGGGCAACGAATATTTACCTTGAAAGGGACGCCTCAGTGCGCACGAGAAAGCAAGGACATTTCATCCCCCCTAACCTTCTGTTTGTGGGTTTAAGGTTATATAGCCTCAATCTGTGCGTTGTAGCACTAAAAAGCGCGCTCGCGCTCACTGACGTTATCGCGCGCGCTCCTACTTCTTGTGTTTTTTTCAGAAGCAGTGGACTGTGCGGAGATATACGCGCTCTATTGCCCTGTTATGGCTCCTCAACGGGCAGAACGTAGCTAGTGTTCTTATTAACATCTGAAATGAATCTGTTTTCCCATTGACAAAGACAGGTAGAACAACTCAACACACACTCAGTTCTAGGTGCAAATAACAAAGACATGAATACAAATGGAGCTGATGATGAAACAACACGACACTGTGATTTAATTGCATTCAAATAATTGCTATGGAAGGTGACATTTATCACATATAAATACACAAATCTATCAACCCAGGTTCAAATTCATGTTAACCGTGGCATGATAAAGGTTTCTCCATATTGAAAGCATTCATGTTTTAAAACCACATAAATGCAACATTCTGGTTGATACATTTGTTGAATATCATAACTGCTTCTCACTCCATGTTTTCTTAGATCTCCACTGGAATTGATCTCATCAAGGCGAAAAGGCCATAGATTCATTTAAAAAAACAAAACAAAGAAAAACACTGACATTGACACACATGTTCATCTCTGCTGGGATCTGTTGTAGACATGTGGTTTATCTTGTAGAAAATGCAATAAATAGGCTCCATGTCGTGACATGAAGGGCCACAGACTGATCAATCCAGAAATCTGAAACACAATTCATTCATGCCAGATCTCTTAGATTCTTATGACTTTCTCTTGGGAAAGGTAGCAATTTTGAGAAAAAAAATAGTTTCAAATTTCAAAAGAGACTTTTGGACCGAAAAAATGTTACCTAAAATCTCTACAGTTAATTCTCTAAACGATACATTTAATTTAACTTGCAATACATGTCCCCAAAAGAAAACCATTCATTTGAATCATACTTTCCATATCTGTGTGTTGACTGCTAATCATTCTAATCTGTTTAGGGTTTGCTCTATTATGAGTCACCTGACTGAGCTCACAAAAGCACAATGCAAACACACGCAGGTTGATAAGCACACTCTAGGCTATGCTGCATAGTTGCTTGTGTAACCGATCAATGCAAAATGGATTAAACAGATAATATCTTTCCCATGTTCTTTCCTCCTGGACTAAAACATGTATTTTCCCAGTCTTGGCATGGTGGCGGTTCCACAGGCCTTGGCTTTGTCGGTGTGTCACTGGCGTCCCAGACTTGCTTTAGCTGCCTGTGTCCAAGTAAAGAGTCGCAGGCAACTTAAAACAAGCCTCGAAAGCTGGACTGTATCCACTGATGCAGTGGTAGATAAGATAGTAGGGCGATCTCCAGTCCGCCATCAGCATGAGGCAAGAAATCCACTGATAGAGAGAAAACAAATGCATGAAAACATCAGGAAAAACATTCACTTGTTCCGTTTCCTCATTTGTTAATTATGAATTCATAATTAATTCAGAGTGAATGTCAAAAACGACGGAAGTCAGCATCTGATGGTAGATAGTCTGCAGGCAAAAACCGACATATGTATGAGAATAAAACATGTTAATCTTGCATGGATCCCATTAACAAACATAAATTCTAATTCAGGAGTGAATCATTCGGGTGCTTTGCCGATAGCTGTGTAAATGTAAGGCCAACAGTGGACCCTGTAGTAATTTTGTGGCAAGACAGACAGATCAATTTAGGATTATTAGCATCATTTCATCTGTTTAACACATCCGTCACTTTCAACGACCTGCTGTAATTCATCTTTGTATTAAAATCAGTCACAATATCCCCGTTAAATTATAGCTGTCACCAAGAACCAATGCAGAGTTCCTCTGTAACTTACCTCGGTGCTCTGAACTGCAGCTCACTCGGCTCAAGTGTCACTCCTCTAGCAGCCGGGGTGAAAGCTGCTTTAATCAGTCTGCAGAGGAATGTATGTTTGAGAAAGGTGTGTGTGCATGGTTACACATTTATTAAAAGATCCTGTTTTTTTGGGTGTGGGACAGGGAGCCGGTGCACGCTTGTGGGCGTGTAACACGGAATCCCACGTCCTGGACGGACCGGAGGAGTGTGTGTGGAGGTAAACACACTCCAGGATCCCTGTGACGTGATGTGACCATAAGATAAACATCATGGTGCCACATTACAATAAACAAACAAAGTGCGGAGCTACCAGACGTTGAAAAGAAATACGTCCTCGGAAAATATATGAAGCAGGGTTTTTATTTTATTCTCCTCTTTTGTGTCGATCAGATCTTGGATCTTTATGGACACACTGAATACTGAGGGCTTCGTTCTGATGTTTCAGTAGAAGCAGCTTTAAAATCCTGTCTGGTCAGCTTCTCTCTGCTGCATCTACATCACCTTTATGATTTCTCAAGATATAATAAGGGAATCAATAAGGGTTAGAGATAACGACTTTCACTTAGGTTAAACTCATCAATGTAATGTGCAACAGTAGTATATTTTGAACATTAACTCACCATTTACCTCCAAATTTGGTGATTCATTTTCAGCTGAACTTTATGGATTCAAATCATATCTGTGATGCTAAATAAATGGTTTGAGAAAAAACAACTGTTGCAAAGCTTACAGAGACAATGGGTATAAATGAATGGGTTTTGTTGGTGGTTTATGTTGCACCGCTTGCAATGTTTTTTTGTGTTTCTTTATTTAACATGATATGCCTATACGGCCTGAGTGCAAAAATAGTCATCTGAGTATGAATATGTGATCACGGTTGAGGATCATAAGTCTATTTATGATTACATTTGTCTCTCAGAGGACCTCTGCCGGCCCCTTTTGAATTGCTCTACGAGAAATGAAACAACGCTTGTGTGCCAACACCACGGAGAAGCTGGAGTGCGTCCTTGTCAGCCCATTGAGGTATTTACAGTAATTATTGTCCTCTGTGTCTGGCACACGGTATGTATGCTGTAGCGAATAGATGAAGCAAGCAAGAGCAAGAAAACTTGAATTTGAATGCCTTTAAAAATAGACAGGCTAGACAGGCAAGTCGACCAAGCAGACTATGTTTCTTTTTCTTGCAGCTCCTCGCGTTCCTCGTCGTTTTGGCAAATTGTCAAAGAACCAATAATAGAAACAAAATGTGATCTCGTGCTCTTGTTTATTGGAAATAAGAATACAGTCTTACAAGAACAATGTTACACATCCTAAAGCCTAACAGAGAGATTTGAATCAAATCTTCCCATGTATGTTCACTAAAAGGCTAAATCATGTCCTTTGAATAAATACAAAGCAAAAACTATCTCTGATAACAGCCTGCTCTCTAAGGCTAAGAGAGAATAAAGGGGCTCTGGTTTTTCAATGCTTGTGCACCTGCTCTATGACTGTCACAGCCAGGGTGCAAAACAATCAGATTTCAATTTATTCAATTATGGTGATCATTGTCAAAAGAAAAAGGAATGCCGACAAACAGTATCTAATTTTGAAGAAAAGCCTTTATTTCCTATTTCAAGAACATGCTTTAGCATGGTAGAAGTAGAGATCCATGCATGCGCAGCCACAGAGTGATAGAAAGAGTTTGTCCATCTACTGCTCTGTGACAGCGGTCTGTCTGGGGGTTCGAGTTGACAAATGGGAGAGTTTTTTGTTTTTTCTTTCAGGTTGAGTCAGGCAGGAAGAAGGAAGGCTTAGTGCTGGATCCTACGGATGGACTGCACCTGGTTGGTGTGAGCCTGGGTGCTGTACTCGTTGTAGTTTCTGTACTCGCCTTGGTGTCTGTCTCTCTCCAGGATGTACTGGTAGCCACGGTAACCTGGGAACTGGTAGGCCACCCAGCTGCACGGAGAGAGAGAGAGAGTGAGTCAAGGCCAGATCACAGAAATACAATATTCCATTTCAACAAAGATTATAACTCAATCTTCAAATAGGAAAACAGGAGATGAGGAAGGAAGGTGTATCACGTACGCTCCTGAGTTGACTTTGATGGAAGGCACCTCCTTGCTGCACCAGCCCATAGCCTGTAGGGAGGGGTAGTCATCGCACATCTCGAACTTACGGCCCTGGAAGTCCTCACACTCGTACAGGGTCACTTTGCTGTCACTGTGGTTCTGCAGAGAAAGAAGGGAGATCAGCTGGTTATAGAACTTGTCAGAGGCTGACTAGAGAGCAGGAAGGATGGACATATAAGGACGTGGTAACTTACAGCGCACTTGATGGGTCTGAAGGAAAGCATGTGCTCGGTTCTGTAGCTGCTGTTTCCGCTCCAGGCCTCGTAGCGAGGGTAGTCTCCCTTCTCCAGAATAAACTGCTGTCCCTGGAACTCTGGGTACTCATAACCCACCCAGCTGGATGGGAGGAGGGGGTGATAGAAATGTTAATGTTACACATACAATACATACAATAAGAAATAAGAAATTGGTAGAACGTAGAGCACTTTTGGTGCAACAACACTGAAACCGTCCAACGGCCACAGAATGGCCTGGAGTGGAAAACAACATGCAGCTTCTTTTGTCACTGGGAGCACAAAGCAAACATGACATACTGCTGCTGCTGCTGCTGCTGCTGCTGCTGCACCCAGGGCTTTTATCTGATCGCCAGTCAGTCAGCCATTCTGGCTCAAAGCCGGCAGCTGCACACAGCCAGTCGTATCACAACGAGGATACACTTGGGTGCATGCACACACACACACACACACACACACATGCAAACGATACATGCCAAGAGGGAATGTAATAACACCTTAGGCTGTAATTTCTGTTTTTTTGTTTTGTTTTTTTGTTATTCTGAGAGCAGTCGTTTGCTTTAATCAGACCTTTTCAAGCAGATAAAATATGAATCGGAAGAGAAGCAAATAATGTGATTCTATTAGATATTATTGTGGAAGGGGGGGGTATTTTTAAGCAGCAGTGTGTATTTAATATAGTATTTCAGGAAGACTGCAGATCAAGATACTGTGAAAATTAAACTCTCAATATCATGTTAATATATATGCAGTTAGGTACAGTTTTAACCAGATTCTAGCAAATCATTGACTCAAAGCTCAAAGATGCTAGAAATGTAATACCAACATTATAAAAAGAGTCTCATGATGAATTAGAGGCAGGCTTTCTGTGATGTGTGTGAAATGCCAAACTAGCTGGAGGAAAGGAATGAAGGGAAAGAAAAAAAGCAACAGTGATGACTTACGGTCCATTCTCAACCTTGATGGAGCGGATCTTGTTGAAGCCCCTCTCCATGATGTTCTGGCACTCCAGCATGAACTCACAGCGCTTTCCCTGGAAGTTCTCCTCCTCCCAGACTGTGATCTTGAACTGGCCCATCTGTTCCATCTGTTGAGTGTTCATGGCTGCTGTTTCTCCCTTTGGGGTTACTCTCTGACAAGAGACAGGTAGTAGAGAGTAGAAAACACTGTTAATAGATGGAAAGTCAAATCAAAATCACAAGTGAATGAAGCTGGTATTTTTCTAAACCAACTCACAACTTCAATCTTTGTATTTTAGCTTGATAGAAGCTAAAAGCTAAAGCTAAAAGCACCACTGTTGCCTTGCTAAGAGGATATTGTTGCACCTTTTCTCTGGAAAAGAAATATTGCCCAAGGTTGTCACAAGAAGTGAAAAATCCAACTCATTCATCATTTTTTCATTACTCCACAGTACAGATTTGTCTCTGTTTTCATCAAACATATCCAGTCAAACACCACAGACATGTCTCCTGCTCATAAATTCTGCTACGTACAGCTACCGCTACATGCAGCACATGCCACAACAGCAAACCTGTATCTGTATAAGAGAAAGCTTCCACACATGCCGCCTTCAGGACAGATCGTTGCTAAGAGGAGATGCTAACCATATTTGGCCCGATTTCTAGCACATTACTGTTTGTATGATGTTAACACAAGCACACCAGTAAAGGCATCGTCTTGCCAGCTTGTCCTGTTAAACGGACTGCTGAACCATTTTTCCCCCTAACAGCAGCACCATGAGCAGTCCCCGAGTCCCATTCAAAGTGCATCCGTAGCTGTCTATCTATCAATATGGGCAGCGTCTCGGTGGCTGTGGAGCTATCCAGCCCAGTACACATCGCTGTCCCCTGATTGCCGTTTCTTAGCCGAGTTCAGTGGTAGTGTGTTGGTATACTTACAAACGGTACTGAGGTGGGACAGATCCAGTTTAATCAATGTCGGGGGAGAGAACCTCGCCTGTGTTTTTATAGGGCCGGGCCCCCTGGACCTGCGCCACTCCATTTGCCCAGCAGCCTTGCACACTCAGCAGCTGGACGGGTCAGCTGAAAGGGGGGCATTAGCCTCACGCTTTGTGGAGGCTCCAGAGCACTATTGTCCTCAGAGCCCCAAACTAACCTAGTCATCAATATGGCAGCCACAGTCAGTAGCAAACGGACCCAGGACTATACAATGGTAACGCACTGACACAACAGTTTGATTGGTGAGGCAGGATAATAGACACATTCTGGGAGCTGATCCCCTCGCTCTCTTTCTCTCCCTCTCTGCTGAAGGTAAAATTGATCCTAAACGAGGTGGGGAAAAGGCCTAAGGCGTGCCAGAGAGTATGAAGACAGGTGCCACTTTCACCTGGAGACCTCCTCATCTCTCTTTTCCAGTGGTTGATCTAAAGCGTCTACATCTGCTAGTAAAAAGCTACATATAGTAGTACTTTCTGATGGAGAACCTGGTCTATACCCACACGTATGGCTTTGAGACATGAGGGGCCTAATTTCCCAAATAAACAAAAACTATGCTACACAATATCATAGGGTTCATTTAGGTGGGGGTTTATTACATTCAATACATGCCCCAAATAACTGGTACGTTTTGGTTGCCTACTCTTCCAAATCCAATCGTACTCTGGTCATAAAAGAAACAAGAAAATTAATTTATTATCAGGAATAGGAAATAATAGTATTTCAGTATGGAGCCCTGCAGGGGTCAAGGAAGGGTCAAATTGATGGTTGGAACAAATATTACATTTTCATATGTTATGTTAATTCATATGTTATTATTATTATTATTATTATTATTATTTAAAATTAATACAATTTGGGAATAAGAGAACATACTGCATCTCATATTGGAAGACAAAACAACACAGGACGTATCCAAACATTTCTATTTCTATTTTTTATAAGCATGATTCCAATTTCAAATGTCCAATAACATTTTTAACCTTAAAAAAAGAATCAAAAATTAAAATAAAGGTATAGAATTTTATTTCTAAAAATATATCATATCTGAATACATCTATTTTTCCAGTATTTCAAGGGGTTATATCCTTCAAAGCCTCCGAAAACACCAGTGACATTAAAAGTTAAATTTTTATGTTATTGACTTTTATAAGACCTGTGATTTAAATTGGGTGTGATATCAGGCTCAAATATTGTGTTTGTCAGTTTCTACTCAACATTTGCCTTCATTGTTACATTTTTTCAATTGGCTACTGAGAAATATCACACTGGCTCATTTATCATCATGAATGAAAACCATCTCACAGTTATGTATTATAGTGTTCTTTTGTGTGTTTATTACAGTAATGTGCCATATTGTTTCTTTCTCTTTGTGTAAAGCTTATTTCCAGCTAATACAATACATATTTCATTCCTATATTAAAATAAATATATAATTCAATTCAAGAAACAACCTATGAGAAAACATTTTATTTAAACGTGAATGTGCTGTGCAATGACAAACTGTATCTCCACTGGCTGAACACTAGACCGTCTGCTAGGACCACATGTAGGCCTACAGTTTAAAAACAGGCTTTTCTTGTCCAAGTAAACACAAATGTGTTATATTCCCACGCTGGTGTTTTGTCTTGTACGTTCTGTACATTTTCAAATCCAGAGTTGAGTCAAACACAAGGATTCTCCTTGAAGGATTTTCCTTCTTCTTTGGTGACATCTAGTGGCTGTTGTATGTACTTCATTCAGGTTGGCAGATATTTGTAAAACTGGTCTGCTATGTTTAAAATAATGGCCAATATTATCATAGTGAGCGTACTAGCATAACAGTAATATATTAATACCAATAATAGTATCTAATGTCAAAAACATCTATAACTGTGTGTGTGTGTGTGTGTGTGTGTGTGTGTGTGTGTGTGTGTGTGTGTGTGTGTGTGTGTGTGTGTGTGTGTGTGTGTCTGACATATTTCTGACCAGTTAATTAGGGGACAGCTTGTAAAATTGGGGACAAAAGCTGCGTCCCCATTTAGGAGAAACCTGGCTTTTGGGTAATTGGTTTAGGTTAGGGTTAATTTCAAATGAGATGAAGTTCAGGTTAAAATGCTGAGGTTAGGGCAAGAGTCAGGGTTAGGCAAGTAGTGGTTATGGTATAAGTCAATAAATTGTCCCCAAAAGTTACCTAAGTAAACATGTGTGTGTGCGATGTCCACCTGTGAGCATGTTTGGGCAGCTTACTTGCATGAACAGCTTTGTCATTGTCTCACGTTAACCCATTCATTGTTCTTGTCTCTACATGTAGGTGTCTCTTTGTGTGTGTGTGTGTGTGTGTGTGTGTGTGTGTGTGTGTGTGTGTGTGTGTGTGTGTGTGTGTGTGTGTGGTGGGGGGTATATGTGTCACCAGAAGCTTTACCCCAGAGCAGGTGATGAGCAGGTGAAGGGCAGGCTTATATAGACACAGATGTCGTAAGTGTGCGCGCACGTGTGTGTGTGTGTGTGTGTGTGTGTGTGTGTGTGTGTGTGTGTGCCGAACATGAACATTCATGTTCGGGTAGTAGCACCCAACGGACTTTCATCTTTCTTCACCGGGTCTGATAAGATGGATCAGCTGTAGATCCTAACACTCATCAAGTACACACATACACACACACACACACACACACACACACACACACACACACACACATGCAGCTCATTTCCCAGTTAAATACAGCTGGATGGATTTGCATGTCCGGGACAGTGGAGTACTGAGTCAGTAATTTTCAACTTTGAATCTTTATCTTGCTGCATTAAACCAGTCTTTTCCTCTCACTGGTCACATGACACTTCTACAAAGGTTGATTTGACTCAGACAGTCAAATGCTAACGCAATGGGTGGCAGATTTCTAATGTTTTGCCAAGCAGCCATGTACTGGGATCTATTATCTGATTGCATGGTCGTGTCAGGATCACAGAACATGAGAGCATTTCACATTACCAGGTGTACCCCAAAGCATGGTGCAAACGCTGTTCCATCATGATTTTCTTTCTTGAATTCAAACATAATAAGGAATAGTTATTATCACCAATTGATCCATGAGAAGTTCTGGTGTGCAGACTTCTGTTCTTTGCCCCATCAAGCATCATTTTCCACCATCCACATGGATTTCAGACTGGAATGATGGTATCATCTCATTAATTATTATTTATTCCAAACCATAGAGTGCATGCATGTTTGAATGGAAGCTAACACACTTTTGCACAAGCCAGTATACACGGCCCAGTAGTCTTTTATTTTTGCTGCACTATACTAGCTGCCCAACGTTTCTCCAAAGATATTTGTGTGAAAAGCTTTTAATTGTATTTTTTACTCCCAGTCACATTATAATGAATAGCTTCATATTTAAAAGCCACACCTTTTTGCCACTTGTACATTTTAATATCATAAAATGGAATGTTTGTACATATAAAGGTTGGTTTCAGGGCAGGAAGTATATTAACACCGCTGAGTTTTCTGGCTCGGTGTGAGGACGGACTATTTGAATAGTCAGTGAATGCACCTGCGCACACACACACACACACACACACACACACACACACACACACACACACGCACACACACACACACACACACACACAAATGTGTTTGCATGCAAGCACACACACACACACACACACACACACACACACACACACACACACACACACACACACACAGCGGCACACTGACACACATACACCCACACAGTGACATACAGATTGCACTGAATAAATGCCCTCCTTCAGGTGGAAGGTTACCATGGAGACTAAACCAGGTAAGGATGATGCGAGCAGGACATCTGCTCCCACCGCCTCCACTTGTCCTCACTGATCTCTGCATGGACACCCAAGCAGCTAGATGGACTGACGGGACAAATAGGAAGAAATGCCATGTTGATTATAATGTTTTTGTGTGCAAGTTGTCACTGTTGAGGTCAGGAGGCACATAGAAAACAATCAGTTGGATTGTGATGACAGGCGGACACAAACACACACATAACACAGAACATAAAAGAGACTCTTGCTTGAAATCGTTAGACAAAGCAAGAATCATTGCCATTCATATTTGTTCTCTTGGTTTCTCTTTTCTAAAAATAAAAGCAGCTTGTGACCAGGGTTATTATTTTTCATTTAGTCCCTAACTCACCCCACAGCTTCTTTCTGAGAACTCAAATGTTGACTTCACTTTCATCCAGTAGCACTCTATACTCATTATTATTATTATCGTCAGAAAGTCGAGCTAAGGTAAGGAGCAGCCAACCAGGAGAGAGAACAGGCCTTGGGCATTTGCATGACTCTTTATTATCGGTAACTGTCAAAGGAAACAGCACACAGCCTACAGGCAACATGTGCACACACACACACACACACACACACACACACACACACACACACACACACACACACACACACACACACACACACACAGCCTCTGGGAAGCACTCTTCACCATTTACAGATAGCAGCAAACAGTTAGGCAGGCAGCACAAATGCAATCATGTCACCCATGCTGTACAGATACAAGCAGTGGTCTTAATGATACTGTTACAGTACGGCCCTGCAGAGCTGAGGGTCACAGCCGGGGCAGCAGGAGGCTTGACATAAGAGGAGGCCAGCTTTGGGGTTTCCTGGTGGTCAGGTCAATCGTATTTATACTGCCCAAAATGTTTTATTAGAGGGACTTTTTATACATACAACACCCCTGTAAACCTTGATTTAAACAGACAAAAGCTTACATTGGGGGGAAAAGGAAGAAACCAAAGGTAATCATATATAATATATAATCAGAATGACAATATCAATTGAAGAGTAGCCTAAGTACGTAACATGAATTGCTTGAAACATATTTTTCCATCGTTCCTCTTTTCCAAACACAAAAGTAATGTCTTTTATTTGTTGTTTGAGCAGACAGGTGGAAAATGAATATAGGTAAAATGTTTCTGGTTCAGGCCCACATCACATGAGCTACAGGCCTATTTCAAAGATGACAAAGATCACAACATAGCAATCACCTGTAACATGCTTCTTCAAACCTTCCTCTGAATGGGAACATCCAACCCTCCCAAAAACATGTCTGATTTGCTTACTAATACAGCTCCTGGAGCCGGTAGGAAGGGTGTAGCAGCAGCAGCAGCACCAGTTGGGATAGTCGGTTTGAATTGGGGCAAGGCAACCAGGATACTGAGGAGTGTGAGCTTCCCCTTCCTCTGGCTTTAAACAAATATTGACTAGAGCTTAAAGTAGAGGCAAATAGACTTTGAGGTAAAGAACGACATGTTGCTTTCCAATAATGTCTCTTCTTGTAAGGCGATTATCAGATGGGTTTTGTGTGTGATGGGGACGATGTTTTAGAAGTAGAGAATAAAGTAAGAGAGCTAAATGCCACAGAAGCAGCAATCCAAATGATTGTTTTACTTGTAGGACATAATGTGTTTGATTTTCATGTTCTTCTTGGCTCATATGTGCAAAGATTCAAAACCTTTCCATCTTAAAGCGCTTGTGTTTCAACCCAGTCTTTCATGGTAGCTTTTATGGTTCATGTAAACTGATAAAGTGGATCATTTAATACAAATCAGGCAATGGTTACATCGGTTAGGGGTTGAGTGTTTTTGTATGTTACTCTGGGTGTCATTGTTATATTTCTATTACGTGAACGAGACGCAGCTTCAGCGCTGCTTTTGAATAAATACATCAATCACTTAGTCATCAGTAAGGAGGAATGGTATAGCTGCAACACCGACTTCATCAGTTTATTGTCTGAAATCCAAAACACTTTGCTTCGCCATCCTGGAAGAAAAGGAAAACAACAGCGTTGCATTTAAATCACGCGAAGATATATTCTTAAACATGAGGAGCAATAGATCAAATGAACGCTAAGTGTGATGGCTGAACGCTGCATCGTGGCCTCCAAATGACAGATGGTCCATATCAGATGTCTGGTGTGTGTGTGTGTGTGTGTGTGTGTGTGTGGTTAATGTTTAGTTAATGATTAACATAGCCTCCCATTAAGCCCATCTCTCTGCTCCCTGGTGCTCGCCTGCAGCCTCCGTCCGTGACGTAGGAGACGGACAGTAATGAATAGGCCCCCAGTGGAACATTCACGCAGTCAACATGAATGTGCCAATGAGAAAATGATTATAAAAAAAAGGGGGGGAAAAATGCGGAGATTATCGTCCCCAGCGTTGTAAATGTCAACCTTTTCATTGTGTATACGATCTGATCCGGGGGCAGTTCAAACAGGCCCAGACAGGCGGGGACAACCACCGGCTGCAAAGCAAACAGTGAATAACCATCACTTGGGCACTCTCCCTAATGGCAGTTACAGCTTTATCGGTAATGATAACGATCTTACTGTTAAGAAAACTGCAAAACAAAACAAAAAAACATATGCTCTCATTTGCAGTATCATTACTGACCTGACCGGTTAAAAGGGAGCCGATTTTACATGAGCATATGGAACGATGTGAGACTGGGATTCATCATCTTGATTTGACTTTTTCAGTAAAAAAACACAAGAAAGTACATGTTGGATTGACACTTGAAGTTTTTGTGTTTGTATCTATGATCTACCTGAATCACTCAAATTCACCTGCTTGAACTCTCTCTGTGCTCTCCTTGTCAAAATGTCTTTAAATGACAGGATTTTTTCCCCCTTTCACCTTCGGATACATGATTGTGACTCCAGCAGTCAGGGAACATGTTGTCCGAGGCTGACATGGCTTCTTTCAGAGCGCTGCCTGTTGCCAGCTGTATGCAAATAAGGCAATCTAGTCAGTGACACGTGCTACACCTGGTGCTTCACTGACTGCAACTGTTATCAAGTCATCTTAGGATGAACAATAGTCCTGACTTCAGGGCTCGTGTACTTTCTTGTTTTCTCAGAAATGTCTTCTACATTTTTTCACCACTAAGAAATGTGGCTCACTGCATCGTGGCAGCGATGTCTGGCCTTACCCATCTGGTGCCCGTGAACATCCTTAAAACAAACTTTAAAACAACCCCACCAAGAACCAACAGTCCATTAATTGGCTTGACAGTGTTAACAACAGTGATGCTCCCCTCCACGATTAAAAAAAACAACAAACGTTGTGTCTTTTTTTCCCAGTTGCCAACCCGTACCTGCGTAACGCGAGCCGAACGAACAAAACTTAATCTTCAGGTATTGTACGTGTGGCTCAACGTGAAGCAAATACAGACGGGGAAAAAAGTCAGAAAGAGGGATCAGAGAGCGGCGACGGTCCGGGGAGGAAGGTTGGACAGCTGGCGTCTCCGTCGGCGGCGTGACCTTTGGAGGAAGATTTGGAAGAAGTTAGAACAAGGAATGGTGCACTCTTGTAAGAACGGACGCTCTGAAGGTCATGACAAAGGAATGAAAAGCCTTACAGCCTACCTGTAGAAGAAGCAACGCCATGAAGGCCAACATGCACCGGTCAGGTTTGGCTCACCTTTTACATGCACTGTGTGTTGTCTGTGACAGGTATACACCTTTTATACCTCTACATGCTCTCCCTCTCTCTCTCTCCCTCTCTCTCTCTCCACCCCTCATGGATGAAAACCACACAGAGGATCCTCAGGGCGTGACACCTGTCGCATAGTGCGTGTTGATCTGATCCAATATTGACATAAAGGGGGAGGGGTGCACGCACACGCACACACACACACACACACACACACACACAAAATGCATTATTCTGACCACCCCCTTTCCTCCTCCTCCCTCCCTCCCTCCCTCCCTTCCTCCCTCCTCCTCCTCTGTGCCAGGCAACGTGCCTGACCTTTGTGACTGCGTTCATCTGTAAAAAAAAAAAAAAAAAAGGTGCATTGTAAGGTCGCTACCTGCCGACTCAATTTGTTCAGCGTCTGTCCGGGCATCATTTCCATATCATATGCCTTGCAAATGACTTTCTGCTGATGGGCGGCTCATCCTGCCTGACAACTTTGGGGGGAAAAAACTCACTGTGGCATCTTCCAGAACAGTATTTGCTATGTGGAAACCTTCATGTAGCAAAACACATACAAACTATCCCAAACAGGAAATCAGGGGATCAGGACCTGACCTGTGACAGTTTTTGGAGCTGGTCTTGGTCCAATGACATTAGACTGTGTGTCATTTCTTTCATTGCTGAAAGTCATGAAATTTGGATATTTATAAGTCATTAAATACTTCAGAAGCTTAATTATTAATCTTAATAATTAATAATACAGAAAACTATTGGTAATTGAAAAGCATTATAATTGGCCAACTGACAACAGAACCTTTCCCACAAAAGAGATAGCGAGCCAATCAGGAGTCTTGTTACTGCTCTGGGGGTTGGAACTCTTAACACAAACTTACTGTATGTCTTTAAATTAAAGGGACAGTCCACCAGTTTGACAAAAACAACTCACTTACTAACTCTTTCAAAGTAATTAGTTCACAGTTATCGTAGTTATCGTAATGTGTAAAACAGTTATATAGTTTCTTGTGTTGCCCTGGAGAGGCTTATACCCTGACGTTGTCATCGAGGTTATCTTAATTTAGGCTAAAGGCATTATGGGAATTGAGATTCTACTTTTGACTAACACTAAGGACTAAACATTTGGATATCTCAGTCCCTGCTGCTTCAATTTTGACTATTCTTATTTTCATTTCTCTTTTTTGTGGGCACAATGCAGAGATATTCAGGGAGAGTTTAATAACATTTAAAAAATGTGAGACAGAATAGGAAACTAATACATTTCAAGTTTTAAAGGAAGTGTAATTACATAGAATTACACATTTGCAATATTTCAACACACATACGGTTATATTCATTGTACCTGCTAGCAGTGATCACAACAAAACAAGAGACTCATCATTCTGTATTTGTGTATTTATTTGATCAGAATTGTTTCAAACTGGAATTCCGTTCCAGCTCAATCAAATCGAGTATTTTCATTCATAATTTACAGCTCAGTATACTTATCTTTCCATTATTTTGCATTAGCATTATATGGATTTTTTGTATCAATCAACAAACCAAATTCGGAGCATTAATATAACGGCAAGCAGCTATTGTATCTCAAATGATGGAGTACCGTCTCCCCGAGGCAGAGAAGGAAGTTGCTCTGCCTGTGTGTTGTAATCAGATTTGACATGGAAATCCCTGATGTGTGCTACACTTGCTAGCTAACCACTGGCTCTCCTCACTGTGCTCATACGGCAGTTAACGCTCATAACACCACCCTCTGTTAGCTGCTAGCCGCTTCCTCGGCTGTGACCATGTTGGGAGCCATTTGGAAAAATCCCTCAATCACAGATATGCTCTGAATTGGAATGAAACAACTTCAAGGTAATATAAAGATAAAATTACCAAGTAAAATGAGTGTAAAAAGAAGACAAAATTATTCAATGGCATGCAAACATTTGCAGTGAATACATTTCATGGTACCTTCATTTTTGGGACATAATTCAAAGCCTTTGTCACCTGTATACGGGTGAGTTTTAGTTTATTATGTGATCACATTCTCATTTAGAAATACATATAAACCTAGCTGAATCAAACAGCAGTGGAGATGATCCGGTGTGATCTAGAATTTACAGTATGCACACATAAATAACAGTATACTATTATAGTAAGAGCACATATGTTCAATACCAAACAAACTTTGAAAGTAGATTTATTGAAATATTCTCACTTAACAAAAAGAGACACATTGCATTTCTTCTTGTAGTCATAATAGGAACACAAAGGGAGGTTTCTGTTTGATACGTATTCTTTTTATTCATCGATGTATGAGAATGCAGCACGATTTAACTGCATGTACGCCTAGAAGTAACAGCACAACTGTCATGGCCCCAGGACACATCATTTAAAAAAAATATGCTTACTTTAAAAAGGGAGGCGTCACAAACTGAAGGTAATGTTCATAAGCATGTAACATAACTGAATTTACATCTTGAGGGAAATGATTGCCAGACTTCAGCATTTATTATTAGCAGACACATTTTGATTTAAGACCGTTGTGATGACTAATCTGGCTGCACTAAGCATTCCTTCATCCTGTAATTAAAACAATATGGCTACACACTCATTCAATGTAATAATCTAACAACTGCCAAAAACAAGGATGAAAAATATCAAGCAGGCCGAACACTGTTCAAATGTGTTTGTCATGTTCTTTTTAGGGCCCTGCAATCAATGGGGCGTGTCCAAAGCAGTCATTTAGGAGTTGACATTCATTACGTGTTTCCTAAAAAAGGACCATGGTCCAAACTTATTTGAAACCCACCCTGGATTGTGACTGTCCAAGTTGTTCCATTTGCTATGAAACGAAGTAACAGAAGTTTAGAATCAACTTAATAAGAGTTCAACGTTCATGACTGTGTTACTAGCAGAGATCTGCTGCTACAAGACGGTCGTATGTAAGTCTGTGAGACTGTGAAAAGCAATGCTTGTAATCCAGAACGTGTGTACTGGGAAATTCTCAGAACAACAACCGTAAAAGTACACAACCATGTAAAAAAGTATTAGCCACACCCCCTCTTATTTGTACTATAAATAGCTGTCTAGTAATTCAGCAATTATATGAACTCGCATGCAGGAATGTTGCCCTTGTGGCAAAAGGAGTCTTCATAATCAGGGCAATTCGTACTCGTGCATTTAGCGATCCCATATCTTGTAATTAAAAACAATCTGAGGGGTTACACACAGATCATCCAAGCTAATAAACAACTGTGGCTGTTGAAAAAAAAAATCAAGTATGGCGACCACCCTAAACGAGGCAAAACAAAGCCATAAAAATCTGTGTGTAGCTGACCTGTGAAATTCATTGTCTGAATACTGAACTTAATACTGAAGCTGGATTCCAACGTCAATGACTCGGTTACAGAGATTTGTTATGAGACTGTATTGCAGCCATAAGTATGGCTGTGACAGAACCATTAAAAAGTATAAGTATTATCCTTCCTTGTTTGTAGTACAATTTCAGTAATTATGTGAAGGCACACACACAGCGATGGTGGCCGTGTGGCAGAGAAAGGCTTTGGAGTGGGAGCAGCAGTCTTTGTCAAGGGAAGAACAGCTCATAATACTGCTTTAACAAACAAAGCCTCGAGGGACTGTGGGAGTTTAGCAGCCAGCTCATTGTCATTGTCCTTATCAGAGTAGTAATTAGATTTGTAATTAGATGTTAACAATGCAGGTGGCACTCCTGACCTCCTACTGGCCACTCTGGCCCAGTCTCTTTGTGTAAGCCTCCCAGCCCGACTTTCTGTACAACTCAGCAGCTTTCAGCCTATCAGGGGCCTCCAGGATACCCCGACCGACGATGATGACATCAGAGCCTTTGTTGTAGAGAACCTCCTCTGGGGTGGTGTACTGCTGGCCCAACCCATCACCTACAAGACAGGGACAGAGAGGGATGGGTGAGGAGGGGAGGCAGAGAAGGGGAGGTTGTAGAGGAGCATGAGGAGGACTAGTCATAGGCCCAGAATAATTTCTTGTACTAAAGCTCCTCCTTGTGTTTAAGAGGAGCCACAACACCTCGAGCAGAGTGCAACGCCATCAAGCTTTTTTCACCTTTTTCCTGTCTATGTTCAAGGCAATACGAGAGAGAAAAATCTAACTCAAGGAATTAAAGGTATATTGTGGGAACAGTGGATAGAAGTGTTGAGTTTAAATAAAGTGTGTTTTATATTGTAACCTTATGAGGGGAAATATAATGATAATGACAATAGTTGCATTAACATTCAATATTTTATCATTTAATGACTATTCGAAAAAATCGTGACACATTCCTCAAGCATTTCTAGGAAATCAAATCAACCAAATACAAAGAAATGTCAAAAGGTCTCAAAGTCTAACTTTTATCATAAAGATGCTCAGCTCCGCTCGCTCGCACTCACATACTCTGATCCAGAGGCCGAAATATGTGCAGAAGCGACTTGTCAGTAAAGTTTCAGTCATGTTCTCTGTGTTGTTCTCTTGTGACGATTGTGAGACGGTGCTGCTTGAAAACAACATCAAGCCATACTTGTGTCTGCCATGTTGTTGCTGCATGCGGGACTTGTGTATAAGTGAGCGGGTAGGGGAGGGGTTATGTTTTCACAGAGAGGAAGAGAGGCGGAGCGAGACGGAGTTGTGTGAAGAACACGGGGAGATGAGAAATAGGGGAACTAGCGGCTCCATGAAAGAAACTTATAACGTTATTTTAATGCTACATAAATCACGATATTGTCTTATCCTATATCGTGTTTGAAAATATATCGGTATATTTTAAAAACTCGATATCGCCCAGCCCTAATCTGTAATGTTATAAAAATATACTGTGTCTCAAGCATTAACTACTAGCTCCACTGTCTTCCATTAGAATTCCCTTCCAAATATTTTAAGAGATTTAATAGCATATTTAAGGAATTCCTCTGAAATGAATACGTGGAAATCGCAGCAGCAAAAAGTCCCAGCAAAAAAAAAAAAAGGCAAACTTACCTCCAACCTGCAACTGCACTCCTGGGGTCAGGTGGATGAACTCTGGCCTATCAGTGACCTTAGAACCACAGATATACCCGATCACAAAGTCTGACTGCTCCTCCGCCATCGTCAGCTGCAGAAAGAACAGGCGACAGAGATAAAGTAAACTGGAAGCCATGGACTGTGGACTTTAAAACTGGATCAGTCTGAAAACGCTTACCGCAGCCTTTGTGTATTCACCAGTAGCCAGTGACCCGTGGCTGCTCATCTGTGCTATGAGCAAACAGCCCCGGCCCAGAGGCTTTCCTACAGCGCTCAGTCCCTTCACAACGCCAGGCCCCGGCACCGCATGGGCATTCACTATGTGGGACCAGGACGCGATCTGGAACAGACCACCTGGGAAACCGACGAAGATGCTCAAAGCATTCGCAAAAAATAAGTATTTCACACGTCAACCCAAGTCTGTCGTATTCCTCTCACCTTCATACTGATGCTTGACTGTGTTCCCAATGTCTGCGAACTTGCGATCTTCGAAGATGAGGAAGTTGTGTTTCTCAGCCAACGCCTGCAGTTTCTGGCTGAATGCCATTGTATAGTCCTGTCAGCAGAAATAGGAAGAGCTTTGAGTTTTATGTGCTGACTCGGCCAAGCGTTTTTTAATTATATTATATTATATATTACAATATTATCCTGATAATCATCAAAATATGCTCAAACCCCCCAAAAAACAAATAAATGTGTTGTGAATCCTATATCATCCCATCACTAATCCTGACAATGTTCTTCTTGTGAAATATGGACTGGTTTCACTCGGACCTTTAAGATGTCTACATGGGTCTTGAGAATGCAGATGGTGGGACCAAGAGAGTCCGCCAGCCGAAGCAGCTCCTCGCTGCTCGTCACATCGGCGGACACACACAGGTTGGACTTCTTCTCCTCCATGGTCTTCAGCAGCTTCGACGCCAGAGGGTGAATGTCTGCAGACAAAAAGGGAGGGAGAGACTGGTTGGAGAGCTGGAGCGTGACCTTTCAAAGAAATATCATCAGCTATATTCTCATTAGCGTGCTGGTGCTGGCCGATTTGGAAGACGACATACTTGGTAGTTTGGCTCTGTCTGCGTAGCTCAGCGCCACGCTCCGCTCCACACATGGCTTCTTGGTGGCAGTGACCCCGTTGCCATTCTCCTTCTTGGGGCTGAACGTGTTATTGTCCAGGATGAACTGGTGGACACTCTGGGCGGTTTGGGCGTCGATGCGTCCGGCTGCCTGCAGCACGCTGAGCAGCTTGAACATGGAGATGATGGGATGGAGCTTGATTCCCTGAGACGCCAACATCTCCACGCCGCCTTGCTCTCTGTCCATAAGCACTATGGCGTCTGTCACCTAGAACAAATAACAGATAGTTGCTCCTCTTGGTAACATGGCCACATTACTTGATGGACTTCTATAATCAAGTCTACGGTCATCTATTTTTGATAGAGCACCTTCAGTCCGCCTTTGTAGAGCACTTCAGCAGTCTCCAGGATGCTGCTGCCGCTGGTCACCGTGTCCTCAATGATCAGACACGTATCCCCCTCGCGAAACGAGCCTTCCACCAAACGTTTGGTTCCTGGAAGGGTTACATAGGCATTCTTCTCAGTATCTCTTTAAAGAGGAAACATGAGTTGTTGTGCAACTTCCAGTCTGGGTTATTCCCTTTGCAAAGTCTTCTTTCAGTGAAATGAAACACATCAAACTGACATCACACAGAACAGTGTGGAAGATCCATAAGGGATCAAAGTTTCATAATGGGTGAAAATCATAATAAGGATTGTAAACAATTCAGTTTACGTTCATTCGTATCACTATCCAGGGAAAGTGCTGCAAAACTGGACAATTCATCCATCATTTCCAGCCACACACATTTACTACCAAACCCAAGGACAGCACTCCTGGAAGTCTGATTCATAAATCTTGCCCACCATAGTCCTTGGCCTCCTTTCTCCTGATAAGCATGGGCAGTTCATGTCTGGAGCAGATGATTGTGGCCAAAGGCAGCGCGGTGTATGGGACCCCGCACACCGAGTCAAACTTCAGGTCCTCTTCTTGCACTCGCTGGTAGAGAAGAGTTGACACCTGCAAACAAAAAAAGCACAATAAAAAGGGGGCAGGAGGGTTATAGGTGAGGGCTACACACAACCAAGGCACATGGAATTCCTCAACATTAAATGGACCTTTTTGTTTTATGTTTTTTTTCTTCATTTCCTGTGCCTGATTATGCAGATAAAACTCTACTTAACAGGTTAATAAGTAGGTGTAACCCTTTTTTTCTTGAAACCTTGGTAGAACCTTTTAATGCTTACCATGTTCACTTAAAATGATCAAATAACAGCAAGTTATAAATTACCTTGTCATAAGTGACATCTTGTGCATATATTTTTTAAAGACGATCATGTTGGAGAGGCATTGTGGAGGCTACTGTTTTATATCAGAGTAGATTATAATGATTGATTGATTTCTGGATCAAAAGGGATAACATGCAAAAGTATAACACTTATTTCCTGCATGGTCCTTGGCGTTACACATAAAAACAACTAGACAAGGCAGACAACACCGAACACGGCAGCCCATGCGTACAGGCGGCCGAATCCTGCAGACAGGCTGCATCTGCGTGAAGGTGTCGTCCCCCTATGAGGAGGTCCATCAGGACTGTGATTGCAGGACCGGTAAACAGCCGCGTGCGCACCAACGCGACACCCCTTCAAAACGCGGAGGCTTTCATTTCACCGCGACGACAAGAACATATCCTTTGAATGGCGGTAGTGACGTTTCACGGTCGGTTTTTCATGATTTACCAGTTCGTCTCGCTGCTTAGCCGACTCAACACGTGTTTACCTGGTTCATGAGCGCTGGGTAGGACACGAGAACCCTCAGGTCGATGTAAATGGGCGTCAGCATGCCGCTCTTCAGCTTGTACTCTCCGAACTTCACGGCGTCCACGTCGTGGAGCTTCAGGATTAAACTCTCAATGGAAACGTTTTCCATCTTGTCCGTCCTGTTTTGCCAAAAGTCTTCAAACTAGTTTTCCTCCCGAACTTGTAGTCCACTCTCTCTCTCAGCTCCGTCTCCCCACCCAGCCAAAACACTTCCCCTCTGATTTTTTTCAGAATAAAAGTGTCCCTTCGCCTTTTCCTACGTTGAGGCTATTTCGACATACTGTATATTTTGTCCATTTACAATCAAAGTCCAGTACAACGTCGGTCTAAACGTTCAGTGACATTATCTAGGGAAAAAACTGCAACAGAAGAAACACTCGGCTCGTCTCGACTTTATAGCGCAACAGTAACTTTTTTTCAAGAAAGACTCAATTTTATTCTGAAGGAAATACATCTTACCCGGAAATCGGAAAGAACCAACCAGAGCGCGCGTTCAGATTATTTTGCTTTTCAGAATAAAAGCTGACCATCCGCATATCCAGGGCTTCTCGACCCGAAAACTGGTTCAAATCTATTTCAAATCAATATATTTATTGATATAAATCGTATGCATGTATGTATGTTTATTACCTGTTATAGATTATATTTATTCTCTCTACTCTTACAAACCGCAGCCTGTTGTTTCCTGTACAACAGGCTGTTTTGCATATCATCTTCGCTTATAAATAACCTGGTAAATACCAATTATCTCCAGAAAAAAAAACAAAAAAAAAACACACAAATTTGGCTTGGATTTTTTTCAGTTTATTAAAAAGATTCAGTCGACAGTAGTTCAGATTTTGGCACCAACAATATAAAAACAAATTAATCAATCAAAAAATAAAGTGTACACCCCCCAAAAAAGCATCGAACAAAATGCCTGAATAAAAGGGATAAATAAAAGAAGTGAATTAAAAAATAAACAAAAAATACAAACATTTATGTAACTAAAATGCATTTCACTTGGAAATAATGAATCATTTTCCAATAGGCCATTTGAAATAAGTTTAAATTTTGTTCATTCAGCTTTTGCTTTATAGATTTCATAGGTGCTACCCTAATGTACGCACATTACAGATCACATCTACATGGTGACTTCAAGAGCCTATGCTGTAATAACAGCAAAGCAATGTTATTTTAAAACCAACTCAAACGTAGAGTGCTTATCTTTTGAAGGAAAGTTTTGAATTTCTTGTAATATAAAAACTACTCTTTGTGACCCGTTGCTCTCCTCATCAAAATAGCAGGACACTGACGACAGAGAGACAGTCCGGCAGCAGCTTTTACAACCGTAATCTACTTAATACCAAAGAATGCTGATTCAAGTTGATAAAAACTGTCTAATTCCTTTGATTTAGATCTGCCTTTTTCCCGTCACGTCTGTATAGGTCGGTCAAGCTGAGGCAGGACAACTGTAAAAGTAGTTTTGGACTACAGTTTGCTTGAAATTTCCTCATAATTCTCACTTCTCATACTACCTCATGCTTATTTGGAAATGTATAAGGAACCAGAAGATGCATTGTACCATTACCTAACTATTTTCCAAATATACATTAGTCACAGTGAGACTCAAAATCACAGGAAATATAAAACATGTGGCAACAGTTATTATCAGGGAACACAATTATTAGAAATAAGACACATTTGGTGTTTTGCCTTGGTCAAAGGAAGATAATTGTCTTGGAATGTTTTTGAAATACTTTAAAAAAAAAAAGTCCCAAATGCAACAGTAAAAATACACAAAAATACTGGATCTGGTGTGTGTGACTGTGCATGTTTCTAATGTTTGTTTGGGGGTCGGCAGGCTTGAGATAATAAAGCAGCAAGATTTGTGCTCTAACAGACTGATGTCAAAAATTCCTTGAATGAAGAAACTCCTTGTTTCTACAGAAGAAGAAAGGATCACAACCAACATAAAAGGTTGGACAGATCTTTAAAAAGGCAAAGAGGTTGGTGTAGAAAAGTCTTGTTAAGGCACTTAAATTTGGTGAGTGGAAAACCTTTAAAAAGGCACAGATCTGATGGAAATGTCTTCTTTTGATGAAAACCGGAGGAAGCTTCCTTCTTGAAATGATAGCGACGCTGTAAAGGCTCTCACTTCTTCATCCTCCTTTACTCATACTCGCCTCTTCTCTACTCTGTGGGGGTGAGAGCATCTGCAAGCAGCTCCGGCCTCAAGCATTCAATCGGACATTGGATATTCTGGAGAGCAGAGAAGGGCAAGAAGAGGTGGAAAGAGAGAAATTACGTTGTGATTAATAAGCAGGTGAGTCGATACGGGATCTTCAATTTGAACAAACAAAGTCCTATTCAAGTCAATTTATAGCGAGACACTGACCAGTTTGGCGAGAGCGTTTTCTCTGTACCGGTCGAAGACATCTGAATGAACAGGTTGAAGGAGGTCAGCTTCCATGTCAGTCTGTCCACCCGGCCTTCTGCAGTTCTCACAACGCCAGCCCTAGAGAGGGGAAGCCAGAGGTTGATGCACATTCCCAAACACAGTCTCACCACAAGGACTCCTGGATGCAGCTCTGATGGTAGCACACTTTTACTTTATCCCTGTTACACACCTGTTGTCCTCCATAGCAGGTACAGGTACAGATGGCGCCCAGGTATTCCTTCTGCCACTGGTTTCCCACCTGGTACATTTTCCCGTCATCATAACACGTCGACTCATCTGGAGGGTGAGAGTTACATATTAAAGAACAGAAAAGTTTTTAATTTGGTTTTCCCCATTAATTTCATAACAGATATAATGATAATTGCATATCTATGAGAAATGTTTGATGATTGAATTTGAAAGAAGAAATATACTGAACAGAATCTTAACTATTCTAGGTCTAATGGCGTGGGCCGGTCTATACTTACGGGGTTCACATTTGAATTCTCCCTTGCCATTGCCCAGGCAGGTACAGCTCATCATGTGACCGTTCTCAGCCTGGCGATCCCACTTCTCGCCGATGCGGTAGTTATTATTGTTGTCATGACACCACTCTGAAGGAGTCACAGCGAAAGAAAAGTTAAAGGGAGAGGCATCGTGAAATGGCAGAGACGGAAAGAGCGAAGGAGAACACGGAGGGAGGGGAGTGAAGTGAGAGAAGTTCCTTAGCAGCCAAACAACATTTCCAAAGGTGGAATATTCCTCTTCACACTGCAGATTAAGATTCACAGAAAAAACTAAAACACTGAAACAATTATACAACACAATCTGCAAAATACATTGTATTTCACACGATAAGTGACATTCTTTAAATCAGAGTCCCAGCGAGTCTTACTGGTTCCCAGTGAAATATACACATTGTCCCAGTAGGTACACACACAGAGACATACAGCCAGTGAAATTAGGTTGAACCTATAGCGAATGGATGGTGAACTCAGTCTTTGGTATTGTCGGGTTAGCTATACGGACAATACAAATGACTGAGACGGATGCTGGCCAGTTAGCTTCGTTAGCTTTCTGCTGTCTGTGAGGTTTTCACAGGTTACAGAGACAGAGCAGAGCAACATGGGCAGACTACAGCCGGACTCATACATCTTTAAGATGAATTCACAAAATAGTCATCTGAAAAATATGTAACACTATACGCAATCCTACAGATTCTGTGCTCAGGCTGCCCATGCCGTCATCGTATTACTGCACATAGAACTGTACAGGTCTATGGCTTTTGAACCGTAGCTAAAAGGAATTCATGAAGTGTATGAAGTCTTTTCAGTTTTGTCTGTTATATATCGATTTCCACTTATAAATTCCTTTTGAGTAAACCGCATGGAATCATTGAATTTCCAATTCCATGGTGTATTGCCGGTGATGTTTGCAAAGCATGCTGGGATGGGGTTATTAAGCCACTCACTGGATGAATCACACCTAAAATGGCCACTGCCCAGCCCCAGGCAGCGGCACCACAGCTTGAAGCCCGTCTCAGACATGCGCTCCCACTCGGAGCCCACCTCGTGGTAGGTCTGTGTGAACGTGTCATAGCACACATCCCGGTTGCTGGTAATAGGGACGTCACCTGGAACTAAGGCACGGAGATGAAAACATAAGTTTAGAATAGAACCAACCAATAGGTTTACCTTAACAAAAGACATGAGATACACACAATATGCTCCATGGTTTGATTTAAATGTCACATTTATCATATTGTTCATATACAAACACTGTTAAACACATTTCAGTGTCTACATCCAACTACTATTCATAGTTGTGTGTGATTAACTCATCTTTGTGTATACATGAGCTCTATAGGAGTGCTTTTTAAACATTACTGGGGTGAGAGAGAGAGAATACTGTACCGGCATTCCCAACGGTTACGAGTTCCTCCAAAACCTTTTCCTTAGACCCGCCCCTCATGGCCTCTACTACCACGTTATAGGAGGCTCCGGATGTCAATCCAATCAATGTGGCACTGTTGGAGGTGCCAGGAAGACGCATCTATATGAAGGAAGAGAAGGTTAATGCGTGGTCCCTTAACATCTCCAGTAAGTGTGTGTGTGTGTGTGTGTGTGTGTGTGTGTGTACCTGAAAGCCTCTTTCCTCCAGGTCTGTAGGATTACACGACACCTCATATTCTGAAGTATGTGGGACACCAGACCAGGAGATGGTCGTGATCGTCTGTGCTTCTTGAGGCAACTCTGTTTCATTGTCAGGGAACCCAAACGCCAGACCTGGTAGGGGACCCTCACTGACCTACAGGATCACAGAGTACAGTACAGAGATAATGTGAACTGTTTAACTATATTTTCATGTGGCCCGTTGTTTGTTATCAGCTGCAGTCCTGAACTAAAGTTTATAGAAATCTAAATGATAGTGGATTAATATAACATTTCAACTGTGGATATCATGAGAGCACATTTACAGATAATTTAAGTCTCACACACCTTGACCAAGGGCACTCTGTTTCCATCAGGGCCTGCTACAGGAATATAGATCAGAGGCTCTCTGAGAGTGGGTCTCTGGCCTTCTCTGGGTCCACCGAAGGGGCCGTGAAGTCCGTTATTGGGTCCTAGGCTCTGGTACTCAGTATAGATGTGCTGGCCCTGCTGGCCTGGTTGGTTCTGGCCGCTAGTACCAGCCAAGTGAACTTGGTTGGTGTCAAAACTAGACACAGAAAAAAGATTTATGAGGAAAGAACAATAACAGGAGAAGAGAACAGGAGCATTTATGAAAAAAGAGAACAGTATTAAGATCAGAAACACGCTGCTTCAGATCACTGGACACGAGTTTAACGTGTTTTTGGGCTCGCATTTGTGTTCTGAATCTATTATTTCAGTATAATTATGCAGGTTTTTACATCTTGTCATTGAAGGACTCTGGAACATCCAGGATGTCAGTCGTAGGTCGGTGACGAACAGGAAGCTGAGGCAGCTCGGGGACCAACAGCTGGTGATCTGGAGCTGGCTCTGTTGGACAAGAGACATTTGTATGCACGTTGTTACAAGCAAGCAAAGGCAGAATACGATCCCTCTACATGTTACAATAATGAATGATGATATCTAGTTTATAGGATCATTTTAGGTGGATTTCATCCAAATGGGACGTTTTTCTCTGAATGGTTTTCTGAAGTTTTCTTATGATCATATTATTATCAAACACAGAATATTTGTCGTTTGAGATACCTCCAGCTGTTAAGTTGCAGCCCATTTTTGAGTATTGACAATCTGCCTGAGAATACTCAAGTGTAGATTTTCCCTTGAGGGCTTTTTCACATCTCATCATCAGTGTAGTATGTAGTATAGAAGAACAGAAAAGACAGCCAGCAGGGGGCAGCACAGTATGGCTCTCAAACAGCATTTTTGTATATGTGCCAATTATTACCATTTACTTGGACAGCAAAACAAGTGCTGTTATGGCTTAAATGTCTGATGTAGTTAAAAACAAGTTAAAGGGGAAAAAAACTAAGTGTCTGTAAGAGAAGGTATTCTTACAACAATCATGACAAAGAAGCATAATTAGACAAACCTCATTACCTCACCTAATTAGTGCAATTCTTGGCATATTCCTGAAAGTGGGTTTAACAACAGCCCATAAAGGTGTATTTTATAGTGTAAATGTTTCTTTTGTGGGAAGACTTAATAGCAGTTAGCGTTATTATTCTCCAGTTGGATGCAATACGTCAGAATATCATAATCTAAGCACACAGGTTTGTAGAGGCCATGCAGGCCAGCAGGTGGACGATGGGTGTACTTACGAGTTCTGGCTTTGCCCACCAGAGCTGTGCTTCTCAAAGCATTTTGCAGCGCCACAATCTTAATAACATACTCCGTTCCTGGTTTCAGACCTGTGGCCAAACACAACAAATACACAAAAAGCTATGAACATTTGTCATTTTCCACATTCTGTAAACAATCCATTTGTACATATGTATGTTCTGTTTACAGTAAATCTCTTGCTCCACACTCACCATTGATAATTGCGTAGCTCTGGCTTGCGTGTGGTCTCGGGATAAGCTCTCGGGGCAAACCCCCGGCCTCCTCGTAGGTTACGTAATACCCGGTAACCCCTGGACTGCGTGATGACTCCCAGGTGAAAGAGATGCTGTTAGGGTTCAGGGAGGTAAAGCGGATGCTGGTGGGCGGGATGACCACCGGTTTGGCTGCAAGAGACAAACAAGTAGATACTCGTAAAAAAAACTCAACTAGATGTCATTTTGTGCACTCGTACTAACTGCACCTAATACTGAAACATAACAGAGCGTCTGCAAATTACCTAAACACAATATGTTATATCCACAAATCATAGTGAATCTGAAAATATGACATTTTTTTATTATTATTATTTTTATCATGTCATTAGATCAAGTTGCTGTCAACTTAATTTTCCAAATACTGGAATGTATTGCATTGTATTATCTTTTGTTGTTACAAACATTGTTACAATCATTATAGTACATATTTCTTCCCAACATTTCACACTCAAAGTAATGCACTGCTCATATCGGACACTGTAGGGTGGAGATGAATGGTTACCTGTGGTGGCCGTGAGAGTGAGAGGTGCGCTGCGTCCGTTCCCTTTCAGCGTGTAGAGGTTGATCTTGTAAGTAGTGCCTGGCTCTAGACCTAAAGTGAAGACACAGTGACAGCTTAGTGAGGTGTTGTGTGCTTTTGTGAAGTAATACTAGGTGTCTGATGTTATGATTGAATAATAGTATATTATATACAATATTCTGTGGGTATACATGTACAGTCTCATATTTGGGTACCTGTAATAGAGAATGAGCGCGAGTCGGGACCAATGGTCCTTTGAATGGGTATGTAGCCTGAAGAGGAGGTGGTGGGAGTGGCCTCAACCAGGAAGCCAGAGATGGTATCAGTCTTGGAGCGCCAGGTGAGTGTGATGGAAGAGTCGTTAACATCAGAGATACGTACACGGCGAGGGGGGCTGATATCTGGTGGTAGACAAGGAAAGAAAAGAGGAAGGATAAGTCAGAGGATGTATAGGTTTTAAGTTACCATCTCCCTGTTTTCATACATCAAAACAAATAAATTCATTTGGCAATTTATGACTTCCAAACTCACTCTCCAGGGTAGTGACCTCTTCTTGGACTGCCCTGCTGGTCAAGGAGTTTTTCAAGGCATAAACATTGACTTCATAGGTAGTTGCAACCTAAGGGAGATGGAGAAAAAGAGACTTCAGTTTCTCACAGTGTTGTACAGTCTTCACAGGACTGAATTTAAATTTTAAGTCCATTTTCATACATTGATAAGTGGAAACACATCTGTATCTAAAAAGGTAGGAAAACAACCTTAAAACTAGTTTAAAATTGGCTGTTAGTGTAGAAGGTCAGGGTATGCTTAAAGGCCACATTGTTACAGCATTACATAACGTCTCTTTATGAGACAAGAACAAACCTAAACAGAACGGTCATTCATCCTAAGTCACAGAGCCACACTCACCATGAGTCCAGAGATGTGTGCCTGTGTGGCGTCTGGGGCCAAGTTGATCTCCTTGGTCGGGCCACTCTTGTTCTTTGGGTTCACCACCACACGGTAGCCTGTGAGGCCCGTTAGGCCAGTGAGTCGGTTTTCCTGACCAGGCACAGCCCAGTTCATGGTAAAAGAGGTCGGGCTAACCTGGGAGAACTTGAGGTTGGTGGGGGGTGAGATGGCTGGGGGGAGGGGCAGAAAATAAAATAAGGGTTAAGGTACAATACTCCCATTTTTCACCTGAAATATGTAACACCTAGAACTCATCTCCCACAGTACCTGTAGCTTGTATCCCGACCAGCGGTGTGCTGTCTGTATCATCATGCACAGCGATGACCTTCACTGTGTATTCAGTCCCAGGTTGCAGCCCGTATATAATAGTAGACTCAGCATCTCCTCGCGGAGCAGGTCGCAGCTCTCTCTCACCCTCCTCTGGACTTGAATACAAGACGCGGTAAGATGTGACAATGCCCTCGGGACTATCCCAGGTGATCCGCAGAGAGGTGGAGTCGATGTCTGAGAAGGTCAAGTCCTTGGGACGGTCTACATCTGAAGAGGTGACGAGAGCAGAGTGAAGGGTAACAAGGTAGCGGGGTTAGAGAAGTAGGGGGGGAGGTCAGGAGATTGTTCTTCAATTTGGCAAACGATATCTCACAAATATCTGTCTAGAAAGTGTAATAAAACCTTACTTGTTAAAGCGTTCACCACCACTGGAGAGCTCTCTCCATCTTGTCCAAGAGCATACACACTCAGTACGTACTCTACCGTGGGCATCAGTCCTGAGAAAGTAATCTCTGTCTGGTCTGGACGAGAGAAGGAAAAGGACACGAAAGTCATTAAACTGAGAGACCAGAAAAAATCTAATCAACACTACATGATGAGGTGTTTGGTCAAGCATCATACCTGGAGCCACCACCTCAGTGAAAGACTGTCCCAGTCCATTTCTGGGGACCCCAGTCACCCGGTATCCCTTAATAGGGCCCTGGGCAGGGCTCCACTTCACTGTGACACTGTTGTCATTCAAGTCCATCACCTCCATTTGAGAGGGAGAGTCGACACCTAGGAGAGGAGGATGGAGAGATGAAGAGGAGAATGGCTGTGAGTGGATATTTGAGGAGGTAGGGCAATCCCAAATAACTGGTGACTGTGTCTTGTGTACCTGTCTTGTGCAAGACATAGATTGGCGTGCTGGAAGCGGGGCTATCTCCTCTACCAGTCACAGCGTAGACAGTGACGGTGTACTCGGTGCCAGGCTTCAGGTTAGTGATCGTGGCAGTGGACTGAGAGCCGGGCACTGTGAACTCCTTCGGGTTACTATGACCTCCTGGATAAAGAAGGATAAATGTTTGAGAAACAAATAATTAGAAAAAGAAAAAGAAGAAAAAAGTGCATCTTCAACCATTTATTTCTAGCTCACCAGACTCTCCATGAGTGATCCTGTAGTAGCGCACAGTGACAGGTGGGGAGTCCCAGCGGACGGTGATGCTGGTGGGGGTGGAGTCCAGCACTTCAAGGTCTGTGGGAGCATCAGAGACTGGAGACGGAGACAAGAGCCAGAATTTTAATAAAATGATGGTGATGATAACATGGTAATTAACTGGAGGAAATGTAGTATTAAATCAGGATTTCATACTGGTCTTCTGTGTCCCACTGAGCGGCAGGCTCTCCTGGGACCCGCTCACGGCATAGATGTTGACCAAGTAATCGGTGTCTGCGGTAAGTCCGGTCAGGGTGAAGTGGTTCCTGGATGGGGGCAGCCTCTCGTCCTTGGCCCTCCCACCGCTGGCCATCTGGTGGCGGATACGGTAACCGGTGATTTTACTCTGGGGAGCCAGCCAGTGGATGGTAAAGGAGTTGGTGAAGATCTCAGAGAAACGTAGGCCGACTGGTGAATCCAGAGCTGAAGAAAGTTGGGAGATACACCAAGGTCATTTTATTGCATCTGTGCCCTAAAAAAAGACATTTTTAACACCCTTTCCTGGACCGATTTAACACCGTTAAAGGAGATCGTGTTAGAGTCACCTGTGTTCTGGGTGCCGACGAGGGGCGAGCTCTCTCTCTGCTCATACACACACACCACGCTCACCAGATACTCGGTGTTAGGCAGCAAGTCTGTGGACAGCGAAAAAAGACATGAATACAAATGCAGCCGTTTGTGTGTCGTTTTGTGTTCCTCGTTTTTGCCGTGACTTACTCCTCAGCACCACGCTGTTATCCCTGCCTCCTGCGCTGGTTTCTGTCATGTCATCTTCATCATCGATGGGGTGATACCTGAATAATGAACACACCAACAGAGATGAGTCATTTGTCTTAGTGTTCAGAACAAAAAAAAAAAAAATGAAATGGTTTCTTCTCATACCTGATGAGGAAGCTGTTTATGTCAGCGGGGTTGGGGACCTGGGGAGCGACCCACGTGACTTCCATGCTGTCTGGCCCAACCTGGCCGAAGCCCAGATCAGTGGGTGCTGGCACAGCTGTGGAAAGGAGAGAGCTTGATTCAGAATCTATTCAAAAGGTGCATTTATACAATGTGTGTGTGTGTGTGTGTGTGTGTGTGTGTGTGTGTGTGTGTGTGTGTGTGTGTGTGTGTGTGTGTGTGTGTGTGTGTGTGTCTTCTATCTGAAGTTTTACAGGATCTTAAAAGTGAGAGAACAAGCAGTGTTTGCATTGGGGGGCAAAATGAGCCTCAGCGTGATTAAACGGCCCAACTAAAACCAGATGGTCCTCACATACACACATAGAATTATTAAACTGACAACACAGCATGTTGTGCAATTACATCAGCAACGTAAAACCTTTGCTTTGAAGAGCAATGCTTTGGGTTAATAAGAACCTTGTTGCATTACATAACCAAGGAGGCACACTGTGATTTGCGGCGCCCCTCGCTGGCAACTGAACTCACACTATCCGCCTACAGGATATTTGTAATAACATTCATGTATGTACTGTTCATGATACTAGTCGCAAAGGAAGTGTTTTTGGTTCAGCGGATCTTACCGGTCTGCTGAGTGATTGTGTTGGGCTCGCTCTCGCCACTCTCCGTCACGGTGATCACGCTAATGTCATAGTCGATACCAGGTTCCAGTCCGTAGACGGTGTATTGGCCGGTCGTCGGCAGAACCAGGTCTTCAAAGATGGGTACACTCTCGCCGGCGGCCACCACCGTGATCCTGTAGCCGGTGACGGCCGTGGTGTTGAACGGAGACCAGCGGAGGCTGATGGTGGTGTCGCTCACGTCCCTGAAGGTGAGGTCCGTCAGCTTTGGGACTTCTGGGTAGGTGGAGAAGAGGATCGGAGGGAAAGAGTGTAGGGGAGAACAAAGAGAAGGAGAGAACAGAAACACCGGACACGAGGTGGAAGTGAAGGGGTTGGACACAAGGGGCCAGAAAGAGGAAATGAACAGATAAAAAGAGGGAAGCAGTGGTCAGGGAAAGCAATGAAAACTGTCTGCTTCCACTGGGGTGAGATATTCAATATATCTCATCAATGGAAGAGCCAATGCAAGGCTAGTATATATTACCATTTAGTGAGGTTTCATATGTTATTCAATGAAGCCAGTCCATTGAAAATCCGTAATATATACAGAGGCAATACAGCATTAGTGTTTTGGATGGTCCTTCAGCTGCTGGTGCTAAGTTAGAGCAGTGATGCTAACAGAACAGTGCTAGCACTAGTATTGGTTAAAATGTTGAAAGCTACTGTGTCGTTTTAACAGATTCACTTTCAACATAATGTTAATTTTAAAATGGGGAGATGTTGTTCTTACCTGTTTACACAAAAGTTTCCCTAGCAAAAATTATCAGGGGAATCAGGCCAGCCTCCTTGTAATTCTGCTTCATTTGGCTTTTCCCATGTACAATATCCATACCTCATGGTCGCAAAAAAACCCCATTAAAACCCTAAGATCGTGAGCTGTCCTCTCACTCACCTGGTGTAATGGTAGTTGATATGGGAGTGCTCTCCATATCATCCTTAACAGTGAAAACACTGACGTTGTATTCCACTCCAGGACTGAGATTCTCCAGGGTGCAGGAGTTCTGACCCGACTCCACAAACTCCTCCAGGCTGTTTCCCTGCTGGCCATTGGTGGGAGTGCATGTCACTCTGTACCCGGTGATGTCTGAGAGAAAGAGAGAAACGGAGAGGACATGGGAAATGAGAGGAGGACAAAATAAAGCCTCAACGAGGAATAAGGATGGTGAAATTTAAAATATGGTGTTTCAATTAACTTTTGAAAATGTCACAGCGAAGAATTGTTTAAATCAAATGAGATGAGCAATGTGTTAAGGGACTGTAGCTCACCGACGACAAAATAAATGAACAAAAGGAGAGCAATCAATCAACTTCATCAAAAAAGACATAAAAGAGGCCTAGTATTAGGCTTTGGGATTGCTTATTTCTAGTATTCAGTGTGACTAAATCCTTTTTTGTATTCAAGCACACCTGGGTATGTAGGTGTGTGTGTGTGTGTGTGTGTGTGTGTGTGTGTGTGTGTGTGTGTGTGTGTGTGTGTGTGTGTGTGTGTACCTGGAGTACTGGCCCCGTTCCATTGGACTGTGAGCTCTCCGGTGCCGGGGTTAGACTCTAGGTTGAGATCAGTAGGAGGAGACAGAGCTGGAGATGAAGAGGAAAAAGAGGCGTCAGATGAAAAGAACAGTGTAAAAACATACATAAAGAAAATACATTGGGGGCACAAAGAAAACAGCAAGTAATAAAAGGATGACTCATTGGTTTCATCTTACGTGTGACAACGCGGCGTGTGACTGCGTTTCCCTGCACGTGGCCGTTTAAAACTGGCTGGACGCTGTAGGTGTACTCCACTCCCGGAGTCAGGCCAGAAACGTAAATACTTCCCGAGTCAGAGGTCACATCTCTGGGGGCTTCTCCGCCCTGACTGGGACGTACTGTCAACTGAAAGACAAATGCACACGGTCTCAGAGAGACGGCAGAGAGCGAGACATGGAGCGGGGGTACAGGAGGGAAAGGTCAGAGGTCACTGTTTTCCCAAGAAAATGGAAGCCAGCAGCACACTCATCTCTGGTGTGACATATTCGGACCAATGAGATTTAAACCCTGAGGTCGGTAGTTCCCATGTTATCCAACTCCAATGGGACAGGAAACCAAGAATAATATGGAATATGCTTTCCATAGCGAAGGGAAGGAAACACTTTGCATCTTAAGACAATGACATAATCCAGTTGTTCATTTTGAGGAATAGAATGAGAAACAACGGAGTATATACCTTGTATCCAATGTGAGGAACTGGAGTCCAGGAGATGATAATGGAGGTATCGGTCACATCGGTGCTGAATTGAGGAGCGTTGCCCATTGGCGGGACTACAAACACACAGAGAGTAAACATGCAAACAGATACTTGATGAATATTCCATCAGTCCAACCCTAACCTAAACTCTGAGAGCAGAACTCATTTGGACATGCATTGGACACTCACGCGTGGTAAATACAGAGGCCTCTCCTTCGCTCAGCGTATTGTCTTGCTCTGCGTGCAGCGTGGCGGTGTACTCCGTGTCAGGCTTCAGGTTGAGGAGGGTGTACTGAGGAAGGCGGGCCGGCAGGCGCAGCTGCTTGGGGTTCGAGCCCTCAACGGTGAGGAAGAGACGGTAGCCAGTGATTTTGGCACGGGGGGCGTACCACAACATCACCGCGCTGTCCTCGGTCACGTTGATGAAATGGATATCTGTGGGAGCATCAGGCTCTAAAAGGAGACATCGATCAACACCGTTAGGTTGTGAGGACTGTACTAGTTTCACATGTTTTAGCTCATCTATAAAAACTGCATCGTATATCCGCTTCAGTCACACTCACTAGTGGTCTGCTCCCCGATAAGTGGCAAGCTTTCCTCTCCGTTGTGAATGGCGTAGACGTTGAAGCGGTACAGGGTTCCAGGCTGCAGGTGCGACACTTCGATGTAAGAGTTTTGACTGACGGGCAGAGTCATCTCCCTGTGCGGAGAACCAGAGTCATCCACAGGGACGGCGGTGAGCCGGTAGCCCGAGACATGGCTGGCTGGGCCGGACCACGTCAGAACGATTTTTTTATCGGACACCTCGAAGAACTGCAGGTCTGTTGGAGAAGAAACTTCTTCTGTTGACAGGAGAGAAAAAACACATCCAATCATTCAAATGTTTATTTAGTATCTATTAAGATGACCACCAATAATAAGTGGCGAGTGCAGCTTAAACAACGTAACAGCAGTCTTTGACCATTTGCCATAGTGTACACACACAGAGGGGATTCACTAGTCCGTCCCAAGATGGCAGCACACACTCCCAGTTTTAACTAGGTCATGTATCGTTAGTCCATCACAGAGACAAACAGGCACACATTTACACAAACGCACACTTTTCCAACATCTGCTCAGCTGGCCCCAACAGCATGTTCGACCTGGCAGACTGAAAAGTTTTACATAACTCCAGTCAAGCATACTAGGAGGACAACAGCTGTGAACTCGGTGACTTTACTTGATCCAAAAATGGTATTCACTTTGCCCGACACTATTTATCACTCTGTCTCACTGCGTCGCAAAAAAACCTGACTCAGGAGTTCAACCGTGCCAAAAAACACATTGGTCCACTTTGTCTCACATGTAAGTCTTTTACCTGGCAATGGATCTCCAGCAGTGTTGACCTGGAAGAAGATAGGCTCACTCTCCAAGCTGTCCTCCACAGCGTAGATACTGATGTTGTACAACTTCCCGGGGAAAAGGTCACTCAGAGTCACAGACGTGGATGTATCCGGGAGGGTCAGTTCCGTGCTTTCACCTTCTTCTGATGGCGTGTAAACGACACGATAGCCTGCATGGAGAAACAGACCGGACATTGTTGCTACGCCACAAATTAGCAACAGAATCATGGCGACAGGTTTTGGCTGTGACAGAACATACCAGTGATGGGAGCCAGTGGTTTATCCCAGCTGATCACAATGGACGTTTCTTCCACCGCATCCACTTCATGCTTAACAGGAGCATCCGGGGCTTTGGAAGGAATGGGGTGTAGGAAAATTAAAACCACTGCTTTTTTTTTTTCTTGATTTAAAGTACCTGGAACATGAGATTCAAGACAACATTACAGTCTAGCAGCTGACATTTTTGTGAGAAAGGGAAAGAATATGAGAGAGGAGAGACGGGAATAGAAAATGGGAGAGTGTGTGTGTGTGTGTGTGTGTGTGTGTGTGTGTGTGTGTGTGTGTGTGTGTGTGTGTGTGTGTGTGTGTGTGTGTGTGTGCGCGCCTACTAACCAGTGGTTTGTGAAGTAGAAAGAATGAGGTTGTCCTCTCCGCCATCTGTAACCTCATAGACGTTAACCGTGTACTTCCTCCCAGGAAGAAGCTCATTAATGTTCACTGAGGTAGCTGTATGGGGCAGGTCTGACGGGGCAAAAGATGATTGGTTTAACACATTGGTTTTTATACATCAAAAGTATGTTTAAAGCAGCCAAATAAAGACCTTTTAAGAGGACTCTGTATGGGCAAAATACAATACATCATGTTTGCCACCATCCATACAAAACCCTACTACATATTTGTGTATGTATTTATGTATATATGTACTTACCTAGCACCAGGGGTTGTCCAGTTCCCTGTCCCTGCTCACTGAGCTCATACTCTACTCTAAAACCAGAAACTGTGTCGGAGGCAGAAACCCAGGAGATGACAAAGCTGCTGGAGGTAATTTCGGTCACCGACTCGGAGATGTCGACCACAGCCGTCGGTTGGATGGTCTCGCCTTGTGATGTCGCCACTACAGGAGAAACGAAGAATGACGGAGATGGAAAATGAGTGTTGGCTACTTGCTGCCTCGGAGATCACAAATGTTTACCCTGCCAGGGAGGGAGAAAAACGTTAACTCGCAGTGAGGAGTTCTCGATGTAGTTACAGTTGAACCACAATTTAAAAAAGAGAGAATAAACGATTGCCATTTCATGACGGTGCAGCACATTTCCACAGCCATGTGTCCAATATAATATTTTACATTTGGTATGCAGAATAAAATATCTAGGCCAAATAAACTGCCAGCGTTGTTGGTTAAACAGTGAAGCGGCAACTAAGCCAGCCCTGAGATCCGTCAACTGCCTGGACTCACATGATCCATAATTGGTGGTGAAGTCAAAGCGTGTGATCTCCTGGCGTCCAAAGTGCAACACGCTGATTAGCTGACCCTCGTAGGTGATGCCCGGCTTCAGACCAGAGATGGTGTAGGAGTTCAGATGGCCAGGGATCATCACCTCTCTCCATGGGTTATTAGTGTTTTTCTGTAAAGAGGTGATAAACCATGATGCAGTGAAGCGATGAGCAAAACGAGGCGCTTTGTTAACTGGGAGTCTTAAAACTCACCACTCTCCATTTGAGGATGTACTGGGTGATGTGTGCAGATTGTGGGGCATTCCACTGAATAGGGTGGGAGTTGGGCTGGTTTCCAGATTCGGTTATGATCACCTGGACGGGACGAGTACCGCCTGAGAGAGAAAGTACAAAGACAAGAGGGCTGAGCAGTGATACAGATGTCACTACCTGTTGTACAGACATCAGTAGGAGATATTGTGCACAGATTTAATAGACAGCAGAAGACATTTTCAATGTTCACACATCGTAGTTCAACCTTAACTTTCTACAGCCTGAGAACTTTCCGACACTTGCAGTTTTACATAACGCATCTCAAAAGTGAGAGAGTGAGTGTGCAACAGTCTTTTCCTGAACAGAACACAGAAAGCGTGAGGGGAAAGTAGCACCTCCCTGGGAGATTCCAGCCCAGATTTCAACAGCTGGAGGGGAGAAGGCTTTTTTTTCTACTTTTTCCCTTCTCTGTAACCTTCTTTGTTTCATCATGTTTTCTAACCGTCCCTACGCTCTTGGACTCATTCTGTTGCAGGAATAGTTCATTTGTAAAAGAGTGGAAAGAGATAAGTATACTGAAACAAGAAAAATAGTTGGAAGCACTGAAGACGCGTGAGAAAACGCTACAACCAAGCTGATAACAAGAAACGATGGAATTGATTGTGCTGTATAAGCCTCTTTCAGATCTCTCACAGCACGCCAACATGTGTTTTGTGTCATTACTACATCTGACAGCACACTAGATAAACTTTGGTTCTTTATTGCCAAAATTGTGGTCCGGGCTAAAGTGTATCAATTTACCAGACAATGCCCGGAACATACAAGTGGAATTGAAAGAAGGCTCAGCGGCGAAAGAAACATGATATCAGCAGAAGCTAAAGCACCGACTGGTTTGGGAAATGAACCAAAGGGTATCACGTCGTCTTTAATGTAAACAGAAGTCATGTGGCGAGCAGACCCCTGACATAACGCTGTGCTGATAGGAACTGGTAGCTTCTATAAAGAACTGAGGTTTTCTAACCACTTTTCCAAATAGCAGACCTGTAATCAAAGTTTCTGAGCAAGTGGCTCGGTTAACCAGAAGTTGCTAGCAGATACACAAACCTCAAAAACAATCTGGGACCAATTACTGCCTATTACAGACCCACAGGCCACTGGCGGGGGTAAGGGTTACGTAGTATCAGATGTGGGACGCAAAGGAAAACGGATGCACACTTGCAGTGGATGCAGTGCACGTACAAACACACACACACACACAGCATCACGTGCACACATCTGTGTAACGTACAAGCACAGGCACCCACACTCCCACCCCTTTACATTACGCACAGACACAACATTCATTCTTGATACAGACAGATGCGAGGCAAAGTGGTGATAAGGAGCACAGTAAAAGGGAAGTAAGGCTAAGAGTCATCCTAACAATGAGAAAGATTAAAGATTAAATTGCACTCCAGACAGGGAGCGATAAATACAGACGGCATTTTTGCTTTTAGAAGATCGTATCAACGTGGTGCTAAATCCGAAACTTGTGAAAACCCTTATAAAATCCTTCACTTGGGTTTTCCATTTTTACCTTTTATGGTGTTTTCCCCAGTGAGCCAACTGACTTGGAGTCAGGATTTGCCTCTTGCTGCCCTTAAATCTTAGCATGCTGGATTCTGTGTGCCTCAGCGTATACACACACACACATCCACATAGCAAGTTCACAGCTGGTTGCTATTATAGCTGCTGACAGAGGAATAGTGCTCTACATTTTGCATCTCCCGTCAACCTGCTTCACACACAGCAAACACGTAATAGTTCAAATGTTCCTCTACGTAGGAATTGTTGAACCTAAAGTTTCCATTAGCACAGCTTCACGGCTTCACTCATTTTTCTACACTGTTATAGCAAATGCATACCATTCTACCAAGCTATCATACTGCACATCACTATTTTAAGACTTAGGGGGACCGAAAGGGAGCACCGTTGTTTTATTCAGCGATGCCATATCAGAAGGCAAAGAACGTGGTCAGTTGTAATGACAAACAGGGCAGAATAATAACAAGCAAAAAGCCTGTGAAGGGACACAGACATGTACAGAAGGGAACTGTGAGAGCAGTTGGGGTTTTTGTTGTTAGTTGTTGTTCAGTGATGCCGTCTAGCCAAGCTTGGTTTCAAGTCAGCAGGAATTAGGTAACCTTACCATCAAGGCACCACACTGTTGTGTAATGAAGCATGCCTTTATTCTAAATGATGCTGGCTAAGTGCTTCAACTCTAAGACATGAGGTTCAATTTAAAGTGATTGGTAAAATCCACAAAATTGAAAACTGTTGTTCAACAGACTTTAAATATGTGCATGTGGTAGACGCGGGTGTGTAGGGGGGTATAGACACACACACACACACACACACACACGCGTGCACAATGTTGTGTTTGGTACAGCTGTGGCAACAGCACAGGGAATGTACCACATGCCGGCAAGAACAAAGGCTCCGAGTAGGTGGGGGGGTTATCTGTAAAAGAGGAAATCACACCCCCTCCCATCTCTGTCTGTTTCACATCAAAGTCAAGGGCCTCGTTTTCAAGGTGATTTAAACAAATAGATTTCGCTGCAGGAGTCGGAGCATAATTTGTAAAGTTAGCTCATATTACCATATCACTGAGCAAATCTTTACCAAGGATTCAATACCCATTTCACAGCTAGTGTTAACATGTTGTCCATTCTTCATCCTGTACAGCAGAATACATATAGGGATCAACCTAGCCATGCTATTAAAAGACCCGAACATTCAACAACTTACTTACACTAAAATGATAAACATCTCTGAAAAAGGTGACCAGGTATAAAAAGATGAACGGATGAAATCTCTGACAGTTGACAAATGTATATGGTCTTACAGTATATACACAGTATCAGTACAATGTTGAACCTTGAAGTATTTAACACCTTACCAGGATAGGACTGCTGGGGCTCGCAGCTGAGCTCTCCAATGCCGTTGCCATAGCAATAGCACTTGTACATGATCCCTTGGATGACTTTATCCCACGACTCTCCAATCTTATAGAAGGCTCTCGTCTCCGGCTCCTGGCACTGATCTGAGGGCAGAGTCACACACAGTCAGGTGATGTAACAGAGACCACTGACGAGAGTTCTAACACTGTTCACCTCATATCTTCTTTTTTTTTTTTTTTTTTTACAAGTCAGGGCCTGCAGTTGCCTTAAATTAATAACATTTTCAACAAGCACTGCACATGAAAGTGGTGTGGAAGTGACAAAAACACATAAATATAGAGAATTTATCAAACATATTAGCAATTGCTAACTGAATTTGGTCCATTAAATCACATTTGCGTGTTGGTGCAGGCCGTAACCTTAAACATGGTAAACTCACCAACGGCATCACACTTCCAGCGGCCACGCCCCTGTCCAAAGCAGGTGCAGTTCATCGTGTAGCCCTCCTCATGTTGTTTGGTGAAGGTTTGGTTCACCTCATAGGTCAGACTATCCACAATGCACTGGTCTGCAAACAGACAAACACAAACATTGAGGGAAGAATTTGAAAAAAAAAACTAGACTTCTGACTCTAGTGTGTTGCAGGTGCAACTGAAGCCCCATAAAGTGCAGGTGTGCGGCCTCACTTTAAGCCTTTTGGCAGGTGAGTGCTCATAATCACCTGTGACCTTTCACCTCTTCTAGCTCAGGCTATTCTCATATTACTCTCTAATTACTCTGCCATACAAGTAGACAAAAAACTCACAACACGACAGCAACTCTCAGACACACCTTTGAGCTGGGAGTACGCAACACAACTCCATTCTCCTCGGCCATTGCCAACGCAGGTACATCGCATCATGTGACCCAGAACGTCGTGCCGTTTGTCCCACTGGTCTCCCACGCGGTACATCACCCCTTCAGTGGTCGTACACACTTCTTCGTGATCTGGAACGCATAGAAGATCAGACACCGTTACAAAAGCACATGCTAACAGGTTGTGAGCTGGATTCATTTAGTCTCTAACTCCAGTTTGGGATTCAGGGAAAAACAAAAAACACAAATTTATATAGAATTTGATTTGAAAAAAACACAAACCAAACCACGCTAAATAACCAGATGTACAGGAACACGTCCGAACACATCGTGAACGTTTATAGTGACAAAAGCAGTGCAACCGTCAGAGAGATAAAAACAGACACCAGCACACTATGATGAATGATCCACCCAAGAGATCACTGATTCTACCCTCCAATTACACAAGGCTGTGGAGGAAACAACCACCACAGAACACCTGTATCCATAGAAACAGAAAGGATTTCCCTGGATTGAAAGCCAGAAACAGCTGTCTCATGTCCTTGTGTGCATAAATGGCTGTGTTCACCATATGTTGTCCAGTAATTAAAAAGGGGGAGTCGTTTTTATACAGGAAAGATAGAAAGTGTGTTAAGGTGGGTGGTATCGGCAGACACCTGCATCTATGTATGTGTTGGTGTGTGCAAGGGGGGGGAGGGGAATGTGCTAATGGATATTTTAGTGCAGATTCCAACCTCTTCCGTGAGTGCTGACTCGTCTCTAAATTACATGAAGCACAGCAGCAGAACTTACAAGAAAGCCCTCAGGTCTAAAATGGTGGCATTAACAAGCATTTATTGTTGGAACACGAGTCGGTTGCATGAATCCGAATGCTTCCACGTTGGTGCCGTAGAGCTGGAGGAGCACACAAAGCATGCATGCCCACATACATATCTGTCTAACTCTCCATATAGGGTGGGGCGGTGGAGATAAAGGGCAGACCTTCTGTCTTGGAGCCCAGCCCAAACTGTTCTATGCCAGGCAGAATCTGCACCAGAGCCAGACCATCTGGTCCCTGGAAGTAAAGATTATTTGGTCTTAGTTTGGTGGCTATGCACTGTGGCTTGGGGCAAACAAAAACATGGGCTGGAGTTTTTTAGGACATGGTACAGAATATTAAAGTACATGGGCGGTGGTTTGAAATCTGTAACGGCCAGGCCTAATTTATGAAGTGGAGTTATCGTAAAATATGTATATATGTCAGAAATGAGGCATTCTGGTCTAAAATTATTTTATTTAATACGAATACCGTTCGATCTTATATTCCTTAAAGCCGTAGTCAATTAAAATACATGTTTTTACGACTTGTGTTACAACATTCCAGCCCAGTATTATGTTCAATGTTCAGAGCTTGTGCTGGGTTGTGTTTAAAATAATGTTTCACCCGTTCCTCTCTAATTCTGTTATAGCTGATGATCTGGTGCTGGTGTTAATAATTGTTCTCCAGGCATGGAAATTCTTTAGCCCTGCTTCAATCTGTTCCCGTTACACGTCTATGGTCGGAAAAGTCTTTGGCATCAACTTAATTATCTCTTTAAAACTAGTCACTTTCTCAGGGTAATTGAAGTGCTGGTTTAATGACTCTCAAAGAGGCCATTTAAAAACTTAACTGGCTGTCTGGACACTGCATTGCAGCAAACAGCCCAGGAAGCTACGACAAGGTTCTGGTTTTCTAGAAACTTCCGGCACGGTTTTGAAGAGGCACTGATATACAAGTAATTATGGTCATGTTTTTGAGTGTTATTGAGGTGGAGAGAAAACTGTGGATCTAATAATGTAACTGGTCCAGTTTGCATAAAAGGTGGTTGAGACCGTGTGCCTCTTCCCAGATCACTGCCACAGGTGGAGCAGAAGGGGCTCCAGACTATTACTATTCTTTAAACACCGCCATTAACATCTCAACTACCATGTTTGTTTTGACAATCCCCGTGAAGCCATTAATGTCAATATCAAAGACCCCCTGCTGCTTTGATTGCTGGGCCGAGTTTAACAGAGACAACCCGCTCCGACACTGGCTAAAAGGGCATGAACCCGTTTCTCCCCCCTCTTTAAATCTTGACAGGGTGTCGTTAACAACGGGGTGTCGGCCCAAAGGTGGAAGCATTGAAGTAGGCCTATAAAAAGGAATTCTGAAGAAAATTATAGCTTTAAAGAAAAGAAAAAAACAACTTGAAATCAGTACAATCATTATCTCATCCCTTGCCGTGTACTTGTTAAGTTCATCATAAAAAAGCACAAGGATTCCTGTTTTATAAGCTGCCTACATGCACGCGTGCCAACAGAACCCTTCGACTGAAGAGCAGGGTTAAACTTAAAGTTGGAACTTCTTAAAAAGGATTGCCTATCTGTCTCGCCACACTGAAAAGAAAATACACAGTAGATAAGTTTTCATGGGATCAAATAAAGCCAGCCCTCCATTTTTCTTAGAATTCAAAGGCTTCTTTATCTCAGATGAGTCTTGTAGATACATCGCACCATCCACATTTTACAGGCCGCCGTACACATGACTGCTCTTCTAGCTATCGTCTACTTTGATGTCGACAGAAGCTTGAAGTATGTTTTGTTTGAATTGGAGCTTCCTTCTTACCCATATGTGGATATTGTTCGACGGTCTCACTACATGTTTCACATCGTGTACCGACCCGAGATAACCATCAGTGTTCCTCTACTATCACGTTTAAAGGCTAGCTAATCTTGGACGTTCACAGCGATACCACAGTCAACTTTGTGGTGTAGACATTAACATGCTGATATCTAAATAAGTCTATTTTTTATTTTGTATGGCATGTTGGTATCATCATTACCATTCCATTACTCCTTCACAGACGTTAGAGAAGTGTTCCAGCCTCTTTTGTTACCCACAGAGACCTAATTGTCACCTATACAACAACACATCTCTCACCAGCCTTCACTGCAATGTGCATTTGGCTATGCTGGAAATAAAAAAGGTGTAAATTAGATTTTCACTCTGATAATAGCTTTTATGTAAATGAAACAAGGCTAACCATCTAATCTTTTCATCAGTGAAGAATGGTCTGCATACAAAGGCCATGTTAACTTGTTGATTCAGACTGGGCGGAGATACATTTCACTTAAGACTGGGAGGGACATCGCAATTAGCCGTGCTAATCGCATTATTGGCCCCTACGGCTAGCAAACATTACTGATTTGCCAACAAATATTGTGAAGCTGGTGTGTGAGAAAAAGAGCTTGACAAGACATTTGAGTATCACACCACTTCAAACAGCAGCTCCACCCCCAGCCCCAACATTTGGAGTCACTTTGTCCCCTCTTCCTTTAGATCAATCACACACATGCTAACACAAACACATATATAGACTTACCAGCCATAGGACAGAACCCGAAACGCTGTTCTGCATCATAGTCTGTTGTGGTGCCGCACCACTTCATGCCGTCTCTACGACCATCAGCAGTACAGTCGGTGTAGTTTCGGCCATTATAGAGGTAGGGGAACTGGCAGAGAGCATTGTGAGAATTCCCGCCGCGTGTTGCCACAATTACTGTCCAAAGAAAAACAGAAAATAGTTATCACTATGCGTTATCAATATCCAAACCCCAATATAACTCCTATTTGATATAAATATATGTGCAGATGCTTTTGAGACACTACCAGGGTTTTGTTGTCAACCAGTCAGCCAGACTAGCCTGTAAATTGATTTTACTCATTGATATTACAGTATTCACACACCTTACTGTTCTGAGTCATATTTAAAAACAACGTGTCAACGCCAAATTGTTTTTATACCTCACAGACAACCTTAATGGTACTTTTGAAAACGTGCATACTTTAGCGGTTTGAGCTAACGTTTCGCTTCACAATCAAGCTAACTCTCAGCGCTGAAAATACTCAAATACTAATTTTAAGGTGTTACTTAAGGTGTTATGCTGCACATATATCTTTCTGAACAGCAAAAACACACTCGCTATTTCAAAAGGTCAAAATGATAACAGAAGGTGTAAAAGAAAGTTAACTTAGGCTAAGCACATTTTCCTGCACAAGCAATTGTTCGTCCCGTGTTTACTACCAATGTCACATCAAAATCCTGCCTTTGATCATATTCAACTCGTCTGCTCACCATTCTTCTCGGTACAGAAAGAATATTTCTGTTCCGCCTCAAAGTCTGAGGCGGTGGAACACCAGAGCTGTCCATCACTGCGTCCATCGGAGATACAAGAGTGGTAGGTCTTCCCCTTGTAGACGAAGGGAAACACACAGGGCTGTCCTCCAGAGTTGCCGCCGTACACTGGGGAGGGTCCATCTGTGTGAAGACGGGTACAAGCATGAATACAGTATATATGACTTTACATGTAACAACATAAATGCATCTACAACATCATCACCTCACTTTCACATAATGCGTTATGTCTCTAAACATCTCAACTCCACAGGGAGCTTGTTGCACTCCAGTAGCTGAGGGTCTTATAAAAATGATGGCCACTGTGTAAAATGCCAAAGGAATGTCTCTTACCCCACTGTTCACAGCTGACTCCGATGCCAAGACAGGTACAAATCATCTGCTGGGTCCCCTGGCTCTTCATCCAGCGCTGGCCGATGAAGTAGGAAAGTCCAGCATCGGCCCGACAGGGTCCCTCCTGGGGAAGCTCAGGCACAGTGGCAGGCTGGTAGACTGCAGGCTGGATGTTGGTGATCACACGAGAGCCGGTGCCTGGAATGTGACATTGGATCCAGGTCAGGGGTCATATCACATGCACATTTCCCAGATGAATAGTTTACCTGTTAAATGGTGATTTCTTTGCTAAAACATACAACACGACAAAAGAATAAACATCTTTGAACACGCAACTGTGACTGGAGTCAATGTCTGTCTATGCATGACGTCAGCTGAAAAAATATGTAGCTTTGTATCTTCACAACCAGCATATGTTGCTGTCTCACACCCAATAATCGCTTCAAACCACTTCAAACGCACTTCTCCCACTAACTTCCCATGTTTCATTTCTCCCCCCTTCCCCATCTCTCCTTCTCATGCAACCATGGTCACGAGTTACAAGACACGTCTTTCTCACTTCAACACTTGTCACTCCTTATCTCTCCCTCCTCCCAGCATCTGACTCTGGTATACATTCCTCTCTCCACGCAGAGAGGGACGTTAAAGAAGGGTCAGGGACATGATCATTCATTTCTCACCCAGGCCAGTGGTGTGAAGTGAAGCATGTCGCTCGCACTTCCACTCCCCTCGGCCGTTCCCGGTGCACAGACACTGGAGCGTATGTCCTCGGGCGTCCGTCTTGGTCCAGGTGTCTCCGATGCGGTAAGAGGTCAAAGTGTCCTGGTCGTTACAGCGATCTAGGAAAGAAGTACATGAGAGGGATTAGAAATAGATGGAATATTTGAGACAGTAATGTTGCCCTTTGGGATGGAAAACATTGTGAAACGTTTTGCAATAATGTGCGCATGTTTTAAAGTCTGCAGCGATTCTGCGGGGAGTAATTCCTCCTGGCCACCAGCTGTTTTCTTGTTTGTGCCTTGTTGATGACTTGAACACATGAATTATTATATATTGATAACCCCCATTGCGAAAGCATCCAAGGCCACCCTGAAGTCTTGCATGCGACAGCAAACCAACTGGGAATAACATTATTATTCAGCCGTTACATCAGCCAGCATCATTAAGGATGCAAGTAATGTTCCTAATTGGAAACACAACTGGTAGACATTTCCTTCACAGCCTGTTAAAATCGTCCGACAAATCTTAAGATACCATGTTTGCCTTCAGCTCTGCCAGTAAGGCTAGGGAGAGTGGCGTTCCACGAGGATTAAGCCGCCGTGTGTATTGACACATGTGACTTGTTCTATAACGGCAGCACTTCAGCAGCATTTAATTTAATTTTCTGCTTGTGTGCTGCTTTTAACGACCCACTTTATCTGTTTTCCAACAAGTAGAGTTACATTTACACACAAAGAGATATCTTAAAAACCAATTAAAGAAAGCAATGTTGGATTATTGCAGTGATGCTCTGTCCCATACAGTTTACCTACAGTGGCAGGAAAAAGGGAAAAAAAGGGACACAAATTGGGGCGATGAAAGTTTTAAAGATAGAACAAAGAAATGGTTTCTCACTTCTGGAGGTGCATGTGATGCGTCCGCTTCCCTCTCCCAGACAAGTGCAGTCCACCACCATCCATCCCTGGTACGGCTTCTCCCACGTCTCCCCAACAACATAAGATGTCCCGGCCGAGTTGTCATAGCAACGTTCAGCTGCAGGAAAACCAGGAAACGCGTGAGCTGAATCGACTAAAAACTTTTTTCCTCCACTAATCAAACCTAAACTCTAAATACAAAAATACCCTAAAATGAAATTGATTCGTTAACTGACTGTAAACCATAAGATAATGAATAATAACGCATAATAATAGAGTTAATCATCCCCAATTTTCCAGCAAAAGAAATCCCACCAGGTAAGTACAGTGGTCCGTTAGTCAGCGGCTGTCTGAATGACTCACCGACAGGCTTGCAGGTCCACTCTCCTTTGCCGTTACCCAGACAGACACACTCCAACATGTAGCCTCCCGTCTCATGGGGTCTCCTCCAGGTGTCACCGATCTTGTATGAATCCCCACCCTCATGACAGCGGTCTGTGTGGACGGAAGGAAAAGGAGGTCAATGTGTGTGTTTGCAAAGAAAGAAAGCAAAGGGAGAGAAATACACACTCAGACATTTCTGCCATTATCCAACCACCCAGTTAACTGCTAACAGCTGCACAGCACCAGTTGCTAATCAGCTGTGGAGAATACGGAGATCAACCCAGTTTACTGACGTCAGTCTGGCAACCAGGATATAGACAGAAACACTTGGGCAAGGGTGTGTGGTCTGGGGTTTGAACGCTTGATGGCAGCGGGGCAGGAATTCATAGAAAAACACACACAAAACCGCACACTTACTGGCGATGGTGCAGCTGATCTTGCCCCTCCCTGATCCGATACAGGTACAGTCCCAGATCATGCCGTCCTTGGGTCTCTCATAGGTTTCTCCGACAGTGTAGTACTGCTCGTTGATCTTATCGTGGCACCTTTCTTCTGCTACAGGAAGAAAACGACGGGAAACGGGTGTGGTTTATGAAAAGATGAATGAAATTAAGACACAGTTTTAAATATTAATAATTAAAAGTAGATCAATACACACAAACTAACCTTCAGGTTTGCTTTTACACTTGATGCCAGCGACTCCATGGCAGGTACAGACCAGAGTGCTGCCCAAATATGGCCGTTCCCACTGGTCATTAAGACCGTAGAACTGACCGCCCTCTAAACAACCATCTGAGGGGGAGAACACAACTGATGAGATTTTGGTACACAGGCAGCAGGAGGTAAAATCAAACGCACCACGTCCCGTTGCTCCGACACTCAAACACACACAGCGTAAAAGGGAAAATGTGAGGAAGAGAGAAAACACACTCCACCCTCACACACCCACAAACACTGTACCTGCTTACTGTGTCTTTTTCCCCCCAGAGTGGAAAGACAAATGAAGCCACTGGAAAACTATCTGACACAACTACAAATCACATAAACCAGTTGTATGGTTCAAAGACAAACACTTTCTTTTGTATGGACCTACCAAAATAAGCAACGCCTGGAATAAACATTTGATTGTGGGACAAACCTCCACCCATGCCTGTGAAATTGACCCTGGATGTGTTAACTTGACTTCAAAGGCCCCCGGGGGGGGGGGAGCCGGGTAATAAATCAGTTTCACAGAGTGGAGAATTAGATCCACCTTTACTCTCACTCTCTCCCCCACCAGGCATGTTCTTTGTTCACATCTCATGACTTCACATGCCAACAGCATCTCTCTTTTTCTTTTTTTTCTTTAAGTTTAATATTGAAGCCTATTGTTTCCTGTCTCTCTGAAGCTTTGAAGCTTCCACACACTGTTGGAATCGAGGAGATCAGAAAAGCTGTTGGAGTTCAGGTTAATCTAGTGACTCCAAGATCAGAAGGTAGCTACTGATCAGCCTTCCACAACGCATTACCTCATCTATGCCCAGTAGTTTTAATTGCAGAAAAAAAAACAATAATAATAAAATCCTTCTTCAGGAGTCAGGACCTGGAAAGATGCGTCACTTATAGACTTTACAGCGTTCTGCCTTAACAACGAACATCCAAATCACATGATCAAAATGAACTGTAACTTCGCAATTTACCCTCAAAAATCCCTAAAGTGACCCCCGGTGGGATAAGAAGAACTTTACTGCAACACCAAATCCGTCTAGTGACAGATAACTTAATAACTCTTACCCTGAGAGACGGAGGGGACTTGATGCTGCTGCTGCTGCGCTTGTCGCCGGCCCCTGAGCGTCCCTTTGGGCATGCAGTTCACCGCGCTCCCGATGCAGAGCGCCACCAGCACCCTGGCTATGGTGCCGCCGGACATAGTGGTTTTTAAACGACGCGTTTACAGGTGCTCCCTTGGTTTTTAGTTCACCGGCGACGGAGAGAAGTCGCTTCCAGTGCAGCTCTTATTATTTGGATTTTTTTCCCCCCTGCCGCGCACCAAACCCTCCTCCCAGATCAGTCCGCTCCTCTCCGGTCTGCGGCCACAGAGTGCAGGTTACCCGTCTGTGGGAGTGATTTATCTGGGCATGGCTTAGTTTCAGCCGGGGGAGGAGGGACGGCCAACAAAGAGACCGACTACCCACGCAGCACGTAGAAGAAGAAGAAGAAGAAGAAGAAGAAAAGAAGAAGAAGAAGACGGCAGGCAAACTTTTACAAAAATAAGAGGGTTACAAAATCAAGTCATTAACTCTTCCTCTTACTATTTGTTCAAAACTGTGAGGTAAGATACGTTCAAATCGTTTCCGAGCAACCTTCAACACGGAGGTACACCTTAAAGTATCTTATATCACAATGAAAAGCCCCTTTTGATAACCCTACCCCGTTAAGTATGTAGGGCCCTTGCCCCCAGAACCATCCACTTGCTATAAAAGTTTGGGATGTAGGACCCTTTTTTTCCAAGGGCCCCATCCCTGCTGCCCCTCCTCTCTCTCTCTCTCTCTTACTTCTGCCTATCTGTACTGGAGTCATTGTCACCAATCTGCCCAAATTGGATCTGAGTCCAGTGAGTGTTTGAAAGTTGATTAAAATAAATGTTGTGATTGTTTTGTGCTTGAAACTATTCAGAAGAGGCGGTTCTGGTTTTAACCCTTTTGAAGTCCTTCGTGTTTCAAGCCTTCAACACACTTCACCACCTTGCCATTCCATCTGAAAATTCACTCAAAGGGAAGCCTTCCCCACTTCATTTTTATATCTACCATAAACATCTGTGGCCTGTGTCGTCGTGGTGATATTGTCATCCACAGTTGCCTTATTACTGGCTCGTGTTATTTAAGTAGCACAACCTTCCTCCGGGAGGTTGACGCTAAGCAGTATATTGGCCTATAGGTTTTACACAGTCCTGGTAGTGATCTGCAGGAATTAGGTCAATGGCGTCAGCGTCTGGAAAGTCTCCAGTAGCCTAAAGTTTCAATGTCTGGGAATTGTTCATACGTCCAGGCGTTTTGTCGGAATGAGTCCTCTGTGATGCGAGCTAACTTATGTAACGTGCATGTTAAGAGATCAATTTTCTTTTTTCTACCATTCTTCTCTCTCTGGCTCACTCTGTGCTTTCTTATCAGCTGTAGTCGGTTGATGATTTTCTCCTGTGTGAGCTACATTCAGTGTCAGTGACTCATTTTTGTCCAGTTGAATTCTTCACCACCATATAAAGCAAGAGGAGCGCTCTTCATCTGTGCCTTACTTTGTTTATTTTGCTTAATGCAATTGGAATAGTAACAGTGTTTTTCCTTTGTCCTCCATTTTGGTTGCATTGTTTGTTGTACGTGAATTTTGCAACCAGTGACCACTTTTTAAGTGGAAACCTACAGTCATGCTTGTTTTTTGCCGAGTCACCCATTCGTCTCCCCTCTCCATGTGCAAGCTTCCTGCCATGTCTTTAGTCACTTCCAGACCATTCTGAGGTTGAGACAGTCATGCGTGGTGAGTCCCTGACTTTCTCCTTAATAACAGAGCTTGTTGTTCTGGGGACTGCCTTGAGTCTATCGTTTCAAGTTTGAAAATAAATCCCCCACGTAATAATGATGCAGACACTACGATAGAGTCAAACAAGCCCAAATCTCTTTCAACGATGATCAGTGACACGTAATGTGAGGTTCACGTTCTAAAGCGGTTTGATTTCAGAGCCCTCCGTCCCAGATAATAATTGAATCGCAGCTCGCTGGGTGTCACTGTTAGAGCAGTAAAAGGGATTAATCACCAGTCAGCTGGCAAATCAAGTCCATCAAGCCGTGGTGAAAAGGGAGTCCATGTGGGTTATCTTACGTGTGTCAGCAAATCTATGGGGTGTCGACACATTGTCGAGGCGTTAGAGAGAATGTGTTGCCATCATTTGGCTCTGCCGTGACATTTGTGTAAAAAATGTCTTTTTATCAATTATGAGGGGAATTCTTCTCTGAAATGCAGGATTAATCAGTCGCATTTTGTCCCATGCACTATTTCTTTTTAAATCAGAGACCGAGAACATCGATAACTCAAAGACTCAACAACTCCATTTCATTAAGAGGATACACATGTGGGTCACTCTGACTGAAGCGTTGCATTCCCATTTTGTGAGGGTACATGTTTTACAACGTGTTCAGCTCAAGAAGTGAGGAAACATCACTTCTCAGCAGAGAAGCTCCACATGTGTTTTCGGTTACAGACTTAACAGTGTAAATGCAATCTGTCTCCATATACAGCTAATCTTCCTGTGATAGTTATCCTCACTTTAAGGCCTTTTCTCTCCATTCATCTACCCCCCCTGAACCCTCGGAATACACTCATCTATATATGGACATGTTTGTTGGAAGGCGATGTCACGCGAAGGTGAAGAGGTCAGAAGGTCATCTGATATACTACTGGCGTTTCTCGATATCCTGGGAGGCACAGACGGTGTTAGGTTTCTGTTTTGAACTTGAACTTTGCTGAAGAAATTGCAAAATTTGTAACGCCGAGGGGCTTCAGGCCCACCTCAAAGCAGAGGAGAGGAAAACAATGTCATTACATCATGCCATAATGACAGCGTAATCCGAGTTGTATCAATCTTATATAGTGAGATAGTGACATTAAAATGCACCATCTGCTCGATTTAATGGTTCTTCTTTTTAGGCCATTTGATTCCTTCGCCTACAAGAATTTCACACTTTGACATCACATAACAAAGTAGCATTTTCCTCATCATTAATGTACAAAAGCTGTTTGTCTTTTTTCCAACCATCACGCGACTACCCCAAAGTGAAATCATTTCCCCGTGGTTACCATCTTTAAAACACTTCTGCTACTGCGGTGGCGGGATGAATGTTGATGAAGTCGGAAATCCCAGTTTAAAGCCATTATCTGGTTTTTGTGCCAGCTTGTTGCCCGCTGTGGCTGCACTTATAAATATACAAGCATTCTTATGGTTGTAAAGATTGGTTTTAAATGGTAATTTGCCATTTAAAAGGGAATCACGCTGCCCGGCCACAATGAAAAGTGCGACAGCCATTTCCAGCAATGCAACTTGGTTACTGTGTTGAAAGTCTCAGACAAAACAAAAACAAAACTTTCTGTTTCCAAATGACTGTCCTGAGCTCATCTGCATGGAATGTTACAGTACGAATGGCCTTATGCAGAGTTGTACAGCATATATATTGTAGGGTTAAAAAAAATCAATTTTGTCCCCAGTTAACTTCACAACAAGGGTTTAGCAAAAGGTTTGGTGACGCAGGAGCAGATTAGGCAAGATACATTCTTGTTTTGGAGGTGTGGCGATATCCTGAACTGGGAGGAGAAGAGGAAGTGAGAGGAAAGTCGGAAAAAAAACGGTGTAAAAAAAACAAGTCATTTTTGGGAAGGTGTCAGTCTGGCAGAGGGCGATATTGATAAAAGACGATGGGGGTGGAGTGTAACTGGGGCAACGTGATGGGAGTGAATGGAAAGTTGAGAAATTTGTGAAGTTTTATGCCGATGCGTGTGGAAATGAAACTGTAACTTTGAGATTGCATTAGGCAATACACCACACAATGGTCATCCTGAGAAATAGGACAAGGGTGAGGACAGAGGTCACAGCTGCAAATTCTCCGTACAGCTGCTGCGCGTTTTCATCCAACTTTTTCTCCAGCCGTTCGTCCAGTTGTACCCTCTGTCTTTCGGTCTCCTCTCCCCGTTGCTCAGGTTTAGCATCACGGCGTGTCCATGCACCGGATAATTGGTCATTCCTCACATATTATTGCAACATCCCAGAGCAGTGTCCGCTGGCTTGCTCTTCTCGTCTTACACGATTATTTTCCAGTAGTCCTTTCATCCAGTGTATCCCATTTTTCAAATGTCTTGCATTCCTCCTCCTGAGCCCCCCACTGCATTGTTAATGCTCTGATGGGTCTCCGTGGTTAATGAACTTTAGCCTATACCTTGTCCATTCCACTCACCTTAAGCATATTCACGCTGTTTGCTGTTGTGAGAAAAGGGAAAGTATTTGGTTTCTTAAAGAAAGTTCCCTACATTGTATGCAGTGTCATGCACTTTACCACAGTTGATCTATAGCTGTGTCCCATTGCAGTGGTGGCTTAAACTTGATTATTTTTGATTTTGTCGAAGAGTCCTCCTCTTTTTTAATCATGTCCAATTAAAACAGGTCTGAAGTAGCCTCAAATGGGTGTTAAAACCAAGCGGCAACCTCTGATGCTGAACGATGAAGTGCCAAATACTGCAGTTCACTCAAATGGCCACTTGGGGCTGGCTCCAAGAGAGTCCAAACAATGTCCACATTACAGCAGAAATACGTTTAAGCCTGGTACAAAATCGGTTTCGGTTTCTTTAGCTTAAATTTAACAACTGTACAGGAAGTGGATTTGAATATAACTCCGAAACAACATATTAAATGTTTTGCTTTCCTCTCTTTCTCCTCCAGCCTCCCCCCTTTCTCCCCCATCTCTGGGGAGATGAGGTCACAGTCTGAGGAAAGATGGAGTGATTAGGGGTTCAGCTGGATACGTTCTGGTTATCTTCAGTATTCATAAGGGGTCAGCCCAGGTTTGAAATGTGGCATAAATCATTGTGCAACTGAGTCGGCTACATTATTGACCCGTTATCCTTCATCCATTCAGTAGCCACAGGAACACCCACTGCCTACATTCGTCTCTCAGTATCACAGATGTTAGTTTTACGGAGGCGGCCTTTAAAAGATGAAGTCGCGCAGGAGCGGGCTAATTGTCATGAACACGTTATTGCAGCATGGAGGCCATGCAGGCATTGATTTCTGTGTTTTAACAGTTAATATCTGCTTCAGGTCACATCCTTTGTAAATTATTAGTTTTAGTAGCATATTTTGATACTTTTATGAAAAAGCTGATGAAAACAAAGTTTCTAAGTGGGTGGATGTTTTGATATCTACCCCCCTGTGTGACTTGACTCACGGCCATTTGCTTTGGAGACGTGCAGGAAAAATGACCAGAGAGCCCATGGGGGCGTGAGAGCAACATGGCCCCTGACCACTTCCTCTAGCTACAGTACACCACAGCTATGATTCAGGTCTCTAACCATAGAATTATTACAGATAGAGAAGTTTGTCATGTACAAATCATGGACCACTCCCACTGTTATTGTCTTTGTTTGTTTTTGACCATGTGGAAAGTGTGACACTCAGGATTGTGTCATCTGGTAACATGAGAGCTGTCTGAGTCTCATCTGCTCTGGATATATAGAAAATTATTAAATCCCAAAATGTTTGTTTGAAAACATTTGGTGATTGAAACATGCATTGTTCAAATTCAAAATGTAAAATGTATCCTACCTTTCCTATCAATTTCTTCATACATATCCATTCTATAGGCTACAAATAAAGTTAGCTACATGTACATTTTTAGATGGAAAGTCCAAAATGTTCCTCCCATTCATGAATGTATAGCACAGTTGGTGTATTGTTTTACCCGCCTCATTTTCAAGATATTTACAGTAAGTTTTTTATTTTGCGGGTGGGGCTTCGTAGACAACACTTGACTAAAACATGCATATTCTGAGGACCATATTCTGGAGGAACCTCATACATCCAATAAATAGTTCTTTCTCTCAAACCTTTTTTACATGTTACAATCACTGATGGTAAAAAGTCACAACTAAAATAAAACCAGGAGACCGCCTTTTGGAGATATGCGAAACAAACTAACCCCAGCAGTACGGCCATGTCTGTTAACTTCAAAGAATAATACACAGATGGAAGCTGCACTTAATTGAAATCCATAGACTAAGCAGCTGTGCTCTGAAAGCAAACAGCCAGCAAGTGAAAAACGGTGAGTGTTTGATTATTCAGTGAACATATACTGCAGGCTAAACAAACGGGAGGAAAAGTGGGTTACATTTGCTTACTCAGGGTTTATCAACGCATCCTGTTTGAATCTTTCTTTAGGCTCTCTCTCTCTTTCCTTGTCTTTCTCAACACCCTATTTTCCTCAAATGTCCCCAATGCCTCCCTCTTCCTCATTCCCATCTCTCCATCTCCCCCCCCTCTCGGCCCCCCAGTAAACAAACTGACAGATGATGTCATCACTGCAGCATTTGGTTTATCTCCTGGTGACAGACCATAATGCGCTGGGCTGTCGACCCCCGCAGGGAGCCCAATCTGGATGGGAGGAAGTTAGGAGTTACAAGGGGGGTGTGGTGGCCTGTATGTGCGTGTTGCAGCCAACAGATCTCGCAGACAGATGTGAATTGTGCAGTAACCTAATGGCGCCATAAAATGATAAGCCCCACCTTTTTTTCCCAACAGCCCTCCGTAAGGGCCGTTGAACACACCTATAGCATCTAATAATGATCAAATGGATTTACAGCCTCATAGAGCAGCTGTTTTCAAACCTGTGTGAGAATGTAGGGTTTAACAGTGTAATTCAATGAACATTTTATATATGACGGTGCAATGTGTGCAAGATTGGGCCAGAATTGTTGACCTTATGTCAAAGATGTCTATGTATTGTGTTCATTGCAATTTGCTTTTGCGCAACATCATCCAGCATTACACTTCTTTCGGTAACTAAATAGTGTAATACATACTGGATTACTTTTGTCATGTCAACACAATAGAATTGACATATCCTGTACTACTTTGTGTTTTGCATCTGAGAAGCCTTCAAATTCTCAAACGAGTAACTATAGTTGAGCCTTGTATTTGACTGGCTCACCTGTATCTGATCTACAACACACCCTTCAGCCCACCGTTATTTTAATGTGGGGCTGATTTTGGTCTGAATGCTCACTAAGTCAGATTGTTGAAGCTGAGCTTTGGACTCAGAAACACAACTGTGGATATTGTCTCACCACTCTTACATTGAAATTGTTTTAAGAAGGCTTGCATGTGGCCAAATGTATCAAGCAAAGGAGTTTTATTTTAAAGTTGTAGTTCATAACATATGGTCCATTGATCATATCCAGACGAGCCTGCAGTTACATCTACAGCCAAAGGGGCCGCTAGAAGCAACGTATCTTAAATCTTATGGACTACAACTTTAAGTTAACATATCCTTTCAATCCCTGGGTGTCAAAAGTCAGTGAGATAAATGATGACCAGTCAGCAAGTTTCTCTGCAGACGAATTAACAAATGCCTTTGTTTTGTGACATCACATTGAAATGCAGCAGTGGTTTTTACTGTGGTCGACCAGTGCATTTCCGTGGTGCCATAAATGGATTGATCTGCTGTCAGCAATAACTTATTGTTATTATTAACCACACTGATCATTAAAGTGCATCGTGTATGTAAGGTGACCAAGCGAGCAGACATTAGAACATCATCATATGTTTGCAGAAATCACAGGATATGGAACATTATACGTATCATTTAAAAAAATAATAACTTGGGCTCCAATTTTAATCAGATATCCCGTTTTCAGTTCAGACCCAGACTCTGGAAACACTTTCCTATATGTGCAGGCTGAAAACTAGTTAAAAGTCCTCTCTGAAGCATCATCACTATGGGAGAAAAACTTGTTTTCTTAAGTCTGGGCCCTTATTTGAAATGTGGGTGCTGGTCTGGGACCACAAATCAACCTCTGGTTTATTTTTTAGTGTTGGCTTTGGTTATTGAGGAAAGAAGAGCTTTGGGTTGTAAACTTCTTGGCAGATTGAAAAATGTTACAATGTATTAGTGGTTGAATGGACAAAGTGCTCTTTGACCTACTTAACAAAGACGTGTGAGCCCAGACAATGACCCTGCTGTCCCCTGTCTGACCTGGAAATATATAACATCCTCATTTGCATATCTGTTTCTAAACACAATTTCTGCAAAAATAATACAATACGAAACAAAATAGCAAGAGAATAATGGCATTTCATTCTTGTCAAGTTAGTTATTATTCATGTTTTAGTTTACAGGTGATGAAAATATGATATATAATTTCAGATGCAAGTAATTTGAATAACGTGGATTTCAAATTTGCCCATATTGACTGTTTTCTCAACTCGTTATGAAGCTATAAATGTCGTGTTAGTTACCAAGGGAGATTCAGTTTATGGTTTCCATGGTTACCCCATAACACTGGCGAGGAATTCCAGAGTCATAACTTGATCGCTGAATCCAAAGCTCCAAGAGGAAAGGGGAGGCGGGGATGGGTGAACCATACTGAATGAAACGAACATGGAGGAAGAGACGGAGTAAAAGAGAAGAAGAAAGAAAGGAACCAACCTCCAAAGGCATACATGTGTTTGCTTGAGTCATTATTATGAGCTAGAAAAAAACCTGAGCACAGAGGGCATGGAAAGTTGGGAGAGCTGGGAAATGATGACTTCCCTCAAACGTCTGAGTCATACACAGTCATGTTCTAATTAGAGGTATATAACTACAGATGGAGATGTTTGGGGAGAGAGAGAGTGTGTGTGTGTGTGTGTGTGTGTGTGTGTGTGTGTGTGTGTGTGTGTGTGTGTGTGTGTGTGTCCTGAATTGGGGTAGAGAGGGAACCCATTTGCTCGTGTGTTTTTGTGCTCTTGGGGCAGAGTTAAGTATCATGACTACTTATGTGCAAAGCGCTGCGATGTGGGATCAGAGGTTGAGGAATATCTTCCTGTCTCACATCATGTGTATTTTTTCCATCCCTCCTCCACAAGGGAAAACAGAGCTAACGCAGTTTACAATAACTGACAATTTGTTGCATTATCAAAGTAGTTGGAGAGAGATGAGCTTTACGCAAGGCATGGCATCATTAGGTTATCCCACCTGGCTCAGCAGCTCTCCAACCAAATGTCAGCATGTTTCTCTTTGCTGTTTTTCTCAAGTGAAAACTGGCTGCAACCATGAAGTCTCTCTGATCCTAACCTGATATGCCAGATGGTATGTTTACGCAGAACCATGAGAAGCCATCCTTGGACACTGTTTGGAAAAGGGCACGCACTTTCAGAAAATACTTTGTCATACAAGTGGTTTGTGTATGAAAGGAGTATAAAATGAATTGTGTGTTAAACTATAACCTGCATCAGCCAGTTTGGTCTGAGTAGAAACAAACTGGGAAATTGATACACTTCCAGGTGGCTTTGTACTGCACTAGACACTTCAGTATCATTGGAAAGACTTTACTAGACCCCTGATATGGCATGAATAGTAATGACATCTTTGTTTGCTACGAAAAATGAGAGAAAGATGTGTGATAAGAAATAATGTCTGCATCGATAACCAGTTCTAGTCCTCATTATGTTTGAGCAGGATTTAACTCTTTAAATTCCTGATTTATTAGGTTTATGTTGAGGGTGGTTGTATATCTACACCATGAAAGTACAGAAGTATCTGTGTGTGTGCATGTGTGCAGTAAATAGTAGAGAAGGTTTCAGTTCCTTTCATGTCTTTAGAGGGGCTTCATTATTAGAAGAGCCTCAGTTCCTCACCTGTCCTCTGAACCAGGACAGATAAATCAGGGCAGTTCTTTTGATGTCGGCCAGTGACCTGTGCCCAAATCGCTGCTCTGCTATCAGAACAGAAGAGCGACTGTTTTTCGTAGGTCAGGCAGCCCACTCTTCTAAAGCTCTTATTAATCCTTCTGATAATACACAGTGCAGATGACAGGAAGAAGGGATAAAGGAATGCTATGGTAAGAGTGAAAGTAGAAGCTATTTAGAATAAGGGGATACTCTTACTCAAATAGGTTTTAACTCCTTTTGAACTTTTTATTTTATATTAATACATTACTTGTATTGTGTCTGTTTAGCATGCTCTCGCAAACTCCAAACATACTGTGATCCTGGACACAGTGAAGGCCGAGTCACACCAAAATGTAGCAGTGAAGCAATGTTTCTGAATGCTAACGTGGGAACATGCTAGCTCTAGTCAGACTCACGGTGTGTTCACACCAAACGCAGAGCAAATAGTTTTTTGCGCAGCACTATTCCACACAAATTCAATGTAAAGATGTGAATGCGTGATATTCGGGTCATTCGCTTGCACACGACCTGAAACATTTCGACTAGAGTGAGAAATCTATGTCCATGGTACCTTACATTTGTACAGAGGCCGAACAAAACTGTGTATAAAAATGTAAGCCTGACGTTATTGTAAGTGTTGTCGGAGCAGATGCCATGTTAGCATAGCTTAGCTCTGATCGAGCTCTGTGCAAAAAAGGAGCATTTTAAAAATGTAATGTAATAATAATAATAATAATACATTGGGTTTATATAGCACTTTTTCAGATGCTCAGAGACACTTTCACAATAGCAACTACATGAAACAAAACAAAATGGAACAAAACAAAGACAAAAAATCTGGTTTATAGGTTAAAACAACAGTGAAAATACTTTGGACTTTCTTTGTTTCACAATTTGTCATCATTATGTAGTTATTTAGGCAACCACTTATATGCTGTTATCGCAAATAAACCACAATAAAATTGCTGGGTTCTCTGTATTTTGCTTTTTACTCTGAGCAAGCTAGCTTACAAAGTTGTTAAATTGGTCGCTAAATTCACACAGTTTGTTCAAAAGACGTAGTTGCACCATCGACTGTCATAACAAATGAAAGCTGTTCCTTTCTGTGGGGCAGTTTAGACTATGACACAGGATGATTCAATTAAAGTGAATGGTGCAGCTAATAAACCACAATAACGTCCTCTATTTTGAATTATCTGGCACTCCCTCGCCCACCAAAAGTCAGCACTGTCAAGACTGTTCAGAATGGAGACAGTACACTGCTGGCAGGTCTATTAACTCCAATAGAAGTGAACGTGAACACAGATTAAGACCAATCCTTTCTCCACATGTTCACCAAAGTAAATATTGGACCCATTTTATTCGCAATCCACATATCTTCCGAACATTCACAGACACTAAAATTTTATTTTTCAGGCAGACAAATTGAGGAAACTGTATGAGAAACCTTTATCTGTCTCAGAAACACTAAAACATTCTCAAACATCCCAGCTGACAAAGTTTTAGCTGTAGAAATATCCACATTTGGATTCAGCGATTAGTGAATTTTACAACTTACAACTTAAGTGTTTGTACTGGGATGTTGACTTTCCTAAATACATTTTTTTAAGAAATCCTCCTATTACCCTTCATGGCCTCAAATTGCTGTTTTCAGTCCAAAACTGTGACAAAGCAATGGCGGCAGTGCTACTGCAGCGCCATCTATGGGCAGTGGTTAAAAGGCACCTGAGGTTCGTCTTTGCTTCTACACTCTTCTGTACTCTATACTCAAAAATTTGTGGGGATTAACTTTTCGCATTGAGGGAATCCACTGGTTGTGGCATATCCATTGTAATGGAATTATTTAACTGCAAAATGTTGCAGTCTTACCGCCGCTAAATCATGCTAGTTCGGTATCACTGCGGCGTAAATTAAAATATGGGCCAATGCTTACCCTTAAAGTTCCATCTACTTTCTCTTGTATTCATGCAATTCAGTCAAGTAAGTTCCAATGTAAAGTTAGAAACCATATGTTTTATTGTCTTGTAGAACTCCCCAAGGTCCCCTCTTTAGCAACAAAATATGAATTCTGAACGACTCAGTTTCCTGTTGCATCAACTTTGTCTTACATTCTTGGTGGTTTTGGCCTGATTTTAGTCCCACTGAAAGCCTACACATTTTACAAAGGCCTACATATGTGACCCATGACCTGACGGATGCAATTCAATACAATACAGAGAAAAACAAACAACTGGTACCTTCTGTGTCACATCTGTGGCTGATACACTCAGATAGATGAGATCAAGAAGGAGAATGTAGAAAAGAAGTAGCTGGAGGCTCACACTCCTACTCAGATTACGATTAAAGCCACTTATTTGTTTAAGCATTGGGGATTTTGTCTGCATATTATGATGTCATTCATGTTTCCTGACTGCAGGTCAATAAAGTGAACTAATAACTTGTTAAGCTTCTAGACTATATTGGATGAACCCCAAATAATACTACTACCTGGATGGCATCCTACTGTATATCTGCGTGTGTTTAAAGTTCAAACAACCAACACAAGACTGGACACAACAAAGTGTCTAACGGCTTGAGTTGTTAAATTATGTCGAGGGGAATTACAATGATTCACCAGACTCTTTCCCCACCATAGATGGACATAGTCTGCTGCTCTGTGTGTGTGTGTGTGTGTGTGTGTGTGTGTGTGTGTGTGTGTGTGTGTGTGTGTGTGTGTGTGTGTGTGTGTGTGTGTGTGCGCCGCTCAGACATTGCAACATTATCGCTTTGTTTTTTCAAACAACATATGTCCACTGTAAAATGACACCCATTCAAAACAAACGCCCCTCTTTGCCCACCAACTGCGGTTTATCTAAATTATTTCACCAATAAAACAGAAAACCGCACACACAATGTGAGCCTCCACATCTGTTGTCCGAAACTCTTCTCTTCAAAATCCTTTATTTCACAAGTATCCCTTGAATACTAGGGGATTATCAAAACCGGATTGAATCCAATGTGTAATTGTATGGGCTTAAAATAGAGTGGCTGTACAAACAGTCCCATGTGACCTGCCCCAGGGTTACTTTTCCATCACAGAACTGGAAAATACTTCCAAAACGTAAAAAGAAATGAAAAACACCAACATCTATCATTAGAAAGCAACTCTACAATGTTTTATTTAGGCTTTGTAAAAAAAATCCATGCATCCATACAAACAACCGTTTTTCTGTGCTATCTGTTCTCATGATATTTAGTATTTTCATTACTTGGTCATTATTCCAGTCATGTGACTGCCTCCCATTGGTTGTGTATATATATGTGTGGCCACACTCGATTTGTTTGTGAAATGGTCTGGAGTGCCTTCCTGTTTATCCAGGTTTCTGACATCGGCTTCAGCTGCTGTTAGCACTTATTTAAACATCTTGGTAGAACATCCTACACATGAATTGATGATCAAAGTAGCTTATCAATTAATATTTACACGCTGTTCTGTTTCCAAGACCCGAATGAGAGAAATTGACTGGCCCAATGACCCTTCTGTCAAGGTCGTCCTGACACACCAAGGCAACCTCAAACCTGTCAGACATCCCATCTCCTCACGCAGCCCATCTCTCTCACTGCCGAAGCATCTACTAACAATTGGTCACTGCTCCTTGGTCTCTCACTCTGACACTCATTTGTTTGGCTAGTCATGTGAGTCATTAGACAGGACGTCAACCATGCGCTTTTTCCAAACCTAAGTGGTTTTGTTGCCCAAACCTTACTTCCAGTGAGGCGTGAGTCAGTCAAGTTAACATCACCCTCGCTCGTTCCCGGAAACCCAACAAATTGTTTTGTTGCCTAAACCTATATTCCCATTCCCATGAAAGAGTTTATTTTGAAAAGACACTGTGTATGTACACGCCACATATGACGTGCAAAAGTGACGTTGGATGGGTACGTGGAGCGCTGATCAAGCTGCGATATTTGACGCCTCGGCGGTGACAATGCGTCGTCTTATGACACCTCAGGCTGAATAGTGCAACGACACTTGAACACACCACCTGAACCGCACACACGTTGTCATTAACAATATTGTAAATCACTAACATTACAGCATAGTTGACTGTATGGACTCCATAGGGATGTGGGAGCAGTACGCTGAAGACGAGGGGACGGAAGCAAACAGGCCTGAAGGAGACACGCCCTCTCAGACCAGACGAAGCACGCATGCTGTAACAGCTTTTAATAATATAATGCTGACTGGTGTTTTCAGCAAAGAATTTTCTTTTTCTCATACATCCGACTTCTATCTTTTCCAGGCCAGACTCCTGGGCCTGCTCACATGGAGCATTTGTGTGCTTAAAAACTTGTTTAGCCGTTGTAGGACTTATTTTGAAGTACTAATACTTGAAGTGTTGTTTTATACGTAGACCCATCGCGGTCGTGTCTGGATCCGGTTTAGATGCACATCTGTTATCTCAAGCATCTGATATGTGTTCCAACACGTCCAATTGCTTCCCCGCTCACATATGATGGAAATTGCCAGCACCGCCATCCACAACACTACACACATTTACAACCGAGCACGCAGCCGCACAGGAGGATCGCAGTGACTCTTTGGTAGTGAGGTACTGGAAACGTCTGCAAGTTGTCTGGCAGAGGAGTTTCTTTTTCTCTCTGTACCCTCTCAAGCATCTGCTTTTCTCCTCTCTACTGTAAATGTCCTTCCTCTCTCTCTCTCTCTCTCTCTCTCTCTCTCTCTCTCTCGCTCGTTTATTGCTTTTTGTGAAGTTCTTGCTTTCACACTTCTAATTTTTCTCCCTTCTGCTTCTTCCATTCGCTGTCCACGCCCATTTTGGATCCATTGTCTCTTCCCCGTCTCGTCTGTAATCATTTCATCGTTTCATCCTGCTTCGTGTCTGGATGACCCCAGATGATCTGGATTCATCCTGCAGTCTAAACCTCGAATCAGTCATCATCGCATTTGCCTTGCAGTCATTTAGAAATAAATGTATAGTGTATGGATTGGATGTGTGTCTACTGAAACTCTGTGTGTCACACCCAGTTAATATGATAACTGCAGGAATCGGACCGGGTCTTTAGTGTGTGTGTGTGTGTTACTAGTTGGCCATAAGCCCATGAGATAAACACTCAATTAGCCTTCTACTGGTTGCTAGGCAGAAGATGGATTTGAGAGTTTCCTCACATCAAAGAGAAACAGATGTTGTCCTAATTTGTCTCGTTTTATCTTCTTTCCCCCTTTTAATCTACTCGTCTCCTCCCTTTCGCTCTCCATTTCTATCTCTCTCAACCTTTCTGCTGTTTCTCGATGTGACTTCATCCACTCCTCGGTAAACAAACCGTTTCCGCAAGCGAGTCATGTAAACACACCAATGTTAATGGATACGTTACTTTTGTAAAAACTTTTTCATTTGACCATATTCTTCAGTTCAAGGAAATAGGACATCTATCCTTGTGTTTATCTAAGGAGAGCTGCTGGGTTCTCATCTGAATGGGATATGACAACAGGATGCACCAGGGTCCACTTTTCTTTTTTTAAATCTATTTTGTGGAGATCCACCATATCCTCCTGAGACCCAGCCCGTTGACATTTTGTCAACTTACATATTATTCAACTGCTTTCATGTTGTTATTATAACATTTTACTATAGGTTTTTCACACAGCAGTAAACATATGCACGCTCATGCACAGGAACCGCCGCTAATGAGCATAATTGCGTTGACCTAACATCATCGTGCAGCCCTCACGAGACTACATTTTCAGATGACGCAGATACAAAAGAAAAACGAGATGATTACCAGGCCAGCAAGCAAAAGAAACGTTGGCGTACAGTTGAACTTTTTTCCGAGCATGAGCATGATACCAAGCTTGGCTTTCTCCCCTTGTCACAGGGCAGGAAGTTTGCCAGACTAGCCCTCTATCCACAATCTGTATATCAGAGTCCCCCTCCTCCCCCTCCTCCTACACCTTCTCCCCCTTTACCCTTCGTTCACATCCCTCAACTCCTCCTCCTCTGTCTTTCTTTTACAGACATCTATCTCATCCTAAGTCACTCCCCCTGCTCTCACCTCCTCCCCCACCTCCTCCATCTCTCCTCTAATTTCATCTTCCGCTTGCCCCCCCACATCACTCTTTTAGACAGAGATATGGAGTGAGTTAAGTAAGGCCTGCCAGCTCTCCTTGTGTTCAGGAATGTGCTGTTTTCCAGGAAAGACAATAATGTTGAGATTTTTATATCACTGCCTATTTCCTTTCTCAGTGCCAAAATAAAAGCACCCTGTGTTCCATATTCAAAATAATAAAACATTTCCTTCAGTGTGGAAGTACCAAGAAAAACCTGGCTCAAGGCTGACAGTGATAATCACGGCAAAGGCCGAACAATGTTCATCATGTAAAAGATTCTATGAAGAGATTAAAATGAACCAATTTGTAGCAACTGTCAAGCTTGCTGTAAATCTTTGAATCCAATGACTTAGAATTCACCAAATCGGACATTTGATCCACCTTTTGAATCTTTCTTTAAGTTACATGTGTGAATTAAAGCCCAGTTTCAGTCCAACATGATGTCAGTGAGATTGCGGGGGCCTTTGTGAGAGACCTGGAGCCAGTCAAGGTTCATTAATGATGCTAAAGGCTTCATGAATCATAGCCAGAAATAACAAACCGAAGACTCCCTCGCCGTGTTGTCTTAAACACTGCAACTCCGCTGTGGGTGATGGGGGGGGGGGGCGGGGGGGTTCAAATACGTAAGCCTTGTATCAACACTGATCTGTTTTGAGTTCACACAGAGTGGCGAGAAAAGGAGTTGAGAGAGTGTGTATCAAAATGTAGCGATGGAATCAAAAGGAGAGAAGAAAGATATGGTTTGCCCACAATTGAGAGGCAAAAGGGGATTTTGGATGAGTTGCTCCTCTCACACACACACACACACACACACACACACACACACACACACACACACACACACACACACACTCACACACATCCTTGTTCCCAGCATTGCTGTTAAAAGGAACCCCATCCTCTATGATACCTCCTGCTGGATGAAATTTCCGATTTTTAACAATAGAAATAAAAAATAAAAAATAAAAAAAATCAGTTCAATGGACCATTTTGAAATTGTGCAGCTGACTTTAAAATAAATACTAAAAGCACTCAATTGTCAGTCTGCACAACATGGATGGCATGAATATAGCTGGGGGAAAAATTGGATTTGGAGCACTCAAATTAGCAGTGAGGTTTTCACATGACAGCAGCATGGCCTCTCAGGGTTTTTAGATAAGTGTACAAGAGCCCCTTTCCCATCTGCTCTACTCATCACTTGTTCTCCTCCTGGGATCCTAGGTGTGGTTTTAGTAAGCCTCCCTCTCTGCCTTCATGTCGAAGCAGCTGACTCTACTTTCCTCTTCGCCCTTCGCTCCTCTGCTTAACCACCGCTGCACTCCAGCTCTATCATTTAACCATACCACACTGAAGAAAGCCTCCTTTTGGATGGGTCCACCTCTGTGAGTGTGTGTGTGTGTGTGTGTGTGTGTGTGTCCCTCCCAGAGGGAAGGGAGGAGCACACACACACACACACACACACACACACACACACACACACACACACACACACACAGAAATGCGAAACAAAACACAGAAAAGTGGATGCCTCATTGCACCCTTAGGCAGTTGTCAATAATCATTAATAAAATGTTAAATATGGACTCACTTCTGGACATGGCATCTGCACCTTACTTTGATTTTATTTCAACGCGTGAACAGGGCAAAGTAGAATAGTAGTATAAAGAAGGAAAAAGGAGGCCATATTTTGATTCTTAATAAATATTTAACATTGGCTCCTATCTGATATTTAGCTCACTTTCCCAAGATATGAATTTAAACATGCAGCAGATTGTGAGCAACAATAGCAGTAATGTGTGTTTGATGTGACCTGAGGAACACAAGTCTCTCTTTTTATCTCTTGGTCTACACTGACTCCTGGGAGAAAATCTGGCTTATTTGCAACAAAATGATTTATTGTGTTCACTAACTAACTGACCCAAAACTACATGAAAGCAGCCAAAGTGGACCAAAGAAAACCAAAAACACTGAGCTGAAAGCATTGCACAACGAGTTTTTGTCGTGAGCAACTCCTTTTTACTAGTGATTAACATGACATGATTGATGAGGGCGGCTTGTTTGATACTATTTATGTCTTATCTGTTTTGGCCATAATTTCTATCTAATATCACCTTACTTGCCAAGTTAATAGCAGAGATTAATATTGGTCAAAAGATGGGAAAAAAACACAATCAGTCGATCACCCAGGTTTTAAACAAACCCCCAGGTTGGCCAAATGTATTAGGTAGATAAATATGATCAAATCTGCATTAAACCTGAATTATTCTTTAACTATAGTCAGATAGACAGACAGAAATAGGGTGTGAGCCTGAGATACATGTATACGCATACATATAGGAAGAGTCGGATAGAGGGACAGGCAGCTAGTTAGACATAAGAGGCTTTCCCCCTCATTTGACCTTAGTTAGCGAATGGCAGCTGTTTTTCAATGAGCTCATATCGGTGGAAGCCCAGTATTTGTCATGTCTGTGTGTGTGTGTGTGTGTGTGTGTGTGTGTGTGTGTGTGTGTGTGTGTGTGTGTGTGTGTGTGTGTGTGTGTGTGTGTGTGGAGACCCACCAGAGTGGATTTCTGGACGGTGAGTCACAGAAAGTGGGGATTGCAGAGTCAGGCAGATACATATCCCAGTGTCCCTGAGCAGAAATACACCCCCTACTATAAACACCCAGAGATTTAGAAATCACCTCAGGAGCAGATGCCCGACATTAGGTGTGTGTATAGTAGTGTCGCTGTCTGTGCCAACTTTTTCACGCAGTCAGAGTCACACTCATATCCTCAGGCAGGATCTGGCTATACTATTATAGTATAGACTTGGCTCTGGAAATGCGTATTTTATTCTGCAGGCAGCATACTTATTTCTTACTTTTGAAATAACTAAATGTAATGATTGGTGCTACTGACTGTTAGCACTTACTTTCCAATGTAAGGATTTTTAATACATTATGATATAATTCTGTGCATACAGTGACTATGGAAAGCCTCTGCAAATGGAAGAAAGATTACAAAAGATGATTCTTTGTCTATCCAACGGTATGTTCCTGCTGTGGCACGCTGAAAGGCATTCGAGAAATGATGGATGGTTGGAAAGATGATTGGACCTTTGATCAGGCGTCACGATTGATTAATCATCCTTGACGTCTGGCAGCTTGGAGCAGACATTATGAGCATCGAGGTTCCCCAAAGATATTCATCTAAATCAAGTTGAGACGAAGTCTTCACCGGTGCCAGATAGTGGAATAGTTGCAAGGCCCAAACAAGTTGTAGATAATTCAATACAACTTGTTGTGGCAAAATGTGTATGTGTGTGTGTGTGTGTGTGTGTAAGCATTGATATGTTCAAATTAAACATAAAAAGTGGCAAAATCAGATGCAGTATTGCAAGTCTATGTAGTTCACTGGAACCTGCCTGGCTGTTGTTAAAACAAAAAAATAAAGTCGTTTTCAAGCCACTAATTGTTTTTTTTAGCCATCGGAAAAACACCAGAAGAAGATTCATTGTTGGCAAAAAACTAATTGAAAACACATCAGTGAGCCACATCCTTGCACTCTGTGACATGTTCCTTTGTTACAATGAACAATGGGTTGTTTTGAGATAATCGCCCAATGACAACTCTTGATGCAGTACGTACTCACTATGAGAAGTCATTTCCAAAGACTCAGTCGGGACCCACAAGTGGGTCACGGGAGATTTTATTTGGAGCGTATCCTCCATAGAATTTAACATTATATCTGCAGTACGCATTTCTTTAGCAGTTCAAGATAATATAGGGTGATGGTCAGGAATGTTCATTTATAGTTAGGCCTTTTGTGAATTGGGTCATCACGGTTTGTCAGCGTTAAAAAGCAGGTCCTCTTTTGCCAAGGCGTTTGACAGACACTGCACTAGAGCGCCAAATATAACAACAATTACACCGCACAGCTATTTTTACAGCCTTTAAAAATGAAACAAAACACTTATGACCTATTTTCAAGAGTTGTGACTTTAGAAAGAACAATTGGGTTTGGCTTGGGCCTAAATCGTAAAGGATGTCAGAAAATACTGATAGATTGACTGACCCATTTGTTGGTTTTGGTCTTTTCATAGGATTTCCACACCTGTGCTTTTTAGTCCTCCCTTGAGAGGAGGTGGTCTCGGTCCAGTCCCAAACAAACTCGAGTGGTTGGTGGAAACGTTTGTGGTGGGAACGTGATCCGACCGCGATCTGACTCAAGTACCGGGAGTACTACATACGTTTAAGCTAAACGGCTCCTGTAGCCATGGGAGCTTTGCATTCTAGGATGCAGCTGAGCAGGCAAACTGTAGCAGCTTGTGTAGTAGTCATAGCAGCAAGCAGAATGCATTTGGGTTGCTGCCTGATTGCCCAGATAATTATCACGGTTAAGGAAATGCCACATCTGCCACTGCACTAGTCTAGAACAAAGAACCTTCTTCCTGTATTCACTTTCCTCCTCCTGCCCCAGACACACCTGACCAATAATCAGATGAATGTCCTCAGGTTTGGAGTGATGCATTTCTGTTTGTTTGGATTTTTCTCTGTGCAAAAAGAATCTGAACCAAGGATAGAAAATGCTTTAAAGTTTACAAACTTATCAAATGATTTGGACCAGAAAAAACTAGGTGTAAAAATGCCCCAAGAAAAATATGGGATAATACCAGTCTTTAAACTTACTATGTTGAGATCTCCGTTTCGTTGTCTTTGGCGTCACCTATGGTAATAAGTGGTAAATGCAGGTGTGTTTTTGGATCTTTCTAGAACTTGCCAGAGAGCGCTGCTCGCAAGCGCTTTCAGCAATGGGCCATAAATTCAATCTGGATACATAGGCAATACAGTAGATACAGATGTTTATTACTAACAGCTCTAGTGTGTAGTATCTGTCACCATCTAGAGGTGAGGGTGCAGATTGCAACCAACTGAAACTTCTCATGTGTGCCAGACATGACCGTGTGAATGGTTCCTATCAGCGTTTAATTTTTCCATTCTGAGCTCCTGTAGAAAGATGGCGGATGGCTTCATGAAGACGTCCTGCTCATTATGCAGAAACAATCGGCACATTCAAAGGCAACAAAAACCTTTGAAAAAAAATTCTCATTTTTAGCCGATAATGCACTTAAGAAAACATATCTATTAATATTCTATTCCATTGCATCTTATAATTTCTTGACAGGAAGTCTTTATATAAATTAAAGTATTACATTTCGTTAAAGGGGACATATTATGCAAAACTGACTTTTTCCTTGCTTTAGTTTGTATATTTGCGTATCCGGGGTGTCTCCCGACCCCTTAAACATGAGTTTTGACAACTAAGTCAATATTTAGTAACTGGCAGAGTCAGGAATTTAGTCTCTAAACGAGCCGTTTGGATTTTGACCGTATTGTGACGTCACAATCCGGTCTTTTGCATATTATTGCATAGTCATTGCATATTCATGGCATATCCCCGCCCACATTACGCCGGCTACCTGAACAAGGATCCGCCATTTTTTCTTACTCGCTTCACTTGTACTCGACAGCCTAACCGCCACCATGTACAAGCCGAAAGCCAAGCACTGCTGCTCTGTCATCGGATGCACGGGTCCTCATATGGGTCCACGGGGCCGCCTGGTGCCGGGGTCGTCTGGAGCTCGCCATGAGTCCGTCAGGCCCGAGAGTTCGGCCGGGGTTTTGAGCCTATAATCGGGGGGGTTACCGGCAGAGTTCCCGGTTCTCCGGTGCGGACTCTTGTGGCCCTGGGCGGGCCGGTGTTTTAGTGAGGACCACGGGCTTTTCACCATGGTCTGGGGGCATCAGGGCCGAGAGTTCGGCTGGGTTTTTGCGTCTATTTACCTGCGGGAATCCCCGCAACGCGTCCAAGGGTTTACGGGTCTATGGACGGAGCCGAAGTCCGGCTTCGCTGTGCGTAATTGTGGCGTGTCGCGGACCTGGACCGGCCGGTGCTTGGGCGAGCTCCATGGGCTTTTCACACAGCCTTGTGGGCACAAGTGGCCCGAGTTCGGCCGTGTTCAGCTGTCCGTTTCCCGGCTGGTTTGCGTGCGGCGCGTCTTGGCGTTTCGCGTTCGACGGAGAGTCCGCCTGTGTGGACTCATGTGGACCTGGGCGGGCCGGTGTTTGACCGATGTCCGCTGGCTTTTCAGCCAGCTCTGAGGGTGATAGTCCCGACAGTTCGGCTGGGTTCTTGTGTCTATTTACCTGCGGGAATCCCCGCAATGCGTCCGAGTGTTTTACGTGTGTACGGACGGAGCAGAAGTCCGGCTTCGCTGTGCGTAATTGTGTCGTGGCGCGGAGCTGGACCGGCCGGTGCTTAAGTGAGCTGCACGGGCTTTTCACACAGCCTTGGGGGCACAAGTGGTCCGAGTTCGGCCGTGTTCAGCTGTCTGTTTCCCGGCTGGTTTGCGTGCGGCGCGTCTTGGCGTTTCGCGTTCGACGGAGAGTCCGCCTGTGTGGACTCTTGTGGACCTGGGCGGGCCTGTGTGTTAGTGAGGACCGCGGGCTTTTCACCATGGTCTGGGGGCATCAGGGCCGAGAGTTCGGCTGGGTTCTTGTGTCTATTTACCTGCGGGAATCCCCGCGACGCGTCCGAGTGTTTTACGGGTCTACGGACGGAGCAGAAGTCCGGCTTCGCGGTGCGTCATTGTGGCGCGGCGCGGAGCTGGACCGGCCGGTGCTTGGGTGAGGTGCATGGGCTTTTCACACAGCCTTGTGGGCACAAGTGGCCCGAGTTCGGCCATGTTCAGCTGTCTGTCTCCCGGCTGGTTTGCGTGCTGCGCGTCTTGGCGTTTCGCGTTCGACGGAGAGTCCGCCTGTGTGGACTCGCGTGGGGCTGGGCGGGCCGGTGTTTGACCGATGTCCGAGGGCTTTTCAGCAAGCTCTGACGGTGAGAGTCCCGACAGTTCGGCGTGGTTGAGGTCTCTATTTAACGTCTGGATTCCCCGCAACGCGTCCGAGGGTCTACGGGTCTGCGGCGGAGCAGAAGTCCGGCTTCGCAGTGCGTAATTGTGGCTTGGCGCGGACCTGGACTGGCCGGAGCGTGACTGAGCTGCAAGGGCTTTTCGCCCGGGTCTGAGGGCACGGGTCCCGACATTCCGGCCCGGTTCAATTGCCTGTATACGGGCAGGATTCTCGGTGGCGAGTCCGGCAGCCATTTCTCCCCCGAATCAACCGTTGTTATGGTTACAAAATGGCGTCCTCACGTCTTACGCCCGGCAGGAAGAGGTGGGCGGTGCCAAGACCGTTTGGGCGGCGCACGCAGTAGCTCATTAGCATTTAAAGGGAAAGTCACTGAATCCGGCCGCTGAAAGCAGGGCTGTGAAACTGGTATGTTGAGAACCCTGCTGTGCTCAATCCTTGGGTTTTTTCGACCAAAGCATGTTACTATCATTCCATTTAGACATCAAAGACCCATGTCAACAAGCAGAAATGAGCATAATATGTCTCCTTTAACACTTTCATCTTCAGCTCAATCTGAACTCAGGACTGTACTTATGTCCCTTATTTGACATTCATCTTTTCTAATTTACTCCATCATAATGAGAAAAGACATGCTTGATGGAAAGTCATGCTGTAGAGACAAACATAGAATATGAAGTCACGGTTCTGGGCTGTGGTAGACAGAATCATGGAATCACAATTAGATTATTATTCCAGAGCTGCTTCTATGACCGGACACTCACTGCCTCCTACAATTTACTGTGGGACGTCCAATCCTATGTGGTATTAAACACTGGACTGGACTATTTTAAGGTAAGAACACCATGTGTTTATGTTATACCTGTGTGTGTGTGTGTGTGTGTGTGTGTGTGTGTGTGTGTGTGTGTGTGTGTGTGTGTGTGTGTGTGTGTGCGTGTGTGTTCGCGTGTCTTTCTGTTTGTTTGTCTCTGTATATTAAAAGCAGAGCCACTCATCCATCACCATCCAGCACCGTCATTACATGACATCATCCAGGCCGTCTGTTACAACAAAGAAGGCTCTTCTCTCCTTTTGTCAGTATGGCTGCAGTCTATATGCCATCAGGACGAGGTGCTGATTCACATCAAAGGAACGGTGTACGCCAGTGGGTTTGAATGTGGGGCTTCTTTGTGGTTACGGCTGCAGGTCAGGTAGATTTTGAGTGACAGTCAGATGAGTGTTCATCAAAAACCCAGCCAGGTGATCATATGGGGGAGTGTATGAATCACTGTCTGACTTTTCCCTGAAAAGACGACCAGGGGGAGATGGAGATAAGAAAAACAATCTTTACTTATTGTCATGTTTTTTTTTTGCCTGTTTGTTTTTGCTTCCTCCTCTTTCTTTTCCCCTTTCATCACGTTTTATTCTTTTCACCAAAGGATACAAAGGATCACGCCCCTTTCTTTCACTTTCTTCATTCTTTTTGTGTTTCCTTGCTACACACAAGTAACTATTCATACATTGTTTCATAATTTCTTTTTTTGGTCAGCTTTAGTAGCAATAACATGTTTAACATGTGGTATATAGCAATAACATGTTTAGTGTGTCCAATATACTCAGTCCAAATATAACCTAATAGACTTCATACTACATCAAAAAATATGAAAACAGCAATTCAGTTCCACCTGAATGCGATAATTTGGTTATCGGCAGGTTGGTGGTAGGGCATGGTCTCAACAGCTGTGTGAACTCAAACATCCACAACCACATCAATCACACATCATCACACATATACATTATACTACGTACACACACTGCTGCACAGGGGCGGAGCCAGACGTTACCAAACCAAAACCTAGCCTCCTTAGCAACTGACTTTTAGGAGCTTAAGTTAGGAGCTTTTCTGAAATATTTTAAAAAAAAGATAGAATGCCTAAAAATCTGGACTATATCTAAATATGTTGGGCTTTTGAGAAAACATTTGAGATTGGACGTATCCTTAACTCCTGTGTAAATGCTGATCGGTTCAAACCAGGTCCTGGGACCTGAGAATTAGATGTGTGTTCTTAGATTCAGGTGTTATCACTGATCAGTTGTCCAGGAATGCAAGGCCTCAAAATATATAGTATATATATAAGTACTTTTGTCAGATGCTTACCCACAAGACCAATGCAGTCACCGGAGATTAGTAACTGTACATGCATTGTTAAATCCAGCAGACTTCCGTATATCTCCTTTAATCATGTTTGATTGAAGGGAAATTAAATCAGGTTATTTCAAGAGCGTCAGTGGACTTGTGTAATTACTGATCCACCACTGATGACCACAGACATGCTGTAGAACACACCCAGCCCAGCCCAAAGGCTTGCTCAACCGTCTGTGGTGTGTGTTGAAGCTTAGAATCAATGTGATTTTGAGAACAACATGCTCTACACAAATGTGGCACAGTGAAACAGCAATGTAGAATTGTAAACCTATAAAAGCCAAAAGCAGCTTAGAATGAGAGTTAACTGTCATTGCAAAGACATTGGTGCATTTGGCAATGCTATAGACTCTAAACTGTAAATATGCTTCTCGTGACATACAATATTAAAACTGCAGTTGGGACTTGAAAGCAACTTAATAATGTTGTCTTTCCTGACCAGACTCTTGACCTCCGACCTTTTGTCAGGAGTCAAAAAGACTCCATTGCCTGGTTTATTTACCTTGTTCTCTAAACATCCGTTACAAATTACTGTGTGTGTGTGTGTGTGTGTGTGTGTGTGTGTGTGTGTGTGTGTGTCAGCCTCAGGTGGTGGGTCTGTAGGATGTATCCAGTCTAATTGCAGTCAGGTGCAACATAATGAGCAACAACTCTCCAGGTACACTGCTGTCGTTTTGGACTGGCTTCCATGTTGTAATTATTTTGTACGTGTGACTTTAATTTAAATAACCTGTGAGTCCAATGTTCACACTCACGCTGAGCTTCACACAATTTCTTTTGCATGAATTTGTGGAAAAGGCTTAACGTATTTATTCCCCTGTAGATGAACTATTTTGATTTAACTCATTTATATATGAACTCAGGTGTTCCCATACTGAATTACTTTTAGCAACATAATATACCATGACATTTTCATGGCATACTTTATAATCAAAGTCAAAGTCAAAGTCAGCTTTATTGTCAATTCTGCAATATGTGCCAGACATACAGAGGAATTTAAATTTTGTTTCTCTCCGACCCACGGTGCAATATAACAAAACAAAATATATGTACAATAAATAAAATAAATTCCAAGTAGTGCAAGAGAAATTCAAAATCACAAAAAAACTGAATAGTGCAAGTAAGTAGAAAAACAGGAGATGAAAATGTGCAATGTAATGCAATATCTGAACTATATAAATATGGATGCAGTTTAAACAATTAAGGGCACTGATGATCTGTAAAGTGACTGGTGCTTTTCCTGATGGGGGGGTCAGAGTTCAGAGTTCTTGGGGGCAGAGGGGAGTGGAGGGAGAGAGGGGAGGGTGTTGAGCTTCCTTACAGCCTGGTGGATGAAGCCGTTTGCCAGTCTGGTAGTAGAGGCTTGGAGGCTCCTGTACCCCGGCAGGAGGCTGAAGAGGTTGTGTGAGGGGGTTGGTTTGGGTCACCCACAATGCTGAACGCTTTGCGGGTAAGGCGGGTTCCATAAATGTCCAGCAGTGAGGGGAGCGGGAAACCAATGATCTGACCAGCCACTTTCACTATGTGCATTACTATGTGCACATAGCATTTTGAAAAACATTTTATGGCATATTAAACTACAATCCAAATATATTCATACGATTCCCAGCCATGTTGTGTGTGGGACGATATAGGATTTTATTGAAAATCGCGATTAAAGAAACGCACAATAAGTTGATTGTGGTGAATTTTCATTGTCGGGATAATCTTTAATATCGCCATGAGTAACCTGTGGAGGAAGGAGTTCATGTGGGAGACCGGCTTCATCGTGGGGTTGATGACCTGGATCATGATGAAGGAGATGGGCTGTTCAGTGTCTCTGCTGCAGTGATGACTTTGTTTCAATTAAATGTTATTTATAGACAACAACATTCATCTCAGGACATTAATTAATTAATTAAACAAAAAAATTACACAGAGAAAGTAACACTTGTCATGTGTATTGTTGATCTGGAGTATGTGGCGTGTGTGTGTGTGCAGAACCACTACTACCACTCACATCCATCAAATAGTGATAGCAATGCTTATTAGATTATTATGCACATAATTTCAGTGCCGTTATTGCTGGTTTCCAGTGTTGTTGTTTTGTCTGTGGAGATTATTATTTATTGCAACTGATGTCGGTCCCACTTTGGGTCGCCCCCAGACACTTACTGGAGGGGACTGACCCATTACGTGCTTGAACCCCTCTTAAACCACTCCCAGACCTTGAAGAGGTGGCCTGTTTATCAGGGATTGACCTTGCCATATATGTAATGATGTATGTGTTTACTTGGGAACAGTGGCAGATTTTGCAATTTGGGGGCAAAGGAGGAATTTTGCTCCACATCCGTTTTTTAACACAAAAAAAGTAGGAAGGTCCACCCCAAAGGCACCTACTTGTAAGTAACGTTTGAATGATCTACCTTTGATTGCTGTATTTTATTTATTTTTTAATTCCTCCGTTGTAGTTTTTGTTCATGTTTTGGCACAAGAATTCCCTTTGGCATTAATAATGCTCTATCTTTTCTATTATAGCATGAACCGCATGAGGTTGTACTTGGTCACAGCAGTGCTTTGTGGTAAATGCTTAAGTAGGCAGGTTTTAAGGGTTACCTTTTTAGTTTAGTGTGTAAGCACACATCTGGTGTCACATGTCTGAATTGGGAAATTGTAGACCAAATATTTACATTTACATTTAGGGCATTTAGCAGACGCTTCTGTCCAAAGCGACTTACAATAAGTACATTTGTCGAAAGAAAGAAACCACAACATATCATTGCCGATAAAAAAAAAAGAGCGAAAAAAAATAGAAACAAGTGTTGGTCCTCATCTGAGTAAGGTAGAATATTTGTCAGGATATGTGCACAGTGAGTTCATGATGAGAGGTCCCTGTTTGTGCAGACTTAAGAAGTGTTAATGGAAGTGATAAAGGTAACTGATCAAACATGTTTAGTCTCCTGGAGTGAAGTAGGAAATAATTATACAGTCACTGTTATGACGTTATGATGTTTATTGGATATGTCACTGGATTCAATTATTTTGGTTGGTTGAGTCATCGACACATCGACACATCGACAGTCATCACATACTTTGATATCTAACTCAGTAAACCATTATGGAAAGCAAAAAGAAGACAAAATGGACAGACCTTTCATTCAACATACCTTCACCACGATTACCCAAAACTCTGAGGAGAGAGCCATTGCTGCTCGTGTGCGATTGGACAACGCCCCACTAAAGACTCTCATAAAATATAAGACCATCAGCAGGAGCCACAGCCTGAATGACCATCGTCTCCATGAGTGTGTCAGCAGAATGCACTCCAGCCTGATGACTTACTGGGCTTTGGCAGCATGTCAGACACACACATTCACACACAGTGTTTCCTATGGTGAGATACAGATACACATGGACATGTACGGAAACCAGAGTGTAACAAACCTGTTGTTTTTACTCTAATCTATTGTAACTCCCACCCTAACTTATGCAAATAGAAAAACATTTTTTTATAAAAGGCTGTAAAGTTGGGCATTTTAACATGGGGGTTTATGAGGATTGGACTCACTTTTGGAGCCAGCCTGAAGAATCCATTTGAGGAACTGCAAGCTTTGACACTTCCGCATTGACTTCATTTCTGACCACTGGAGGGTGCCGCTTGTGGCGACCGAGGTTACAAAGAAGTAGGTGGGCTGTAGCATCTAACCTTTAGTTGGTCAGTGTGGTTGGATCGGTGTTATGTGGTGGCAGGGTGTGCATTCATCAGGCTTCATCCACTGACCATATGATCTAGTAGAAGGCAGAACTTTTTTCGGTTAGAACGACAGTTCGATATTGTAACCCTACTTCTTTATGCACAGGCGGAGCCCACTACTACGGGGGCCCTACCGCTCGTTTTCAGGTAGACACGTTCTGATTGGCTGGCTACATTCAAGCAAATGAAATAAAGGAGGGACTGACCCATAGGGTCCAGTAGAGGGCTTTTCCCCGTGCTTAAAGAACTAGGGTGACGATATCGTAACCATCATTCTCCAATATTGTACAACCGTCCTCTTAATCATTCATATGGCAAGAACATCGTTGTAGAATCCTAGACTTTAATTGAAGTTTAGAACGCCTGAAGAATGATGTCAGCATTACTCGATCTAAAATGCACACACACACACACACACACACACACACACACACACACACACACACACACACACACACACACACACACACACACACAGTGGTGTAATGAGAAAAAGGTGCAGGCAGCACAATGCCTTTCAGTGCTGCCAGACCATCGGTCTGCCTCCTGTACTGCTCCCCTCCCCCCAACCCCCCTTTTTATTTCCACATCTGTTTCCCAAACTTGGGGAATGGCCTTGGATAGAACAATATCTGGGTCAGAGTAAACTCTCTTTCTGTGTGCATGTGTGCATGCAGGCATGAATGTGTGTACGACATACCACAGTCATCAGCTGCACAGAGACTGTCACACACTCTTGGAAGCACAGAGAGAGCTTCCCTACGGTTTAACTCTGCGTAGTTATTCAAAAAAGATGTTCAGTGGAAGTCAAGATGGGACATTATCACCCTGCACAAATGTTGAAGAAAGGGAATTAAGAAAGGGAAGCTTTATGTCCCATGTATTTGCTTAATTACCATCATATTCTTGTTTCTTATTAGGTGTTACTGGATAACTATATTCCTCATTATCCTATATAATTCATTCAACAATTAATGCAAAATACACTCAACTTCATGCACAAGTCATGTGATAAAGTTTTACTCCATCTGTGTTACAGACCTCCCTCCCATGGCTACAGTATATGCTGCCACCTTTTGGATATAGCAGATAACGCAGTGTTAGATTCTGCCAAATTCAGCAAATTTGATAGAGAAAAACTGACTGAGCAGCTCCAGTTGTGAGCATATATACTTAATGTGAGACATGGTGAGCAAGAAACAACCCAATATCACAGAAAAACACACAGTTTGTCATCATGCATTATAAATTATTTTATAGTGAGATAAAGACATGAAATGGACTGTCTCAATTAACTCATCCTTTGTTGAATAAAACGTTGTTTTTCTTGCATGTCTCTCCACACATACAAAGAACCACAGATGTTTTGATAGAGTTTTGCTGATGTGAACTGTGGCCCCCATTTACTTCAATTCATCATGACTTTTCTGGGGTTTTTTTTGGTTCTTTGTTCACCGTGGAGGAATGCATGTGGTGTCATACCTACAATACCAAATAGAAAAAAAACAACCAAAAGAGCACAAAAAAATTAATGTTGTGTAACAGTGTAACGGAAATGCTAGAAGAGTTTAAATCTTACTTCAAAAAGAAAATCAATTTAAAACTATATGTTCTACAGCATTATGAGTTTAATTATCTAAATAACCAATACACAGTGGAATAAAAATACATTCAATCATCAGGAGATATATTTATATATGTATTTTAAACATATTTCTTTACCCCTCTCCCAGCCTTTATGTCTTCTTTTTTTTCTGTCATCCTACTTTCTTGGGATATTTGACTTTGGCCAGTCTGACAAAGTCCTCAGCACTGTCCAGTGACACCAGGCGGTCCTGAGAGGAAAAGATGGAGGCAGATGAGGAGCGTGATAGGAATGAATCAGGTGAGATTGGAGCTTTGACAGATGCCGATGGATGGAGAGAGATATAACAACAGAAGACAGGGAAGGTAAAGAGGAGGACAGGGAGGGTGTGTGTGTGTGTGTGTGTGTGTGTGTGTGTGTGTGTGTGCGTGTGTGTGTGTGTGTGTGCGTGTGTGTGTGTGTGTGTGTGTGTGTGTGTGTGTGTGCGTGTGTGTGTGCGTACCATAACACAGAGGTATCTGTTCTGGTGTTGAGTTTCTGGAGGAAACAGAGAGGTGTGGTCCAGCAGCTGTTTCAACAGTTCAGTTGCTTTCTTAAGATGCTCCTGATCTCGACTGAACTGGCTCCGTCTGTTCTCACACAGCAAGGCATCCACCTCGCACTGATAACCTTCAGAGAGATGAAGGGCAGATCACGTACCCACAACAAAGCATGGCAGATAAGAGTCGACTGTAGCAGATATTATCCGAACAGAACAACGTCGGAGTCTGACCTAGCTGCAGCAGGATTTTCTTCCATCGAGATCTGACTTCTCGTCTGGCGTAGCGTAAAGAGCATATGTCATAATTCAGCTTCTCCCATTCCTATAAGCGAACACAAAATATAAATATTGAAATTGTTTAATTCAATGACATTTCTATGATATCAGTGAACATCCCTGAGGACATTTTTAACAATATAATCACCTAATTAATGTTCTACTGCGTAAGATTTGAGATACGTTGCTTCTAGCAGCCTCTTTGGCGGTAGATGTAACTGCAGGAGAGTCTCTGGGACCTCATCTCCCAGAATTCCTTTGGAAACCGAACAGTGTCGTCTGTATGACGTCAGTTCATGTCAAGGCTTCGCCAATTGTGATCCTCGTTTTCCCTCGTTGGCAGTCACACTTTAGACTAGAGGGAGCCTGACTCCGTGAGTAGCTCCACCGGGGCAGACCAACCGCTGCTGACTGACGTAAAAATAATAATAATAATAATAATAATAATAATAATAATAATAATAATAATAATAATAATAATAATAATAGAGCGCCACCATTGAATTTTGTGCGGGAATGTCACCACAGACATGGAGATCCTATTTCTGGCAGAGCAGCAAGTACAAGCACTTTCATTAGTGGGTCATATCATGATTGTTTTAACTCACTCTTTGATCGATAGTAACTCAAAAGACAATTAAATAGATGAAAATGTTATCGAGTACAACTTTAAGAAATTCTTCTGGATGACAGAAAACTTTGAATCAATCGCCTGAAGCGATAACGATGGCCCGGCTTTTGAAATGATAAACTACGGCATTGGACGAATTATGAATCCAAGCCTGGGTGGGAAAAGATTGAGACGATTCTTCCAGCGCCATCTGGTATAATGGATGTGTTATCACATAACAAAAACACAGTAAAACAGGCAGAAGAATAGAAACCTTATTGTACAACACCCTCACTGGGCATGGGGGCTCACATATCTCTGAACACAAACAAAGCTCCTCTACTTGGAACAACCCTCTCATCTGTCTTTTTGTGGAAAACATCGCTAACTAATAATTCATTTAGATCATTTGAAGTCCTCCAAGAATTATTTAATTGAACCGAGAAGGGGAATTTGTGGAGATGTTTACAGCTGAGGAGCAGGTCTGTTTTCGGACTGAGAGAAGGAAGAGAATGGGATTCAAGAGTTTCTATGATTCTCATACCTCACATTCTACCTAAATATATCTATAGAACATATAACATTAAATATACCAAAAAGAATATGTGAAGGCTTGAGAATGATGTGGAAAACGCAGCTTGGCAATGAGATTAGAAAAGATGTATGACAGGAGATAATATCAAAGGTAGTCCGGCCAACAAGGGATGCAAGTTTGTCCACTAAATTGCAGGATATTACTCTACACCCCTGAAACTGTTTTAAATGGGCTTAATGCGGGGTAGTAAATGCTGGTATGCAACAAAGGCATGCATCTCCATGCTCTCGGATAGAAGGATTGCTCAGACAGCATTTACCAGAATCCCTACAAATATGTCTACTAGGGGGAAAAGCACTTATTCCACCGGGCCTCACCAAAGCAGGGATCAGGCTGACACTCACAGGCTTTTATCATGGCAGCAAGGCTTATTCTGGGAAATTGGAAGAGCCCACACATGCCGGAGCTCACAAAGTGGCTCAAACTCATGACGGCGACGGCTGCCTTTGAAAATATGATTGGCAGGGTAGAACATATTCCAAGCAAAACTGGGCAGACAATCAGACTCTTCTGCATGATATTCTAGTCAAACTCTTTGAGGAGGTGGGGAGTACTAGTGGATAGGACTTGCCTGTATCTGTATGCATATGTATAAGTGTATGTATTTAGGTATTACTCTGAGGGAGAATGAATCAGGTGCCAGGAGTAGGGTGGGTCCATAAAGCTGCATTTTCCTTCTTTCTTTCTTCTTAATTGAATTTAAATGTATTTATTTCCTTATCGCCTATCGTCTAATCCTGTTTTTGGATTTACTGTATATATAATGTGAATGTTGAAATCCAAATTTGAATCACAAAATGAATGAATAATATAAAATAGGTGTAAGTAATGACTTTTAATCACCGTTTGGTTGGAAGCATTACCGCTTTAGGTCTAATCATGAGCGAAAACAGCTCCTTATGTATGACTTTTTAATGGAAATAATAGATTCAAAAATATCTGCCTTTCTCACAGCAGGGAAATCATAGGAGTAAATAATAATAAAATGCTGTTTGTAGGTCAACCCTGGACGTCGGCGTCACACTGGTTCCCTCGACAAAGAGCCATTGGGATTTCCTCCACTGTATTGTGGAGTTTTACTCGGGGTAAGTAGTGTGATGTAGTTTTGTTCAGCAAGATAATCTTCACAAATGACCACAACATTTTTGAAGAGTAAAAGTAGTTGGTAGAAGCTAAACAAACTGCAGCACGGTCGCATGAGAGCGAGTAGACACAATGCTGCTGTAAAAGCGGACTAGTCGGCTTGATGGTGTCTCATTTAGCCATTTAAGCATTTTTTTAAATACACGTTAAAGTTTCAAAATTCACAATAGGGGTATGTTTAATGTAACAGACCCATTTTGAGTTTATTAGGCCCAATTAAAAACGCACGACACGACTGGGATGGTTCAGTGGCTATTCCCTTTGAATGGGCAGCCAGGCTGTTGGCCTACATCTCCATTAAGGAGCTGGTTTATCAACACAATGTGCCCACTGTGTGCTGCAGTCTGTTACTCTCAACACCAAGACTGTCACATGGTCACCAAACTCAAACTCTCTGCTCAGAGGTTGCAGCCAATCACTGATATCCTGACATTTGGAGTGATGGTCCTAATGTGTTCCTTCTGCAGAGATATGGAGGTACTTTAAGTACTGCAGGGATCCTTCAGAGATACCATTATCCAGCCTGCACACACACACACACACACACACACACACACACACACACACACACACACACACACACAAGCTAAAATCCAAAATAACTTCATAGAAAGTCGTAAGTGAGAGACACACACACAAACATACAAAGATAGTAACTGGATGTCTAACCAATTCTAAGCCCCTAATAAACAACAAACAGTAAGTGACTGTGAGAGTATCAGGTCAACACTGATTGAGTAAGTTGATAAAGTATTTTCTGTCTACTCTTTGTAGTGAGTGTGTGTGTGTGTGTGTGTGTGTGTGTGTGTGTGTGTGTGTGTGTGTGTGTGTGTGTGTGTGTGTGTGTGTGTGTGTGTGTGTGTGTGTGTGTGTGTGTGTTTCTATGAAGTTATTTTGGATTCTAGCTCATGCACTGAACATAATTAATTACTGTTCATTTACTTAAAGTGAGTCAAAGGCTTCTTTCAGAGCTACCTGTTTGTGCTCTTTCCTGTTATTGACTAATTAGATCAGAGAGCTGCAGCGGAGCAGATAAGGGAACGCACAGACTTAATTACAGTAATACCTCCTGGTACTCCTGGAACTAGATTTGCAGAATTTCTAAAAGCCTTCGGGAAAAATAAGGAAATGAGTAGTTGAATCGCAGTTGAGGAAACACAACACTCTTTTGTTAAGGATCACAGCTATTAACAGACAATGTAGACAATAATTCACAGATGAATTTCCATAAATTTGTTGACATGACACGTTGTCAACATCTTATTGGCCCAAATTACACACAATCAAACTATTATTAAAAAAAGTATCTTTAAAGTGTAAAAAAAGTGACTTTTTTTCATTTTCAGGATATCCTAATTATGTATTATGTGAAACATTGATGTACATTTATGGTTGCGTACAGTATGTGTACAGATGTGTCTCAGACAGATGAATGAGATATACACGGTGGAAGGTGAACGCAGTGTTTGCATTGTCATAGCTTTATCTTAATCACAATTTTATTTCAGAATTTACAATCAACGCCACTCTCAGCATCATTTAGCATCCAAACATGTGGCGAATCTAAATAAGGAAATAATGCTAGCAAATCCTTCTACTGCTTGGATTTAATTCTGCGCCCTAGCAGAATTTTTATTTCCACAGTTTTGTCACTGTTAAACAAATCCATGTTTGTTATTTTTATTGTATAGAGAGGAAGGATATGAATAGATATGCTGCTGCTTTTGTCTCTGTGTCTGTGTGTTTATTTCCCTCTCACATTCTCTCTGTGTCTCTCACCTCTGTCGCCTTGTCAGCCTGGTCTCTCATGGTGATGAATGCCTGTAACTGTCTGTCCGATCCTCTGCTGATGGAGGAGTCACAGGGTCTGTCCGTGTTGGCCCACAGATCCGCGCTGTGCTTCCTCGAAGGTCGTGGCCCAAAAAGGCTCTCCTCTTCTGGGTCACTGTCGCTGGACTCACTGGGTGACACTGGCTGTCTGGAAGCTGACTTGGCGCGCATACTGGCAAGAAGGAAACAGGATATTATCAGTTTAAAAACTCACTAAATTGAATTTGGTTCATTGAAATAAATGTAAAAATAAAATTAGAGGCAGAGCTTTTAGGGTTTCATCGTGTCTGTCAGGTGTTTATCTCACCGCATAATAGCATTCTTCTCTTCCCTGTTGTGTTTCAGATAGTACTGACAGCAGCAGATGGTGAACCTGGCACCCATTGGAAAAAATCCCAAAACAATCACACCTTGACGGGTTTCTTTACAAAATCCAAATGTTTCCGACGTGAAATATCCAGACTTGAAGACTAAAAGTCCTGGAAATATCTTAACTTGTGCCTGTCCCCCTTTCCCTGAGCCTAGCCTGGCCTGAATGAGAGTCGTCTGTCAATTACATTATCCACGTGAGTCCAAACAGGGGAAACAAAAAACACACACACACACACACATACAGGACAGCTCAGGGATGAATGGCACATTTATTCAGTAACTCCTGATGGTGCAGAATGCAACATGTGAGCCATAGCTTTCTAGCTCTATCGCTGCGAAACACAGGCTCACTGCAAAGCCTGTAGTTCAGATCTGGAGTTGTAAACGCATGGGCCATCTGCTCTGTACCTCGTCATGTTAAATGTGTCCACAGAAGCATAATGTGGTGTTAGTGTTGGATAAGATAACAACACAGAGAGCAGTAGGTCTACTATGGTGATATCAGCAGTTATATAACTTTAACGAAACTTCATAAATGTTAATACATAACTGATTTATAATTCTCTCTTGCATGATCCCTCATAGCTGACATACCTCTGTGTCAGCCTGGAAAAGAAATGGAAATGTTTTTGTCAACGTGATGGCTGAAATCAAAGGTCACCTCTCTGCTGCTGGAGGTGACCGACAGCAGTGTAAGTTGGTGCTGCAGGAGCAGAGACAACAGGTGAAGGTGACGTTGAGTTGGGGACCGAGCAAATGGAGAAACAGACACCAACGTTTTGGTTCCCCGGTTTGTTCCTGCTGATTTCATGCAGCGTTTTAGGGACATCTGACAGGTGAGTGGTGGTGTTTGTTTGGTCGTGATGTTTGTGAATCGCATACATTCAGACCTTTATGAAATCAACTTCTCTTGCAAATGATTCCTTTCTGAACTGTTTTCTTTATTTAATACAATGTAAACAACCAAGACAGGGAATAAAGTGAATATGAAAATCAATACAAACAGCAAAGGTGGTGACGAAGTTTCAAACGATCATACACAAAACGGTAAATGATAAGGATAATACTATACACTATAAGGAAAAATAAAAGAGAAAAAATATATTCTGCAGTCACTGTATGTATTAATAGCTTCATAGCTGACTTGGTCCTTTTCATGCCCTTATGTGTAACTCAAGCTACTTACTTCCATCTCCTTTTTTTTAACAATGTATTCATAATCCTGTTTTTTAAATTCCCAGTTTAGTGGAGGGTTTGGAATCCACACGGATGTATGACTACACCAAATATCACCCCATGGATCAGGTGAGATAACCACACAGGATATTTGATTCTAAATAAATCCGCCTGTTTTTTGTATCACGTTTTAGTTTCTTACCTTTTGATTTTCACTTTATTCTTTATAGATTACAGATGGGCCAAAGAAAACTATACATACCATTTTCAGACTGAATTATAACAATGATTAAATTGCAATACAGATATACCGGTGGATGGAGGACGTGGAGCGAGGGAACCCAGAGCTGATCTCCTCCGCCGTCTACGGACGCACGTTTGAAGGAAGAAATATCACACTGCTCAAGGTATTCAACAGTCACTCCAACAAGCAGCAGTGGACACATGGACAAATTAGTGCACTCGGCTCCCTCTAGTGTTAGTTTTCAACGTTTTGGGATGGCTAGCTATGCTCTGACATGTATATTATCCTTTCAAAATAAACTTCCGTTTTCACAGGATGTTAAGTTTAGGCACAAAACCAGAGAATGGTCATTCTTACCACAGTTTGACAAGCGTTTTGGAGAACTACGGTGGCCTTCAGGTACCATAACGATGCAAAAAGGCTGGTCTGTCCATTCTGGGCTACTGTAGAAACATGGTGGCGCAAGACTGTGGACTACGCTTCCAAGCTAACTAAAGCTAGCTAAAAGCTAGCTAATACACACTTTGTTTCGGGTGATTATACACTAATGAAACTATAGCAATGAATATGACATCCCATCCATCTGCTAATAGATATCTCACAATGCTACACACTTGTGGTATAAATCAAAATGGGTCATGTTGTGTGTCTCCAGTTGGGACTACAAAACCCAGAAGGCAGAGAGAAGAAGATTATATGGGTGGACTGTGGTATCCATGCTCGGGAGTGGATCGCTCCCGCCTTCTGCCAGTGGTTTGTCAAAGAGGTTCGTACACTGAGCCATAATTTAATGATTTATTCCCCCCGGCAAGATAAACATTGACATGTGCTTGTTTAGATAGTGCACTCGTATAAAAGCGATAAGAAACTGGAGCATATGCTGCAGAACCTTGACGTCTATGTTACTCCCGTGATCAATGTGGATGGATACATGTTCAGCTGGGCCAATGACAGCGTGAGTGCTCCTCAGGTTTTCATCATAATCACATTTCACTCCGGTTGTTTCGCTTATAGAGTATGCTGTAACTCACATTACACTCTCTGGCCTATCTGTGTCGACATGTTGTTTCCCGTGTAGACCCGTATGTGGAGAAAGTCTCGTTCAACCCCTCCTCCAGGCAGCAGCTGTTATGGCGTCGACCTCAACAGAAATTTTAATGCCAACTGGGGAAGTACGTTGCATGCTTTCGGGGAATCACAGCATGACCAATAAGCCTTAATTTGCTTCAATCTAATCGGTACTCAAAGCTCTGTTTGTAGGATTCAAACATTTCTGACTTGCACCACTTCAATAAAACGAGTCATGAACGCAAACAGACAGAATGTTCCGGAAAAATCACCTTAACAGTTGCAGAAATGTTAGTGTAGCCCAAATAGCCCTTGCAGCAGGATATGTCCTAATTCCAGGGGCTGTATTTTGTCTTGTCAGGCTGCTGTTTTCAAAAACATGTCAACCAGTGAACATTCCCAAATCAAGTCAATTACTGCTGACATCACATCTACACTTTTCTGTGGCAGAGTACAGCTAAATATTATAGTACGACACAGCTCAAGCCCTCTGACACCTAAGTGTTGGTTTTCACGAGTCGTTCTCTATTAATTCACATTTTATTACTATTTTTGACATAAGAAAACATTTTTTTAAACATAAACCTGACATGGCCTAATGAAAGCAGCCTTATATAATCACAGGTTTTGTGTCAGTGTACTCAGTGTTGTTTCTCTCCTCAGCGGTTGGTGTGTCATTTGACAGTTGTAAAAACATCTACTGTGGGAAATCAGCAGGGTCCGAACCAGAGGCCAAAGCTGTGATGGACTTTGTTGGTAACTACCAATCTACCATTAACAGATAATATTGTATTAGTAGTGGTAAAGTATCATACAGGTATGTTTATTCACATGAATGTATCCTTTTATTTCATTTATTTTGTATACATATATACAGGATATTAATCCTAATGTTTGTGTCCAGGTATGATGGCTAACCAGACTCTGTGTTTCCTCACCATCCACTCTTCTGGGCAACTTATACTCCTGCCATATGGCCACCCTGAGATCTCTGCACCCAACTACGATGAACTGGCAAGTCTGTTTGTGTGTGTGTGCGTCTGTGTGTGTGTGTGTGTGTGTGTGTGTGTGTGTGTGTGTGTGTATTACCACTTTTTAACTGACCATAACCTGGCAGCATTGTCTTTGATAGATGTTTTTGTGAACTGTGCAGGTCTCAGTGGGCGAGGCAGCGGCGGCAGAGATGAAGAAGCTACATGGAATGGGCTACACTGTAGGAACATCTCCACAAATCCTCTGTAAGACGCATACGTGCAAACTGAGCCGACTTGCTGTTGATAAGACCTTTTCTGATCGCAGTGATGCTCTTAAGTACAAAGTGAAGCAAATTAGGCTAGAGGTTGGAATTTGCATCGCCTTTTGGTGTCGGTGTGAATGAACGAGATCCTCTTTGACCTTCAGATCCAAACTCAGGCTCAAGCCGCGACTGGGCTCGTCTCATTGGCATCCCGTTCTCTTTCACCTTTGAGCTGAGAGACACCGGTGAGCTGGACTTCAGTAATGCACGCTCCACACCAGCCAGACATAATGCTCTGGCTTTTACTGTGCTAATATTTTGGTTTATGTCGACCCTTCAGGTGAGTTCGGCCACTTGCTTCCAGAGGAGCAGATCCAGCCAGCCTGTGAGGAGGCCTACGCAGGAGCTCTCTCCGTCATCGGATATGTTCACGACAAGGCCTTCAACGGCGGGACCCTCCCCAACGCTGCTGTCTCCGGGGTCGCTATGATGATTTTGAGCACTGTCATGGCTGTGTTTCTCACCACAGGGGTCTTGGTGTAAGCCAGTGACGAGATCAATCACACAAGGCTGTAGAGGAGGATACACTGACAGGTCTGTCTATAATAGGCCTATAGTCTGAGTGAGGGTTTTACCCAAATGTATGCTTATTCATTAATGACATATAAAGCTAATATCCTTAAAGGCTGAGGTACTCCACATATAGTACAGGGGATAGAATAGAAAACAAAATCTTATTTTCAATGACATGATGGTGTTGTTGTTCTTGTTTTTCACAACAGGGGGCAGTGTCGCCCCATTTTTATACAGCGCATTCTTTCTCATATTTACAAGTCCAGACATATTTTACAATTTATCCAGCATTCTCTTCAGTTGCCACACAGGTGATGAAGACAGAAAACACACATTTTCTTTGACTCCCTTTTTGCACCGCTCCTGTTCAGTAACAGGTCCAAAGTAAAACTACTGCTTCTATTTAATTACTTCATTCATGCCTTTATAACCAACATGATCAAATCAGACATGATATTTCTGTTTGTTAACACATCGATTACATATCATATGACTCAATGGCACCTTAATCACGGTGTACAGTATTGGATACTGGATATGGATAATCACTTGGAGATGCTTTGAGGTCTGTTTCTTCCCATCAAAATAAAATTTTGAACATTAAAGAAATCACCATCAGTGTTTAATGCAGTTATGAACTAAGACAAATAAGAGTATAGCAAGGATCAATCATCCTTTCGGGTGGAATTAGAAGGTAAAACGTGTAACATTTTCCTTCCATTCATATCTAATGAGGATTTTTTTAATTTATTATTTATTTTTTAGCGTCCTCTAGTGTTGGGAGGAAGAACCTTCACCGCAGAGCCAGTGGTAATAAACCACAGCTCAGACAGTCGATGTCATTCATCTCATTGTTACCTGGAGCCGGAGCGTCTTTGATTTTTTGTTTAGTCTTATTGTAATCCTCACATTACTCATGCTTTTCCACAACAGAGGGCTTTGCTTTTCTTCAGACATTTTCTCATTGGAATTGAATTTTTACAGTCTATTTAGAAAAAAATGCCCTTTGTTCGCAGTTTGCTTGAAAATATCTTTCTTTTGTGTCGAAGAGTAAGTTTCTGTCGAGAACTTAAGATATATTCCATCAAACGTCCTCTCTCACCTTCTCTTTCTCCCTGAGATTTATATTTATTTCCAGAGTGCACCCACACACACACACACACACACACACACATAATATACACAGCCCTTCAAGGAACAAACTACACTGCTCCATCACTAACAGTCATGAAAGATAATCACACATGACACACACACATGAACATAAGAACTGGGCAGGGATTCAGAGACCCAGATTGAAGGTGATTATAATTCACAGTGAAGTCTGGCGGGTTTAACTATCACCAGCTCATCCATCTATTTGTGTGTGTGCATGTGTGGCTGAGCACTCGTCTGGGTAGCAGAGGGAGAACACCCCGTGGACGTATAAATCACGAAGATAGGGGAAGCGGGGGAAGAGAGGAGGGAAGAAATCGAGCCTACCCATCAAGGAAGAGGTGAATGAAGAATGGATGGATGGAACAAAGAGAGGGGTGCTTGAGGGCAATAAAAAAAGAGGAGGGAAAAATAATGTGCAGGGTAACGTGATTCGCCAAACAAAATGGATTCGGTTAAAGTATAAACAATAATGACTTGCACTCGGGTCTGCCACAGGAGGAAAAAGAAGCCTGGGTCCATAATAAAACATAGCTGCATGCACCTAATTTTGCTTCTCAGATACGGAAATTACTGTCTCTGCATCGCCCAGATCTCTATCATTTCAGCCATTCTGCAAATGTGTATTTCTGGTAAATGAAATATTTTATCGCTATATATACAACGCCACAGAAAGTATTCATTTCTTAGTGACAGCAGAGGTCCATTAACCGCTTCCATCACTTTGCAAGGTGAATTTAAGCGAGACTAAGTCACTTCCTTTGTGTTGTAAATGGAGACTTCATTTTCCCGGGAGATTGAACCCGTTGGCAGACGGTGTTGCACGCTGAATGTGAGGCTTGTGGGGAACCAATCTAAATACTAATGGTGTCGTTAGTCTATAGATATTACACTGTGCGATCAACATTTATGAAGTAAACAGGTGTGATGATACACTGATACACTATTACATGGGATGTAGTGTGAAAGAATGTTGGTTACATTTCTGTACTCCAATCTGAATGTCCGCATTCCAGAGGTGACAGTAAAACGGCTGAAACTGGGTTGAACTCTCTGTCCAGCCTCTCGCATTGTCAGCCCACGGTTGATGATCAACTAAGGTTGCTCTGATTTCATTTGAAAGTTGTCGTCATCTTTGGCCTTGACCTCCTCTACCAACTCTACTCTTTTCTCATCCCCTCCCTCTTCCACTTCCTCATCTGTGGTCTTTTAGTGGTTACTTCCTGATTGAAGTTGTAACACAATTGTTTGGCTGGTTAGCTCATGTGATGTCATTTTGAATGGCAAACATGTTACTTTATGTCAGATTGTTGTGTCTTGTGCAGAGAACCATGTTCATGCATTTAAAAAGTGCCATTTTGAACATTTCAGAATGAAATGTGTTAAAAGTTTTGGAGACTTGAGAAGAGGTTTTGCTCTCTCTGTGTCAGTTTAAATATGTGTCAGTTTAGTGTGTTAGCAATTGGAAAAAAACGGTAACATAAACAGTAGATCTGTGTCTTCAGAGGAATAAACACTCTTCCAGTTTAGTAAGCTAAGTGGAAGAAGAATTCAGTCCAGCCTTTATTGAAAAGATGATTAAATAGAGCGCAGAGCTGAGTCTTTTTTATTTCTCTTTTGTCCCAGCAGAAGCTCATTAAATCATAATGGTGCAGTGATATTGTTGAGACCCTCTAGCAACAGTTCCAGAGCCAGTTGCCAGGGGAAGCATGTGACACATGACTGCTCTGCTTCTGTGTCTGTGATTTCAAAAGTTCAAAAATAATGGAGTGTCACACAATCTAGTGTGCTTCACCAAGAAAAAAAGAAAAAAAAAGTTGATGATTGGACATTTCCTGTAATGTTGCAACAATGGAAAACCCTGTTGAAATGTTAATGACAGCCAACCAAAAGGAAATGATAGTAATACGTTTATTCAGGTTTAACAATGTATTTTTAGGGCGAGACAATATGTCTAAACTCTCCATGAATCCCCCTGATGGAGGCCAGATTTCACTTTCCAGACGTGTGAGGTTGTTGAACCTCAAGTGTTGAAACTGTGAGAACTCAACCTCACATTTTGTCTGCTCCACTCTCTCCTACATCACTCTCTTTTCCACACGGACTGATTAGAAGTTGATTTTCACGTGTGAAAACATTTTCATTTTTTTTAAATCAGACTTGTGGGTCTCTCCAGCTCCTGTTTGCACGCGTTCCCCACACATCCAGAAGACGAATGGAAGTGCGTGCGACGGGGCTTCTGCTGCTGCCGAAGCCATGACACATCTTTGCCACATATTTTTTATTGCTAATCAATGCAGATGACACCATTTCTTCACACACTGTCACAGGCGATCGATGGGAATTATGCCATGCTTTTTAACTGTCACCACTAATCAATGAGGGTGGCGCCATCATCTGCATCTCCTGATCATTACATCTGGTGATCCATAAAGACGCTGGCTGCGAGATGACACATGGTCATCATACTGGCAGTGCATGATGATGGTGTGTGTGTGTGTGTGTGTGTGTGTGTGTGTGTGTGTGTGTGTGTGTGTGTGTGTGTGTGTGTGTGTGTGTGTGTGTGTGTGTGTGTGTGGGAGAGAGAGAATGGAAACATGTGAAGCCAAATGGCAGACAGACAGCAGGGAGGGAACTCGTAAAAATCAAAAAATCAAAAACACAGACAAAGGTGGCTGGAAAGAATTTGACACTAGAGAGAGACAAAGCTCAGGAAGTGGAGCTCATATTTCAACCCATCATTCTGTCAAGGTTATCAACAGAGAGACGGTACTGTAGACAACACACCCTCCCTCCCTCGCTTCCTTGCCTTCCTTCCTTCCCTACCAACTGTCTGGTGCTCATAGTGGGGTTAACCCTTTCCTCCAATCAACTTACATGATTCTTCTATTTCCTGGAAAAGTTTGAACACTTTTAGTTATTTTGCATGAAAGCTTGAATAACTTGTCTTTTGTTTGATTTATTCTGTGCTACTGCAGTGGCTACATCTGGAGGCGATACAGTTTATTTCTCTTCCAGACATTAGCATTGACGGTTGTGGTGTTTGTTACTGTATTTAAAGATGCATTAATAGTTTTTTTTGGCCACTTGGGGCAGTGCGACAAGGTGTAACCATAGATGATCTGGTGGATGCTCAGCAAGCAGTTTCTTATTCAAACATCCATCAGACACAGAGGAGCATTCACGCTCATTCAGAGGCCTGTTTCTGGCTTCGTTCTGTTGTGATTGTCTTCATCTCCTGAGAGAAATATCTGGCTCTTTAGCTCTTCAATGTGCTGCTAAGTTTCTCTTTCTGCAGGAAATGACACTGTTGAGGTATTGAAACAGTTCTGTGGTGTAAAACCAAAACAATGAAGTGAAAGATGCGAAAATGCTCCATACGTGCTTATTTTCTGTGGGTTTGTCACTCTTCCCAACCCCTTTTCACATTAAATATATTATTGCATTCATGTTTAATATAAAGATATTGATCAGAGGAGCTTTAACACAAAAAGTAAAATCTAAATTCTTACTTAGTAGCTTTATAAAATGTTCATCAGACCACACACATAGTCCAGTTGAAGCAGATTAGCTGAGGGTTAAACTCCTATTCGTGTGGGTGTTGTTTCTTATTCATGAATTATAATATAATATTTAATGCTTTTGAGAAAGAGCTGAAACCAAGATTTCAGGCACCTGAGACTTTCCCGTATCTCCGTATTTTTGTGTGTGCACATTCATGCATGAGTACGCATTTGTGCCAACGTTTCCTGCCCAGCATGACCCCGAGTGTTTGGAAAGTCTGCACTTTCATCAGTGGTGGATCATGTCATAATCAAGGTTTCCTTTGTGACTGCTGATATTATTTTAGAAGCAGAAAGAATCAGTCCGTCTGTTCAGCGGAAGAGGATATGGCGATGTGCAGACATGTAGGTGTGGTGCGCCTGTAAAAACATGAACAATTTACAGTTTCTCTTGTCCCAGTTCTCACCAGTGACCACACAGGGGTGATTTATTTTATTTATTTAACCGGGATGAACTTTCCAACCCGGGCCAGCTTCCTCTCAACATTTTTACAACAGCTACAATGTGCTTAGACGGGGGATTTCATCATCTTCTTCTCATTAGAATAATATATCTCTAAATCTCGTCTAAAATATGTTTCATTATAGAATGTGAAACATTCCCCCTTGTCAGATAGCCAGCAAGCGTTTTAAAGCTGTTGTTTTAACCTTTGTGACTGACAGCTCGTTCTCATCTATGAACAATTGCATTTCGTTGAACCTTGAAAACAAGGCAAGGCTTATTCTCTGGACTTCCTGCCCGGCACACTCGCTCTAACCGTTGACCCGCTGTTCTCCACATGAGATAACTATGGAAATATTTCACATCCCTTTTTTTTTCCCCCCCTCCCACCGTTCACGCACCAAGAGATAGAGCAACAGAGACAAGTAGAAACCAAGACGCAGAGGAAGGAGACTGATGGAGAGCGATGGCGGGACGTTGCAGTGGAATAAAAATAGGCAGACAAACGAACAGAGACCACACAGCAATCATGCCAGTCACAGACCATCACCGAGAGGTGACCAAGCCATCTGTGTCCGTCCGCCTGTAAAATGAGTCGCCATCACAACAGGAAATAGCCAATATCACACTAATACACCGAGGTAACCCACAGAAGTCCCTGACGGACATCTCTATCTGCACTACTTTATGACGGTGTCAGCACGTGCATGACTCGTGCTGCGTCGTAAATCGTTGTTTTTCATGTGGGCTCTAACGTCACTATGGCACTGACTGCATAATTATAGAAACAGGGTTTGATCAAGACTAATGAAATGAAAAGAGTGACTTAATATTGCAAATAGTGGCTCAATTCGTGGACAGATTTTGAATAATGAGAGTTTTAATTATGTGGAAAGGAACAAACTTGGACTTGTGGGCCTTCTCTCAGGAACGGGTCGACATGTTGATTTATGGTAACGCTGGGTTGAATAAGGAATGTGTGTGTGTGTGTGTGTGTGTGTGTGTGTGTGCATGTTTGTGTGTGTTTGCACGTGTGTGTGTGGTGTGTTTCCGTCTGTTGTGCGTCTGTGTGTCTTGACCTGACTGCTGATCATGAATAGTGCTGCTAATCAATAGCTGCACAGGTCCTTGACAACAGTGGAAGGCTGGAAGTGATGGACAACACACACACACACACACACACACACACACACACACACACACACACACACACACACACACACACATCATGATCCTCTTCATCACTTGCAGTGGAACAACATTACAGATTCCAATCTTTCTCTTTATGTTCTTTTGAAGCAAGAAAACATCCAACTACACTATGTTGATTGGGTAAGCAGAGAACGGGGGATTTACAGCTTCTTCCAGCACAGCTTCACTGTTGTTTTATATTCCTGTACCTCTAGGTGGCACTGTTAAACAGCAAACAGATGCAACAACAGACAAAGTGAAGCAGCATGCGACAAGTGAGATAAGTGAGACACTTTTTCAAATATTATTTTGAAACTTACACGTTTTTTCTTCCAGTTTAGGTTTATATGAATCCCAACATTCATATCACATAATGAGTGGTATCAAATTATGAAGATTCCATTGTTTAAGGCAAAAAAACAAACAAACTTTGTTTATCCTATTTTTGGTTTGCTCTTTCTCCCTCCTTCTTTGTTAGTGTGTGTGTGTGTGTGTGTGTGTGTGTGTGTGTGTGTGTGTGTGTGTGTGTGTGTGTGTGTGTGTGTGGGCGTGAGTAGGCGGCGGTTCACACAAATGAGCATATAACTGTGAACTCAAGCTTGATTTATTTTACCAGCGAGTTCAACAAAAGGCAGCTTCCTCTCGGATTTCTAACACAGAAGCGGGCTGAGAATCGGTTTTATTTGTTTTATTTTATTTTCTCCTCTATGTCCTTTTCTGCCTTTTTTCCCCCTCTCTCTCCCTCACTGTCAATGTAGGTGATGGTCCGTAATGTCAAATTGTAAACATAGTCAACCCACACTCTACATAGACACAACCACACACCCACAATAGAAGATGGATGCAGCTCCGGAGTAATCAGCCATGGATGTGCACACACAGGAGCTGACATGTGTTGGACCCGTGCCCAACGGTCCTCTGAGGAGAGAGTGCCTTTTAGCCTACACGAGACAGACAGTATAGCTGCATGTGTAGGGCTGTCGTCACACCTCATGCTGCCCTGTCGGAGTCATGAAGCTGCTGGACTGTTGGTGGCAGAAAATCAGGGTCAGACTAAGAAATCTAGCTTGCCGATGATGTGAACAATACGTGGATTTACATCTGAGGTAAAAAAGAAAAAAAGAAAACTTGAGGGACTTGGAATTGAAGGTATTATGTTGTAATCCACTCCAGGAACATAACAGGTGCCGATCAGGCAAACAAGGAACAATAATTCTTTGTATTGGTTCTATTGGGCCTGTGTGACATGTGGGTTGTCCCTCAAAGCTATGTGGCTGCCATAAAAAATAGAACAACCTGAAAACATCTTCTTCATCATCACACAGCAGCGAAATGCAACGCACTGTCATGTCCAAGAAGAAACACTAAGTTATGTTTAGTTTTACATTTTTCTCCTCTTGTTTCAGGTAACTTCCCCCTGTGTGTTTTCCACTGGTCTGATTGTCGGCCCCGCCCTCATTGTTTCCACCTGTTTCCCATGACCTTGTGTGTGTATATATAGTCGGTGTTTCTCTTTGTCCTGTGACAGTTCGTCTTGTCTCAATGTCAGAAAACCACGCCAGCCATGTTAGCCCGAGTCAGGTTTTGAATTCTGTTAATTTTTTTTTGCCATAGTCTACCTTAACATTATTTTGATACTTTGTCTTTTCCTTTGTCTTGCATGGTAGTTGTTTTCCTCGGAAGAGTCATTTTTTGTTCTACAGTTTTTCCTCTCAGTGAGTGATTTTCCTTTGCCACTTTGTTATTAAAATATTGTTAATTTGTATTTTGTGCATTTGGGTTCACGTCCTCGTTCAGTGGTGAGACACGAAGAGAGAATGCTTTGAGGCAGAAAGAGACAGTAATGTGAAGACGACTGAGGTAACAGGTTGAGCTGAACAGATGCTGCTAACTAAACTACCATGATGGAAACAACATCTGCAATAGCCCATTAAAAATCACAGCTGTATCGTCTTTCCTCACTCACTGGGACCCTGTTGAGTTTATTGACCACTGGTGGAAAATGTTTTGATGAGCAGGTACCCCTGTTAGGATTTTTCCATGATTCTTCCTCTGACCTCTTGTTGAAAGAGAACTGCGAGTCCCAAAGCCCTGTTGTGTGTTCATGATGGTTTTCCCTTCACCCTGAGATAGTTTTATTGCCTAAACCTAACATTCCTTTAGTTGTGTAATGTTATCCTGAATGACAGAAAAAATATGTGCCGAAAGATACTTCAAATTTAAATATTTGTTTGTTGCCTATTTGTTGAAAATTCAAATCGGTAAAAATCAACATTTTGTGAATATTTCAGAAACTTCTGTGAACAAACTGCTGCTGGTGTTGTTGCTGTTGCTGCTACTGTTGTTTGATGTTGCTGTTGCTGCCGATATTGTTGTTGCTGTTTCTGCCTTTGTTCCTGCTGCTGCTGTTTGCTGTTGCTGCTGATGTTTGCTGTTGCTGCTGATGTTGCTGCTTTTGTTGCTGCTGCTGCTGTTGTTGCTTTTGTATCTGCTACTACTGTTGTTGCTGTTGATGCTTTTGTATCTGCTGCTGCTGTTGTTGCTTTTGTATCTGCTGCTGCTGTTGTTGCTTTTGTATCTGTTGCTGTTGTTGCTGCTACAGCTGTTATTGTTGTCGTTGTACTGTAGTTGTTGTTTGTGTAGCTGCTGCTGTAGTTGTTGTTTTTGTAGCTGCTGCTGTTGTTGTTGCGGCTAATGTTGCTGCTGCTGTTATTGCTGTTGCTGCTTTTGTTCCTGCTGCTTCTGCTGTTTGCCGTTGCTGTTGTTGTTTGTTGCTGTGCTGCTGCTGTTGTTCATGATGCAAAACAGTGCCCCTTTAATTTCACATTCCAGTGCGATATGTGTCGGATAAAAGAATTGCTCGATGCACCTGCATACATATTTCCCCATCAGCCATAAACTCTGATTTAACCTTCTGATAAAGAACCTGTGAAGTCCAAACACACACAAAACATTCATCATGTTGGTGGTTGATAATGTGATCGAGACTCATACACACAAACACACAGAGGACAGCAGTATAGCTACTCACAAACACACATTAGTATAGTTTAGAAGGCCTCCATGCATACAGACTACCTGTTTAAACCAATCATTATATCGCCGCCGGCTCATATGTTACACCAACGAGAGGAGGGGTGGCAGATGGATGGATGGATGGATGGATGGAGCAAGCGAGAGAGGGTGGGGTCAGACGAGGGAGGAAAAGAGGGGGAGATGGATTGACTATAAACAGATTTGTTGGCTTAAACCTGTGATATCAAAAACTAGACAGCACATACTGCAGTACTAGACAGCAAAGACACATTTGTGGGAGTGCTTTGTGATTCCAGGACAGGAGGGTGAGACAAACGAAAAGAAAACATATGAACAATTAAATTAGCTAACAGGACGACAGCTTTCTTAGTGTCAAAGCAGAGAAGAAGAAACAGATGCAACGTGAGATTAGGATGTAGGAGGGCGAAGGAGGGGGGAAGTGTTTTAATTGATAAATGAGAATAAATAACAGGCCGGGATGGCAGGGTGTAGTGAGAGAGAGAGATGAAAAAGTGTAGGAGTGGGAGGGATCAAAACGACTGGACGGACGGCTGCTGTGAGGAATAATATGTTGCAGGGAACGAGGGCGTATGGTAAGCACGCAGGAAGAATGCAACGGCGTCAGTCGCTACATGATGAATGGTGAACGCTGTAGGCGGGAGGATGGTAAGGAAAGCTTGATGAGGGGAAGGAAAGGTGAAAGGAACAGTGATGCTGGTTTACCCTCATACTTAAATTACATCATTATTAAACATCATTTACATACATACACGCAGACTACAGTCTAAAAATACTCGTAGCGTTTTCCTTCCTTCCTGTCATAGCAACAAAATGTAAGAAAAAACACTCATGATGCAAAGTGGCTAATCGTATGGAACATATATTCATGTAAGTGTTACTTTGGTTTATTCTTTTGGTGGTTTAATCTGTAGTTCTGGGTTGAATATTATAAACAGATCATATGATTTGTGTCTAAAATCTCAATTGTAAAAGTATAATCTTTATCTCTGAGATGTGGTGGAGAAGCCTATAGTAGCCTAGCATAAAATGGCAATACGTAAAGTATAAGTATCCTACAATTATACTTAAGTACAGTATTTAGTTACTTTCAACTGCTGCATTTCCCCTGTTTTGAGCCTCTAAAACTGAATTTATTTATCCTAAATGGAAGACGAGTTATGATAAAGTCTTGGCGGAATGAACAGACGATGAAGAGGACGAGGAAGGCATGATAGTCAGATGAGGGTGTTTTAAAATGAGAAAGCGGTGGATGGAGGGGGAGAGGGAGGAAACAATGGATTGATAGATGGCCGAACCGGGACGTGGAGCCTGACTGATGGTAAACCAAGGTGGCGGGATGGACGGAAAGACGAGCTGAAAGGGAGGATGGCGAGGCACAGATGGATGGCAAGTGTGTCATGCTGCTTGACTAATGTTTCCCAGGCCTGTAGTTCAATTCCTTTTCAGAATTAAAGCTCCATCTATCACCCCAATGTGCCTCGTTAGCAGTGAAGCCCTAACTAATCCCAACACAACCATTTACATTTTAAGTAAGACAGACGATGGAGCTTTTATCCGTCTGTGTTCCTGTCGGTCCGTCTGTCCGTCTGTCTGTATCTGTTTCTCTCTCTCTCTGTCGATCTATCAGCCTCGCACAATCACACAAACGCTGAATGCATCAAATAGATATTTATGGCCAAAGACATGACTATTGCTGCAGAGACACTTTCATTAAACCAAACACTGAAAAAGATACAACCCCGCCACAAGTGGATATTATTTTTTCCATTGAATTATCTCTCTGTCAACCAGAATTGTGTGACTCAGTTTGATTAAGGCAATACTAGACATACCATTCATTAGACACTTTATCCCTGCTTTGCTATGGGTAGTCTTTATTATTATTACTCTACGCATAACATAACACAGCTCTAGCCTAATTAAAATTGTGCTATCCATTATCTTCTGCTTTTGGCAATTATTTGTAAAAAAAAATATATCTCAGTGTCAGGCGACGGCGCAGCAGCCAGCTAATAATGACTGGGGTCGTATTTCACACGATTCAATTTCAGTGAAGAACTGCAAAAGGTCTTAATTGCTTTTGGTTTTGCTTTGCACTAAGCAGATTAATTTGCTGCAGTTCATGAAGGAAATTGGAACGTTTTCTCTACCTTTCATATTTACAACGTAATGATCGACGTGACACAGGGTCTCCACCTGATCAAAGCCAATCTGATTCTCCATGTCATTTTACGTTTTTTTATGCTATGGGCGTGATGCGTTTGAAGACAGGACAGAGAGGAGGACGGAGTGAATGCCAGTAATGACTATGATAAACATCGACATTATCATAGTGAAGGTGCGTCAAAATAGATTATGAAATCAATCAAATGTCCAGTGGAGTGGACAAGGCACATGCAGAAACTGTCGTCAGCGAAGGAAATAAAAAAGGAGACATGGCAACAGACAAGAACACAGAAGACAATGAGTAGAGTTTGGTACTTTAATCACTTTCTTGCTGAGTTATTTAAAGGTACTGGCAGGCTAGCTCTGTGGACAGCAGGCTGGCTGTTTCACACTTTGTCATGCTTATGTGTTATGCTAATTGTCTTCAGGCTCTAGCTGCATATCTGACATACAGACATGGTGTACATTTTCAAATCATTACTGGTAGGCCCTACCACTATTTCACCTATAGAAATTACATTTTGTTTTTAATTTGCAGAAAAAGAAAGTGTTGCTCTGCAGCTCCCAGACTCACAAGAGCAAGATCTCAGCAGCACTGTAAGATGGTTCTGGGTTTGAATCCACAGTGGGAGTGGCAACCTCAGAGTAAGTGGGTATGATACAGATGGATGGATGGCTCACCCCTTGATGCCTCCATCCCATGTTCACACCAGCTCACTCTCTGTCTCTATTTGTTACCCACCTCTCCCTCTTCTGCTCTTCACTAATCTTTCTCCATCCATCTCCAGCAACACTCTCCTACCCTCTCGCCTGCTCCCTTCCTAGACCACTTCATCTCTTTCTGCATCTCCACTCTCTGTCTGTCTGTCTGTCTGTCTGTCTGTCTGTCTGTCTGTCTGTCTCTGCTGACGGTGGCCATTATTAAAAGCTGTCCTGTCAGATAAGTCGCTCATGGCTGTTATTGATGCCCCTTCATTACTCATTGTCGTTGAGTGCCTGTATTAGTGCTGACTGGCCATAAACTGTCCGACACACACACACACACACACTTCACATGGACAAACACACACAATGTCTACAGCGAGACTGACAAAAGGTCGATGGGAGATCGTATGGTTTGAGTCTGACATGCAAAATGCATAGAATGTGAACCAGCAGAGGGAGATCTGCCTGTTGCTTAATAACTGGATGATCAGATACGAATTACCGACGAAAATATTGACTATGTTTACTGTGATGCTGTGAGTGAGTTCAAAATGGAGTTAACCTGAGGTATTCATAACTTCTAAACCCGATCTGTCTATGTAGAAATCCTTCCTTCCCGATATGAGATCATAGATTGTCTTAAGCAAGGATTCGCAGTACCATATTTCTATTAAACATATGACAAGGTCAATTGTGTATTGTTAAATACACTCATTGTGAACTTGTAATTTTTGCTTTAGATGGCTGTGGAGGATAACATGGCTCATTAGTCCAATTATGTCAGACAAACAAACATAAACTGGTATTAAAAAGAAAACACAGGAGGGAAGTCTTTGCAGATGGCACATTATAATATGGTGCTTTATGAATCTGTGATCATGTGTGATCTCTTTCCATAGTGGTTTCTTTTGGTAAATGAATAAATGAATGGAATGTATTACAAAGAAATGACTGTGACCTGTTTTTCAGTTGAACGTATGTGGTAATGACTTTAAACAGATGACCATTAACCTTCGAGCTGCTCGTGCTGTTGAACATGTTTGTTCCACTGAGTTTCAGCACCACGCGTTAAAAACAGTGTGCCGGCAACACATGGATGATTTCATTGGCCATATGTTCTCGGATGATGAGAGGAATGTCACGGATGGAAGACAGGGTGGTTGCGTGATTTTGTTTTTTTTTTCACAAGGGGTAATTTAAATGATCCTTCACACACACCCTTCACTCAGCCGCTACTGTTAACACAAGTCCGAGTCTGATTTATAGGTCACAGGATACTGGCACTGTTTATGCTGCAGAAACCTCCCTCCGTCTCATATGAGAAAACCATGCGTGGTGTAGAAAGTTATCGGACAGATGCCTTTTATGAGTCCGACACTCACTCTCCTGTTTGCGAATACGTTGATTTTTATCAGACCTCACACACGCCTACACGTCAAGGCATATGGAAGCACTTTCTCTTGTTTGTCTATGTGCTTGTCTGTGTTGTCTTAGGGTTTGGTCACATGCCACGGGAAGCCATGTTGGACAATCTCTGTCAGCACATGAGGCTGAACGGATCGTTGGGTGCACTGGCCAATGAGAGGTGATGTTGAAAAGGTCACAGTGACTCATACTTACAGCCACAGATCACAACACAACCTTAAGAATATCTAGTTAGTATTACACAAGAGCTACAGGATGAGTATATTTATACATAAAATTACATTTCTCACAGATGGAGTCTCGTGGATTCTCATGAATTGAGCCGATGTTAATTCACCACAAAGAGACAAAATGGAACGCATCTATAACTAAATGTGCAGTTCGACCACTTGGGGGAGTCACATAAAGGTGATGTGTTCAGGTTGATGACATTTTTTGCAAATAATGCTAATTTCCACGTCCATCAGACATGGAGCGGCACTGGCTGCAGAGTCGGGTGATACTTTTCTGTGACTTTGAGACACCTTTCACATCCAAGTAAACAAGACCAATTCATATTAAATTGATAACTAAAACGTATTATGGGGGCGGCTGTGGCTCAGAGGTGGTTGGAATCCTGGCTCCTCCAGTCTACATGCCGAAGTGTCCTTGGGCAAGATACTGAACCCCCAATGGCCCCGGATGCTTGGCCATCGGTGTGTGAATGTGTGTGAATGAGTTAGATCCTGATGTGCAGGCGGCTCCTCAGCCATCAGTGTATGAATGTGTGTGAATGGGTAAAAGTGACTGAATCTAGTGTGAAGCGCCTTGTAGCTAGTTAGCTAGAAAAGCGCTATATAAATGCCAGTCCATTTACCATTTACCAATTAGTGCGGCTTTAAAACATCAAAGTGAATCTTTTCAGAGGGGGCATGAAATAAATCATATTTACACATATAGTTTCCACTTTCATGTGGCAACGCTACTGCATGACAGCCTGATGTCTCTTTAATGGGACACGTGCTGCACTGACGAGCACTACAGGTGTAGTGCATGCAGGGTTGCATGAGTAAAGTAGTAAAGAGACGGCGGGGTTGAAGCCTTGCAAACTAATTGTGGCGTGATGAATTTGTCTTGGAACAACAAGCAGCATCTGAATGCTGCTGTGTCTCCTTGACTGATTATACTGCACCACCTCCCCCTCCATCCATCATCCATCTTTATGGCTTCTTTGGGGAATCGCTTGTAGACGTGTACAGCGCTTGTGTTTGTTAGTGTGTATCCTTGCTATACACATTACTATATGCATATAGGGTGTTGGCTATGTGTGTGTGTGTGTGTGTGTGTGTGTGTGTGTCAGGAGAGGAGTGGTCCGGCAATTAACCAGCTGTGCTAACGATCATCTCACTGCAGAATCACGCAATGTTTCACAGCGGCGTGGAGCACTTTACTGCCTTTGTTGTCACGGTGATATAGTATTCTCCACCATAAAGTGCTGATACTGGTTGATTGTTTTGGCCTCCTCTGGCTTGTTTTTTGACAGAGGCTACATATATACACACACACGGGCACACACGCAACACAATTATCTTCTCCCTGTTTTTACGCCCGCACATTACCATTCTTTTACAGCCTTGTGTACTTTTTTATGGCTAGTGTCTACCGGGCTGCCCTGGGACCAATCTCAAGCCGTAGATCTCCCTCATCATAAAGTGAGCGTGGTGTAAAGTCTGTGGTAGCCATGCTGGATGCTCCACTATGCACCTCCTCTGCAGATATCCTCCATGAACAGCCACCACTGCAGCCCCTTCAGTCAGGGATGTTGGTCGGAACCACAGGAAAGGGACTAAAGTCCAACCGTATCAGACGAGCTATCCGTGTCTGAGCGAGGAATGGGAAGTGTTTTGATCAGATGCAATGCATGCAACACAACCTTCACTTGTATGTTTGCCCTTTTTTATTAACTATGCTTTTTTTGAAAATGGTTACCTTGGTAACAGCATACAAGATTCCCAATGAATTAATAATACAAGAAAGTTTCACAAATACACACACATTAAAATGAAAAGATTGCATAAAATTATTATTACTGTTAAAACTATCGGATGGATCTCCATGAATATTTGAGACATGTATTATCCTCAGAGAATTTTAATATGATCAACATTCATGACCAAAAATGCATAAAACCACTGACGTCGGCCTCAGTTGTACTTTGGGTTTCGTGTTAATTAGCAGATGCTAGCATGTACGAATAAGGCAATGAACATGGTGAACTGTGTACCTGCTCAACGACAGCATGTTAACATAGTGACTGTTAGCATGATAGCAACGCTAAAGTTAGCATTTATATCAAAGCGCAAGTGTTCCTAAGTACAGCCTCACAGTTCCCCTAGTGTTGTGTATAAATTAAACTATTAGTGAGTTATGACACTTGGCTGTGATTGCATTGGCAATACAGCAACGTAAACAGCATAATGGTTTAGGTTATACATACATTTTTACACAACATACCTGCATATAAAACTGAAAAAAACATCTGTTTAGTCCAAACTCAGCATCCCTTTAAATTTAAGAAAAACAAACAAAAAAAGGGAAGGTCATAAAAACACAAACACACTACCTAGATAACTCATATTCATCTCACACAAAACTGCCATTCCACACACACACACACACACACACACACACACATTGCACATTGGGCCCCACACTACAACAGATGTGAAGGAACCATTACAGAAGCATAAGCACCACCATAAACAAACCCTCATGGTAACATCAAGCAAAGTTCGCTGACAACGAGCTTATTAATGTTGGCTTTGTTTGTTGACTTCTTGTTGATGCTGTTTACTGTTTATGCAGCCGGCAAACTTCCCTCAATGTTTCTGCTGCACATATAAAAGTTATTACGCCAAATCATTCCCTCCCTCCTCTACTGGATCGGCTGCAGACATTGTGACTTACTGTGTGTTTGTGCATCCATTCATGTGCTTGTGTGTCTAAAGGAGTAATGGCATTCATGTGTATATGTGTGTGTGTTAAGCTTTCTGCCTGTGCGTGTGTGTTGTGTATGGATTTTTCTGTGTATGTGTGCATGCCTCACTGCCTGCCTTTGTGCGTGCACGTTTTCTAAGTGTGTGTGTGTGTGTGTGTGTGTGTGTGTGTGTGTGTGTGTGTGTGTGTGCGTGTGTGTGTGTGTGTATGGGGTCTTAATTAATCTCTGTCATTAATAATTTAATCGTGGCTTTTTGTTTAATAAACAGTTTGGCAGTGATGTATTGCGGCTGGGTCAGGTAATTTGATTGGCGGTGGAAATGAGCTGGTTATGCATATCTCTCTCTCTCTCTCTCTCTCTCTCTCTCTCTCTCTCTCTCTCTCTCTCTCTCTGTACCAGAGATATTACTGCTGGCATTCAGGACCGGCGAGTGCACACGCAACAGGGGGAGGGCAATTACGCTAAGATGCCATAATGATCAGTGATGGATGAACAGAGAGGAGGTTCTTTCAGAGCACATTTCAGCTAATGGAATAACACTGTACGAAAAGAGGGAAAAAAGAAAAAAGTACATTTCCATCAATGTCTCTTCAACTATTATTCAGGGGCCCAAAATTGGGGTTATATGTTGTTGTTTTTTACTGTGGGCTTCCTATTCTGCTCCAGTATATTAAATGAACCTGGAGTCTGACCGTGGGCCAGGACGAAATGTATGAGGAGCTTCCACATGTCAACACTAGATGGCACTCTTGAATAGTCAGCTTCAAACTACACGCCAGTATTTCCCCTGAGTGTTTGCTTCTTTAATTCACACTTCCTTCCTTTCATTCCTCTCTACTTATTTAGTTCCTACCACCTGCATCTAATGTGCTCAATCATACACACCCCGGTTACAACATGGATACCACTGCTGGTCAGCTTCATTAATCAAACACTTCCTGGCAAGGTAAGTATGGTAGCCCCAATGTGAGATCTCATTGGCCCTTTTATATGCATCCATCCATCCATCCATCCACATCAATACAGTAAAATAAGGTTAGAAACACAGAATATAGGTGTAACAGGGTTTTTCTTCTTTCATTTTAACCACAAAATATACTCCATATTTCAAGTGTTCTACTTGCAAATGTAAATTCTCTAGCTCAGCGATCATTGGATTTTGTATGAATATTTCATATTATTTAAAAAGTAGCATATCTTATGATTTTATAGAATAATAGAAGCCTCGTTGAAGTGAATCTAGCTGGACTTTATTCTCTGTCTAACCTTCAAAGTCTTTGTGAAACCCCTCCAGCCAAATGCAAAGAATCATGAGTGGGTTTTTTTTAGTTTTTTGTTTTTGTTTTGCATGTTAGTACGATGGAAAATGACAATGAGAGGAAAGCAAAATGTGGTTTTATTTTAGAGGAAGGATATGCAGTCAGCGTTCTGTCTCTGAGTTCCAGGGTGTACCTTCATGTATAACTGGTCTATTACAGTAGACAGCTCAGGGGCAGGCATGCTGTGGCATTGTTTGGTCCATTTCACTTGCTAAGGATGAAATACTGTAGCGTAAGTAATGCCACTGTGAGGATTTTGTGTGCATCTTTCTGAGAGGCGTGTACAGCCTATAGGCCTGAGTGGGCGTAGATAATAATGAAGAAACCTGCAGGTGAAAAGATCAGGCTGAGGAGATGTCTATGTGTATGTATATGTGTGCAAACGTTGGTATTTGTCTGATTCTTTATTTGAAGAAGCAACAATGATGCAAAGATGAAGCCAGAAAAGTTCTCTCCGTGGCCAAAAGTATGTGGACGGCTACATTTACATTGGGTTTTTTTAGTGATTGCATTTACATTTACATTTACATTTAGGTCATTAGCAGACGCTTTTGTCCAAAGCGACTTACAATAAGTACATTTGTCAAAAGAAGGAAACAAGGAAACCACAACGAATCATTGCCGATAAAGTAAGAGCCAAAAATAGAACAAGTGTTAGGTCCTCATCTGAGTAAACTAGTAGTTCAAGAGCAACAGTGCTACGATCAGAGTGCTATAGGTAAGGGTTTTTTTTTGGGGGGGGGGGGGGCAGGGGGGGGGTGGGTCATGCTAGTCGAGGTGAAGTCTGAACAGGTGAGTCTTGAGCCTTTTTCGGAAAATGGCAAATGACTCAGCTGTCCTGACATTAGTCGGGAGTTCGTTCCACCACTGAGGCGCCAGAACAGAGAAGAGTCTGGACTTTGCTGAGCGACATTTGTTTGATTTCAGCGATGGTGGTACCAGCCGGCCAGCTGAAGTAGAGGAGCGAAGTGCTCGCTTCGGGGCATGAGGTTTGACCAGTGTTTGAAGGTAGATGGGTGCCGTTCCATTGATGGCCCTGAAGGCCAGTGTCATCGTCTTGAATTGGATGCGTACTGCAACAGGGAGCCAGTGGAGGTCACGGAGGAGGGGGGTCACATGGGAGAATTTGGGTAGATTGAAGATAAGGCGTGCTGCAGCGTTCTGGATACGCTGCAATTGTTTAATCGCAGAGGCCGGGAGTCCGGCCAGGAGAGAGTTGCAGTAGTCAAGGCGGGAGATGACCAGTGCTTGGACCAAGAGTTGCGTTGCATCCTTTGTGAGGAGGGTCCGAATCCTGCGGATGTTGTAGAGGGCAAATCTGCAGGATCGGGCCACAGCAGTGATGTTGGGGGTGCAGGATAGTTGGTCATCGAGGATTACACCCAGGTTCCTCGCAGTTGACGACGGCAATACTGTGATGCCCTCGACAGTGACCGACAGGTCCATGCGAGGGCAGTCTTTCCCTGGGATGAAGAGGAATTCGGTTTTATTCAGGTTAAGCTTGAGGTGATGTGCAGTTGTCCAGACAGAGATGTCAGCCAGACAGTCCGAGATGCGAGTTGCAATGTGGGTGTCAGAGGACGGGGGAAAAGAGAGGAACAGCTGGGTGTCATCTGCGTAGCAATGGTAGGAGAATCCATGCGATGTGATAACAGAACCTAGTGATCTGGTGTATAGTGAGAACAGAAGCGGTCCTAATACTGAGCCTTGAGGGACACCCGTGTCCAGAGAACAGGGTTTGGACATAGAGCCATTCCATGTGACCTGAAAGGTGCGATTTGTCAGGTATGATGTAAACCAGGCGAGAGCAGAGTCAGTTATGCCAAGTTCAGCCAGAGTGGAGAGGAGGATTTGGTGATTGACTGTGTCGAACGCAGCAGATAGGTCGAGGAGAACGAGAACGGAGGAGTGGGACGAGGCTCTGGCGTCTCGCAGGGACTCGGTCACTGTGAGGAGGGCCGTCTCAGTGGAGTGAGCAGTCCTGAATCCTGATTGATTAGGGTCTAGGAGGTTGTTCAGCGAGAGATAGGATGACAGTTGGTTGTAGGCGGCACGTTCCAAGGTTTTAGAGAGGAATGAAAGAAGAGATACAGGTCTGTAGCTTTGGATGTCAGTAGCGTCTAGGGTGGGTTTTTTAAGGAGAGGCTTCACGGTAGCGGTCTTAAAATCCGCTGGAATGACACCTGAGGTGAGGGAGGAGTTGATCAGGGTGGTGAGGAATGGCAAGATGTCGTGTGAGATGTCTTGGAGAAGAGAGGAGGGGATCGGGTCGAGGGAGCAGGTGGTGGCACGGTTAGATGTAACAAGTGCGTGAACATCTTCAGAGGTGAGGGGGGTAAAGCTGGTAAGACCATCCGAGTTGAGGGTTGGGGGAGATGTCTTCTGGGAGGGAATAGGCGTAAATGAGGAGCTGATGTCATTTTCTTTCTTGGTAAAGTAAGTAGCAAAGTCATCGGCAGTAAGGAAGGAAGGGGGCGGAGGGGTAGGAGGGGTGAGGAGGGAGGAGAACACGGAGAAGAGTTTCCTGGAGTTGGAGGCAGAAGAGTTGATCTTTGCCAGGTAGAAGGCAGATTTAGCTGCCGAAACAGTTGAGGTGAAGTCAGAGAGGAGGCGGTGGTAGTGAGTAAGGTCCTCGTGCTGGCCCGATTTCTTCCATTTTCTCTCTGACGCTCGCAACAATGATCTGTTGGTTCGCAGAGGTTCAGACAGCCAGGGAGGGGGGGGAGATGGTCGCGCAGGTCGTGAGATAGGGGGACAGAGAGTGTCCAAAGAAGAGGAGAGTGAGGACATCAGGATGGAGGAGGCTTCCTCAGTAGGTATTAAGGAGAACTGTTCTGAGGATGGTAGCGAGGAGATAACAGTTGAGGAGAGAGCGGAGGGAGTGAGGGATTTCAGGTTGCGGCGGCTGGTGACCATTCGAGGCGTAGAGGGGAGGGATGTGGTGGGCTCCATGGGGAGGGAGAAAGTCACAAAGTGGTGGTCGGACACGGTGAGTGGGGTAACAGAGAGTGCCGAGATGCCACAGGATCTTGTGAAGACAAGGTCAAGTTGGTTCCCGGCGCGGTGAGTTGGTGGAGAGGGGGAGAGTGTAAGGTCAAATGCGGAAAAAAAGTCGATGAATTCAGATGAGTGCAGCTTTCCCGAGTGGATGTTGAAGTCACCGAGGACGACGAGTGGTGTGCCATCATCAGGGGAGCAGCTCAGGAGGGCATCCATCTCATCCAAAAAGTCACAGAGAGGACCGGGTGGGCGATAGATCACTATGATGTTGAGTTTGAAAGGAAGGGTGACAGAGAAGGCGTGGAATTCAAGTGTAGATCGGGGTAGGTGGTCCAGAGGAAGGATCTGGTAGGACCATCTCGGTGAGATGAGGAGCCCAGTTCCTCCTCCTCGCCCTGTTCGTCTTGGGGAGTGTGAAAACGAGTAGGCAGTTGAAAGGGCAGCTGGAGTGGCAGTGTTTTCCGGGTTGATCCAGGTCTCTGTGAGGGCCAGGAAGTGGAGAGACTGCAGGGAGGCATAGGCTGAAATGGTGTCCGCCTTCTTGACTGCAGACTGGCAGTTCCACAGCCCCCCTAGTACTTCAAGGTCCTTACCGGTGGAGAATGGTGGGTAGCAGAGATTGGATGGGTTACAGCCTCGAGTGAAGGGTCTCCGGTGAAATCTTCTCCAGTGTGATGTCCTGACTGGGATAAGACACATGGCTGCGCGGGGGGGTAAGATGTTATGCCTACCTCGGTGGACGTCCTCGATGGACTCCCGCAGATAGACTCCCTTGTCTTTGTTCAGCTGTCTTGACTCCCGCAGATAGACTACCTTGTCTTTGTTCAGCTGTCTTGACTCCCGCAGATAGACTCCCTTGTCTTTGTTCAGCTGTCTTGACTCCCGCAGATAGACTCCCTTGTCTTTGTTCAGCACTCTTGACTCCCGCAGACAGACTCCCTTGTCTTTGTTCAGCTGTCTTCGTTCAGATGGCCAGACGCTGCAGCTGACGCTGTAGTGACAGCCTTTTTAAGTGGGCAGTTTACCGTAAGTACTGTGTGTGACCCCTCCCTCTAATCAAGTCTATTCACTACACCTGAGGTGGCTCAAACTTAGTTGATTACTCACTTAACATATGCAGTTTCACGACGATTTCAACAACAAGCTATCAGCACAAGACTAATGTTGCAACTAGCTTTACTCACACAATGCCTGAACCCAAATCTACAATTAGTTTCTGACTTACCAACAACAGACAAAGCAGCTTCCTTCCTTGCTCCAGACAAAATGTGGTTTGAAGGAGGCTTACTGGCAGCCCTTTAAGCACTGTGTGTGACCCCTCCCTCTAATCAAGTCTATTCACTACACCTGAGGTGGCTCAAACTTAGTTGATTACTCACTTAACATATGCAGTTTCACAACGATTTCAACAACAAGCTATCAGCACAAGACTAATGTGCTGATTGATCTCATGTTTGATGGGTCTGAGGTCCTGGCTCAGTTCATTCATAACAAACTTTACCAACATTTCTTTATGGGTCTTTGGCATGTTGAAACGGCCTGAAAAAACGGGCTGAAAAATAGGAGGCAAAAGTATAATTGTATTCTGTTCTGTTAATGGGGACTAAGGGCCATTTATGCAATCCTTGAGCAGCCATATATGGTACATATATATAGTGTGTGTGTGTGTGTGTGTGTGTGTGTGTGTGTGTGTGTGTGTGTGTGTGTGTGTGTGTGTGTTGGTCTTAATAATCTAGTTCTAGATTCTGCACGCACACGTTCCGACTAATATTTGCTAATACATATTTACCATGTCTTTCTCCCTAAACCTCTCACACACACAGGGGAGAGACACACAGCCGATATAGTATGTGCAGGGGAAATGGGACGAGGCTTACGCAGTTCATGGATTTAATAGCCTCCATTACCAGGGTTATTTCACTGAGGAAAACAATAAATGTACCTTCATCAATGCAACAATGTCTGTGTCGTGGAATTTGAATATGTTATTCATATTGTGTGTACAGTTATTGGTGGATAGACAGTTATTTTCCTTGGAGTCGTGGCCAGTGAGTATTCTTGATTCTGATGAGCTGGCACGAGTCCATTAATTTGTAGTAACTGAACAGAATAATTAGAAACGACTGATGCAGGTGCTCAGTGCTTCTCAAACACTGGGTCGGGACCCACAAGTGGGTCGCAGGAGATTTCATTTGGGTCACCATATAAATGTGCAGAATTTCATCTATTTTTTTATTGACAATAGTATCCGCCTGAATGTTGTGATAATTGTAGCCTACTTAGTGTGTTTGACGTGTATATGTTTAGAATAACACATGCATATCTTTGAAATGGCTGGTTTACTTATTCAAGATATAATTTGATGCACAAATGGCAGAACAATTGGTCAGGGACATTCATTTATGCACAAATTTGCTCTTCTAACGATTTATAAAGGAGGTCTATTGGGAATTGGCTAGTCATTTTTTGCTCTAAATGGATGCAGCAGCATTAAACTGTAGGTCATGAAAGCAGCAGTGTCCACTTCAACAGTTTAGCTTAGGAGCATGCAGCTTAGTTTGTGCAACCAATACAAAGTTACTGTAGAAGAATAAGCTAATACATTTAATTTCAAACAGGTTTTGGTGAGAAGCTTGATGTTCAAATGTTGAGAAGAGGAAAACAGAGGAAGACAGGAGGAATAGTATGACTTACCTCTAAGCTGGTAGCCTGTGGTTTAAAGGGCAGCAGTCAGGGGACAGACAAGTGGAAATAAGCATGAACATTTGTGTGAAAGTTAAAAGAATGGTGTCTAATGCCCCTGTTGATCAGGGCCCCTACCTTTTCAGTTTAAAGTGTGCTCCACTGGTGCATATGACCAATCAAAAAACCTCCGGGGCCCCTTAGAGGCCCCTTAGATGCTGGGGTTTGTAGTTTGACAATTTGACAGCAGACAGTAGCATTGCTCTTCGTGTCGGATGACACCGAGCTTCATAAAATCGGTCAGGATTTTAATACTCTATGCCCAGCCTTGTGAAACATACACAAACACATTTCCTGCCATCATAAGTTTGGCGTTTAACTACTTGTTGCCTAGCAACACAGTTAGCCCGACAGGGACTATAGTTAATGATGTGTAAAACAGAAGAGATCAAAAGACTGTCAGATAAGTAAAAGAGAGACTCGTGCGGTCATTATGTTTGTTGGTGAGTGGCCAGTTACACTCACAAACATGTTGTCCCCTTCATAGAAAGACACAATAGAAAGTTAATGTTACTGCAGTAGAAGAAAACATCAAAGTGTCAACATGTGACTGTTTCCCTCTGAACTAGAACAGTTCAACCTTCCTTGTTATCCGTCTTTCAATCCATAAGATTTCAGAGTTCTTAGTCTCCATACAGAATGTGGTTCCATGTGACTTTAGGGGCTTGTGGGGGTTCAAAGTGTTTCACTTAAATGTTCACATTCCTCAGAAGGCTTCCCCACTCAGACAGTTGTGGGTAGAATCAGAGCTTCTGAATCCAGTAGGAAAGAGACCAAGGGAGCAGAGAGAAGGGAAGCACATGGCTGGAGGGAGCTGGAAAGGATGACTTGGAAGAAACCAACCTGCTGATACAGAAGAGGGGTTTTTGATTTCTGGGAACATTTTATGTAGAAGACTTTTTGGGAACTTAATTACATCTTTGAAGAGCCGTATTCTACTCTGGAATGTTTTCAGTTAGATTGTGGACTTTGTTTGACTGTACAGAATACCTGAGTTACCTGTTAAAAAAAGACAAATCATCAAATTTGACCTCTCCATTAAACCTTGTGATTTAAAGACGACCTGCTGGGTTCCCTGAGGAACAGCTGTCCTGGTAAACTGTGTATTATAGGTGCAACTGCAAACTTTTGTTTATTATTTTTTTTTTTTCCAACTAGGGATTTAAATTTCCAACTTTTCTGTCAGAAGGATCCATTTTCTGCCACTGATTCAGGACATGAGTCTCAGTTGCATCACAACACAGTAGCGTTGGCGTCCATCTCTTCAACCAAATCCTCCAGCTCATTTTGAAGCATCTTGAGGCATTTCCATCCTAAACATGACATGAAATCCCTCGAATGTGCTCACTGCCTGCCCCAGGAATCCTCCCAGTTGGACATGCCTCGGATACCTCCAAAGGGAGGCGAGTGGAAGGCATCACAATCAGATGCCCAACCCTTGACTGGCTCGTTTAAACTCAAAAATGTCTTTTACTGCCGTCATGGTGCTTCTGTTCACTGTGTCTCCAAAACCACACTGCAAACATACTGAACTGCCGTTGATACTGTAACTGAGTGTTCATTTGAATGTTGAACGGACGCATACACATGCACTAAAATGCATCAAAAGTATCGCAGTAGAGCGACACAAACTACAACACTAGGATAATATCATCTCTACTAATGATGCCAAACTCTGCTGGTCACATACAAAAGAAAGAACAGAACCATGATCAGGGCAGTAGTTGTTTCACTCTCTTTGCTTGTCACAGCTGAACGGATTACATGACACATTCTTCCCCCGGGTGAGTTGACCGGTTTGTTGAGCGTGATTAATTAGACACAATGTGCACAGGAGTTTAAGTTTGATGGTGTTGATGATGCAGAACACATCCTGTACTGACTGACACATGTGATGTTTTTTTCCTCCCAGAAAGAACGTTTTCTGAATCCATTAGGGGATTGGATATGCATACCATTACTTTGAAATGTTTTTGTGTGTGCACACTCATTCATGTGTGTACAGGACTATATATATATATATATATATATATATATATATGTGTGTGTGCGCGGTTTTCTCGACTTCACTGTGTGTGTGTGTGTGTGTGTGTGTGTGTGTGTGTGTGTGTGTGTGTGTGTGTGTGTGTGTGTGTGTGTGTCAGGCTCATTAGCTGGTGGATTTGCAGCAGTTGGTAGTGAGAGAGTCCAGCGTCCCTCTGAAGAGAGAGACTGAACGGATGTTTGAATTGTGACAGAACAGGATCGTACACGGCTGCATTACACACCTACACATTCAGGCTTTATAAAATAAAATAAAAACATGCACATTTTAACACGTCACATATTGAAGACTGCAGAAGGATATACTTTATGTTGTAAACGGTTGGCAGCTTGTCTTTGAAAGGTTTTATTTTTTTTATATGGAAAGGCGGTGATCACAAGGGACCAAGTTTAAACAGCAGCTTAATATCATGTAATTTGATTCCAAGACATTTTTAAAAGCTAACATTTTGTAAACATGCTCCAGACTTGAGCAAAAAGGGGCTAAATAAAAGTGTATTTGAATGCAGAGACCAGGCAAAACAAAGGGTTTAGCAGTAAATGAGGGTCAGATTAGAGTTCTATAGTAGCTGAGTGTTTCCTAAGAACCATCCCCTACACAGTAATAATACAGTCATTATAGCTAATGGTATGCTAACTTGGTCTCAAAGGTAATGGGAGGTTAGTTGGTAACCGATTAGACATTCCAGTGTCTGCAGATTGCATTAGAGCACATAAACCCACTGATACTCTTTTGCTCAAGTATTTTTGGTTTTGTGAGGTCCTCCAAACTCTTCACATAGTGACCATTAAATGCTCTCTGTCATTAGGGCTCCCTGAACACCGTTTCAACATGCAAACAAATAAAAAGCTTGGCATGCCTGTAAGACAAACCGCTTCTCGAAATCATTTATCCCTTCTGCACACCAATTTACACATTTTCTATAGGTTCTTCTATGATGCATCTTTCTTTTACTCATTCATTCCACTAAATGCTCCTTGGTGCATCTATCTCTTTGTCTGATGTATGCATGTATGAGACAACCTGCTGCTACTCAAAATCAATTGCCCCTCATGGAATTAGTAAAGTTGCTTGAATTGAATAGAATTGAAGACTGAAGCTAAGCTATATTGGACAATTGATGTTGGGGGGAGGGATTAAGCAAACTGACACTTACAGCACAAACAGTACAAACAACGAAAACAGTGCTGACAGACAGTGTTTACCTGGGGCGTTCCATGACAACGCTGTTGGTTGAGGCTGCGTTATAACCGCCATGTGAGCGCAATGCAGAGTGCACGTCATTAGCCCTGGTTCTCCACTCCCAAACAGTTTTTGGAGTTCCCGAAACAAAATCCCCAGATTAGAGGCAAATCCATGTTCCAGCTCAGAGTTCCAACATTGATAGCCATGTATGAACTGTCCAAAAACACGAGCTGAAAGTGCATTCCCGATATCTAGCATGCCAAATATCTGAACATGTCGGGGCGTTTGTTGCCGAGCTACAGCAAATGAGAGCAGGTTGAGGGAAACTTGGCGGAGGGGCTGCCTCAATTGTAGCCTACCTGTGCGAGCAATGCGTTGCATTTGCAATTGTTGCTTTTGTACGTAGGATGTTGAATTAACAACAGTAAGTGTTCTCCATAGGGGAAATAGTGAGGACGCATGGAAGGATTCTATGTGAGCACATGTGCCATTGACAGAATGGCCAAAACAGCATGTAACTACTGGCATATATTTGTGATCAGATGTAGTTTGAAGACTTCATCACCAGGTGAAAGATGCCAATACACTCTACTACATCGCCACTATATCTTTACAAAGCAAATAATCAAAATTTGGAATAGTGCCCTTTTTAAGATAGAAAGAAAAAAACTCACAAATAAAGAGAACAAATTCCACTCTGCCCTTGTATTTTGGTTTGTTTTGTGTGTTTGTAGCCTTTGTTGTTCAATGTTGTCTTTTATTGTAAGCTACCATGTTACCAACGCACTGCCATATAATCAAAGCTTCAAGGCTCATGGTGAACTTTATTAAACACATTATTAAGGTACAAGCACATTACAAAGGAGAAGTAAGGAAATGAAAACTTTGTGAGCAATTTTAGATAATTCATGCATGCTAGGTCATGGCAAGAGCCAGTCCTTTGTGCTCTGATTGGCTTAATTAGCTTATGAAGTAGGAAATTACTCCTTCAATGAGATTGTGTGATTTCTGAGAGTGTGAGGAGAATGACTTAATCAGATATAATCAGGAAGGAATAATTAGGAAGTATCTACATTATAACGATGCATTGTAATATTCTTGACAATGAGAAATGCCAGCTTATGGGTCTGCAGTTATAGGCTTAATATATTGCTTTGTACTTGATTGAAACCTCTAATGTACAGAAATGTGTTTCATGCATTTTTCACAAGAACACATCATCGCATACGGCAAGAGTCTCCCCAGATTCAGAAAAAATTAAATTTTAACTCGACTCGGAAATGATTGTAAAACAACTAACCTCACAGATGCTGCCTGTGGAAGCTACGCAAATTGGATGTGTGTACTGTTGATTTAGCCAGGCCGTACATACACACACACACACACACACACATGCACACACGCACACACACAGTCCCTCAGTTGTCATGGGGACCCAGCTGACTAAAATAACTACTGTTCTTCATTCAAACATCTGTTCAACCTCTTCCACTACTTTTTGCATGTTTCTTAAGCTTTACACACACAAACACACAGACAACTATTGTCCCCACCTTTCTCCTCCTCCTTTGTCTTTTTCTTTCTAAATGCATTCATCCTCCCGAGAGCCCTGCTTTTGTCCTCACACTTTTGTAAGTTTTTCAGTCCCTCCATCACAACACTTTTCCTTTGCTAATGTACCTCACTTATTGAACTGAACTCACCTGTTTCCACACACGCACACACACACACACACACACTCACACACACATGCAGACAGACTACAAGCTTGCACATACACACAATTACACACATAAATAGACACAAGACAAAGGATTAGCACACACACACACACACACACACACACAGAGCACACACAGAGCACACACAGTGCCAATCCACTTAACCAAACCACTCTCCTCCTGAAAACGGCTGATTTGAGCCCCCGCAGCCCCTAATCATCCAATCAGGGACAAAGCAATCTCCTCCCCACTGGGCCTATCAGAGCCCTTCGTTCGGGTTCCACTCTACCTGCCGTGATGGCAAGACGAAGTCGTGTTCAGAGTGTCCTGCCACTCATTCTGGGCATGTTGAGAGGGGCTTTCCCTCACTAGGACTTTGCAGTTCATTTATATAGTTCTCTGCAGTGTATCAGACTGCTGTGAAAATGTCACATTGCTGGTGTCCAAGCAAAATCACACACATCTATAATTTTTTGGTCAGATTTTTTTGCAGCAAGTGATGGCCACCATCACCCCAGAAAGGGCGTGATAAAAAAAAAATCCAGTGTGAGCCTTTAAGCAAGACCACATATGTGCCTATCTCAGACATGAGTGAAATAAATACTATGCATATTATTATCTGGTTCAGATGTCACCTGGGTCACCAAGGTTCCTGTCAGGTGTTGAGGGACCAGGGCAACCTCATGAGAAACAGGCTCCTGGAACACAAGATACATATAGGGAAGATAACGTGGAACTGTTGGAATGTTCTTCCATCCCACCCTCTGCATATACCCCACTGAAAGGGGATACATGTAGAGGGTGGGATCAATGCGGGAAAAATTGATGCTTCGAAAACCAACATCTAAGATAATTAAAACCACTTCTAGCTCAGTGTTCCAATGGCCACAAACAGAGAAGGGGGAAGCCATATATATATATATATATATGAGAGATATATAAATATATATTTATCTTTTAAACATTTATTCACAAATATGTTCTATTTTCTGCCAAGCGGAGCCAGCCAGTCCTGTGCACGTATGCAAATGTGCTCTAGTGTTGGGAGTAACGCGTTACAAAAGTAATGCATTACGTTTTGCTGTAACGCGGTAATGTAAGGCATTACAAAAAAAAAACTGGTAATATTTTACTCGGTACAAATCTCAGTAACGCGCGTTACAATGCATTTTAAACCTGAAATCAATTGACTCTACATTAGCCATCGCGAGATGGGCATACGCTCCACTTTTGGAAAAGTGTGAAAGCCGGTCCGTGTGACTCTACACTATGTTAATTAAACGCTGTTGTTAGCAGGCTCCATGAGCTGGACACCGACTCACGGAGCGGGTCAGAGCGCAGCCGACCCGGCACACCGTGGATCACAGCTGAGGGGCAGACGAAAAGGCAGAGGCTCCGATTCTCCCCGTCGGTTTTGAACCGAAAAATGGCCCTGTTATTTCATCCCCGAATCCCATTCATGAACACAATATCTAATATCAGTTAACGAGTCGTTTTCCGTTTCTCGTTTTCCGTTTTTTAAACGAATAATGGGATACGAGTCATTTTCCGTTTTTCGTTCTTGTATTTTGAAGCGAAAAACATCAAATCCTGCTGTGTAATGAGCTGCATTGAACACAAGGAGATCTATTGAGAACAAAAAATCCATATTTCCTTTTATTTTGGCGAAAAGTAATGCAAAAGTAATGTAAAAGTAGTGTAATGCCTTACAATTCAAAGACAGTAATATTGTAATGTAACTAATTACTTTGAAATGACAGTAACAAGTAATAAATAATGCATTACGCTTTTGAAGTAACTTGCCCAACACTGTATATATATATATATATATATATATATATATATATATATATATATATATATATATATATATATATATAAAATAAATAAATAAAAAATAGTGGGATCAACTATTCAAATAGGAGAGTTGGGACAAGATGGCAGATTCCGGAATCCTAAACCAACCTTTTTGTCCAGCCAGTCACGTGACTCCCCTCTCGGAACATCAAAGCTTCGATGACGTCATGACATCACAGCTTTGATGTTCAAAGGCATTCTGCGTGTCACACGTGACATCACACGTCCCTGAGTCTATAAAAGAGATCCACCATCACTCAGTGGCAACCGAAAATCACTTGTAACCACAGAGAGAGAGAGAGAGAGAGAGAGACAGATAGATAGATAGATAGATAGATAGATAGATAGATAGATAGATAGATAGATAGATAGATAGATAGATAGATAGATAGATAGATAGATAGATAAAAACATGACTTCAGAGGAGCCGCACACAAGCAGCTGTCTCAGTCATGAGATTGAGGGCCTCAGAGAGAAAATCAGGGAACTCCAAAGACAAAATGTGGACCAAGAGCACGAGATTGAAGATCTCAACAATAAGTACAAGTACTCAAAGAACAAGCATAAGAGGTCCCTTCAAATAGAGAATGAGATGTTTCGGGAACAAGTCGATAAACTCAAGAGATCACATCACTTGCTGCTCAGTGAAAAGAACACCGTCTACCAAGAAAGGGAGGAATTCCACAAACAGAACAAGGACCTACAAACCGAGAAAGAAATGTTTCAGCAAAAGATAGAAAAGCTGAGACAAAACAACACAGCAGGGAAAAACGACGTGACAAAGAAAAATGACAGTTTGCAAGCCGAGGTTCAGGAGCTAAAGAGAAGACTGATGGAACAGGTAGACAAGAAAGGTGCTACAACATTTGCAGAAGCAATGCAGAACCTCATACAGATCCACAATGCACTTGAGGAAAAAGAGAAATCTGCGTCCCAACAAATTCAGGCCCTGGAAGAAAGATTTGAGAAAGACAAAAAAAAATCGGCTGATGTAGAAGAGACGATCAAAAGAAATCAGAAGGCTCTCAAAAATAAAGACCAGTATTTGCAAAATCTTCAGCAAGAACTCAAAGTCGCTGAACGCCAGAATCAAGAGCTGAAGCAAAACAATGACTCCATGTTCAAAGAAAAACAGGCCCTGATAGAGGAAAATGAGAAAGTCGACAAAGAGTTGTTTGACACGCGAGTCACTGTGATACAAAATGAGAAGGATTTCAAAAAGCTACATCAGGAGCTCAAAAATGTTCAGGAAGAACTAAAAGTCTCCGAAGACAACAATGACAAGATGAAGCTGGAGAACAAATTGACGTTCATAAAACATCTGTCCCTTGAAGAAAAACTTGAGGAGGCCAACACAAAGTTGTGTGAAGCAAAAGACACAATTATACAAAATAAGAAAGATCTCACAAAGCAACACGAGCAGCTCGAACATGTTGAGCAAAAACTCAAAGAATCCCAAAACAACTGTGACGTGAGGGAGAAAAATAACGATTTGATGGTCCAAAGATATCAGGCACTTGAAAAAAGACTTGACGAGGTCAACAAAAGGTTGTGTGATAGAGAAAATACCTTGAAACAAAGTCAGCTGGATCTCAAAACAGAACAGCAAAATCACAGAAATGTTCAACAAGAGCTCAAAGACTCTGAAAAGAAAAATCACAAGATGGAACAAAAGTGTGAGTTGATGTGCAAAAATATTCAGGACCTGGAAGAAGAACTTGAGGAAGAAAAGGAAAAGTTGCGTAATGGAGCAAATGACATGGAAAAAACTCTGACAGATTTGAAAAAACAAACCCAGGAGGTCCGAAATGTTCAGCGACAACTAAAAGTCTCCGAACACGAGAATCTTGTGACCAAGCAAGAAAAAGATTTGCTGTTCAAACAAAATCTGGACCTGACTTTACAACTTAAGGAGGCCAACAGACAGTTGTGTGATAGAAAAGAGGCGATGAGACAAAAATGTGATGACTTGCAACACGAAAATCAGAAGGCCAATGAAGTTCAGGAGGAACTTAGAACATCTCAGAACCTGGAACAAGAACTTCAGGCCAAGGAACTGTCGTGTGATGCAGAAGAGGCAATTAAACACAATCAGAAGGATCTTGAAACACAACACCAGGACCTCCAACATGTTCAGCAAGAACCCCAAGGCTCTGAACACAACAATCACGTCATGAAGCAAGAAAACGATTCGATGCTCCAACAAAATCAGTCCCTCAAACATATATATAAAAAACGTAAATACAAAAACACATCCAAAAATGCATAAAAAACACCTGCTCTTCTGCTCTGCTCTCCTCCTCTATTCCAAAGCTGCATGTCCAAAATACATTTCTGAGCTGCTTGTTCGATCTGAAGCACCCAGACTCCTCAGGTCTTAGGTTTACTCTGTATACCCAGGGTCAGAACTAAAAAGGCTGAAGCAGCGTTCAGTTTTTATGCTCCACACCTGTGGATCAAGCTCCCTGAACACTATGATTTGCTGCTTGTACGAATGGTGCTATATAGATAAATTTCCCTTGCCTTGCCTTAGCTTGCCTTGCCTTGCCTTGCCTTAGCTTGCCTTAGCTTGCCTTGCCTTGCCTTGCCTTGCCTTGCCTTGCCTTAGCTTGCCTTGCCTTGCCTTGCCTTGCTCTGCTCCTCTGCTCTGCTAACCTGCTCCTGTTCTCTGCTTCTCTGCTGCTCTGCTAATCTGCTTTCTCCTCTCCGGGAACCATCACCTTACCGTGGTGGAGAGGTTTGTGTGTCCCTGGATCGCCACTCCAGGAGATACTTTCCTCGCTGCATTGCAAGGGATGATATCCGTAGGTTTTGCAGTTTGCACTAATTGTTGGCCTGGGACATCAGTGGTTGCTCTCTGTCCAATGCGATTTCTTCCACGCCTTCTACCTTTGGCCAGATTGAAACCCGCCTCATCAACGTATATGAAAGTGTGCAGTGGTTCCCTGGCTTCCAGCTCCAGTACACGCTTGAGAGAGAGAGCGAGAGAGAAAGAGAAATGTAACAACTTTTCCTGTGTAACAATGCATTTTGGAAAACATAGTATGTTCTGTGAATACATATACAGAATTGCTAGTGTACTGCATGAAACAACAAAGAGTAAACCAGTTTACAGTGCTGAACATTAGAGTAGAAGACATGTTTTACCTGTACATACTGGTGACGGATCTCCTTCATTCTCTCATCGTTCCGTTCAAATGACACTTTGTACAATTGTTTCATGTGCATTTCATTTTGCTAAAGCACTCTGTCAATTGTTGCAATTGACACAGATTAAATATTGCCAAATACATCGTTATTGCCTTGCCTTGCCTTAGCTTGCCTTGCTTTGCCTTGCCTTAGCTTGCCTTAGCTTGCCTTGCCTTGCCTTGCCTTGCCTTGCCTTGCCTTAGCTTGCCTTGCCTTGCCTTGCCTTGCTCTGCTCCTCTGCTCTGCTAACCTGCTCCTGTTCTCTGCTTCTCTGCTGCTCTGCTAATCTGCTTTCTCCTCTCCGGGAACCATCACCTTACCGTGGTGGAGAGGTTTGTGTGTCCCTATGACCCTGAGAGCTGTGTTGTCTGGAGCTTTGTGCTCCTGGGAGGGTTTCCCATAGCAAATAGTCTCAGGTGAGGGGCCAGACTAAGAATGGTTCAAAAACCCCATGAATAATCGAGGAAAAAGAGGAGTGACCCAGCCCAGAGGAAGCCCAGGGCCCCCCGTCTGGAGCCAGGCCCAGAGGGAGGGCCCATCAGCGAGTGGCTGGTGGCCGGGCTTGCAACGAGTACCAACAAAAATGTGCCAAAATCCCCTGCAATATTCTTCTGGCCCAGGCATGTTAGGTCTATTTTAACTTAAGGTAAGAGGCTATCGGCGGGTTTCAATCTGGCCAAAGGTAGAAGGCGTGGAAGAAATTGCATTGGACAGAGAGCAACCACTGATGTCCCAGGCCAACGCGGAGGGAATGTAACAATGTGTGCAGCCATCTCAGACAGTGGTGTCCTCACCAGTCCATAAAATGCACAACATCTGCTGACTTTTTTAGACACTCTTTACAGGGACATAGTCCCTGAGAATGAGAGGGGTGGAGGCCAACTCAGCAGGTATGTGTTTGTGTGGGATAATGTTCGTTTTTACCACTGTCCACTGTCTGACCAGACAGTGGTTTGCAGCACATGACAGGATGCTGGTCGAATATCTCCCTGCCTACCCCCCATTCCTTAATCCAATAGATGAGTTTATCTCGGCCTGGAGTTGGAAGGTTTATGACCGGCATCCACATGTGCAAATGGCCCTGCTAGCAGCCATGGATGCAGCATGTGACGACATCACAGCAGAGTCATGCAGAGGGTGGATTCGCCACTCCAGGAGATACTTTCCTCGCTGCATTGCAAGGGATGATATCCGTTGTGATGTAGATGAAAATATGTGGCCAGACAGACAGGAACGTCTGGATGTGCATGAATGATTTACCTGTGTTCAGCTACAATATGTACTGTTATATTGTTCACATTTGTGCACATTTGTTTGTTCTAAATAAGTGACTATAGTGTATTTCCTTTTGCACAATGCTGTAGAATTACAAAGAGCATATACAATAAAAATGTGAAACGTATATGTATTCAGTGTTTTGTACTCACTTACTCCCCTAACTACAGCAATCAAAATGAGAAGTCTTGACACTATCATTTATGGACAAGATTTTCAAATGGCTTTGTCATGTTTTCATTATGACAGTTTATTCTCTCAGTGTTTTCCAATACAAAAAAAAAGGTCAGAACTCTGTGACGCTACCTGAAAATGCTCAAGACAGCAGTATACACTACTTGTACAGCCATTTGAAAACTACAGTAAAGTTACACATTGCTTAGTTAGGGGAGTAAGTGAGTACAAGACACTGAATACGTACGTTTCACATTTTTATTGTATATGCTCTTTGTGTATAAAAGAAAAATACACAAGTAACTTATTTAGAACAAACATAAGAAACAGTGGTAGAGCTATATAACAATATAACAGTACATATTGTAACTGAACACAGGTAAATCATTCCTGCACATCCAGGCGTTCCTGTCTGTCTGGCCACATATTTTCATCTACATCACAACGGATATCATCCCTTGCAATGCAGCGAGGAAAGTATCTCCTGGAGTGGCGAATCCACCCTCTGCATGACTCTGCTGTGATGTCGTCATGACAGTCTGCGATCGTTTTCAAAACGCACTTGTCACGCACTCAAAATTACTGTACAAAAAGGGAGAAACAAACGTTGACAAACACGGTTCCATAATGGGTGGTTCTTATTGTATCTAATCCATATATGAAGAGCTTCTCTTTCAGTTCACGAAATCCCTGCAGCCACAGCATTTGATTAATCCGCAGTCCCAGTAATTGCCATTACGCACGGAAATATTGTTAAATATATTTGTTTAACGTGTTTTTTATTGGGCATCAACCTCGCGTTTACTCAGTATACGGTACAGTAATGGGAAAACAAATTAACTAGTGTGAATAAACGCTTCAGGTCGCCCAAGACTTGAACCTGCACAGCATTTATTGCACTGATGTTTCGGAATATTCATTCACCTTTACATGCCTGGTGGAGATCTGCACTAAGATCTAGACTATAGAATATTTTACGCTACTCTACTGTGAGTCCTCATCTTTTAAATAAAGCCTAGCTAGTCTTACCTCTTGTGTCTTGGGCCCTTTGTTGTGTACGGACGGAGATTGTATACGGGGGCAGTTGTGGAGTCCTCACTCCTGTGAGGTTGAAGGCATGCTTCGGTCAATATTTATATTCAAAGTTCATTCCATATATTCAAATTTCATTCCATATATTCAAACATTCATTCAATATATTGAAAGTTCATTCCATATATTCAAGTTTCATTCTATATATTCAAAGTTCATTCCATATATTCAAGTTTCATTCTATATATTCAAACATTCATTCAATATATTCAAGGTTCATTCTATATATTCAAACATTCATTCAATATATTCAAGGTTCATTCCATATATTCAAACATGCATTCAATATATTCAAGGTTCATTCAATATATTCAATGTTCATTCTATATATTCAAACATTCATTCAATATATTCAAGGTTCATTCAATATATTCAAAGTTTCATTCCAAATATTCAAAGTTCATTCAATATATTCAAACATTCATTCAATATATTCAAAGTTTCATTCCATATATTCAAGGATACATTTCCTGAATGGCATGCCATAATATATATATATATATATATACACACACACACACACACATACTGTATATATAATGTGTACTTATTCACAGCAAGTAAGCATGAATATCCTTGAGAGAAAAAAACAATTTAACATTTCAACAATTTGGAATAGTTAAATGTGATACATGCTGGATCATTGCTAAAGTTAATCCTTTGTGCTCTGATTGGCTTAATTAGCTTTTGAAGTAGGAAATTACCACTTTAGTAAGATTCTGTGATTTCTGAGTGTGGAGTGTGGGGAGAAAGACTTAATCAAATATAATCAGAATTGAATAATTAAGACTTTTATCCTTAACATAAAACTACAATATTATATGATTTTTAATAAGAAAAGCCCAAATGAAGGGCTGTTTGCATTTGTGATATCTAACATCTGTACCTTTTGTTTCTGTTTGCCTCTGTGCTATCCATTAAAGAGAGAGTCACCCTCTTACAAGAGCAGTATTGTGCAGCCAATTCAATCTTAAGTTCAATTTGAGTGACTGCATAGATGCAATATGATGGGCTTCAATGGCTCCCACTGATTATGCCTCTGTGAGAAACATAGATATCAGAGAGAGACTGCGGGTGAGGCTAGTCAGATGAATGGACAGATGTAGACCAAGACAGACAGAGGGAGATGAAGCTTCGCATTCGATAAAACAGAAGCAAAGTACATCGTGCGGGTGGTCGAGGGTTGTTGTCAAGGTGATGGCGACCACAAAATGCCTCTTTTGTACAGGCTGATATTGCCATCTGTTCATTTCAGAGTCATGAAATGAACATGCTCCATATGAAAGGGGGTAGAAAGAAACGAGTGCAGGCTTTTAGAGAAAAATGGGGGAGAGAGAAGGAGGTCAGGTGGAATTAGCGTTATATCCGTCTCTCTGACAGTGAAAAGGGACATAATTAGAGGAAAGCAATCTCCCCTCCATAGCTCTCTCTATCTGGACTCTCACTCAACCCCCATCTCAATCTCTCTTTCCCTCTTTACATCTCTGATTTTCATGCTCCATAATGGCACATTGAGAAACCTCCATCCACCCTCATCCTCATCCTCCTCTTCTATTCCATTATCTCCCTTTTTGTCCTCTACTCTTTCCTCCTCCTCCTCCTCCACCTCCTCCCAGTCTGCCTGCCTGCCTGCCTGCCCACCCCAGCTCTCACTTTCCACCTCTCTCTATCTCATTACTCCGACGGGGCCACCATGCTGTGATCTTGGCCATCGGTAATGGCTCATGGCCTCAGCGGATGGGAGGTTGCAAATGTAGCACAGATGAAATATTAGGTGGTGACTTCGATTGTGTAAATCAATGGCTTATGAAGGCTGACTGGGCTCCTTCATCCCCCTTGCACATGCACATCTGAGGCTTGGCCCCTTCTTCCTATTATTTCTCGCTCCATAGGTGTCCCTCACTTTCTTTTCCTTGGTAGCTCACCACTTCTCTGCTCTCTCCCTACCCCAGTTTATCATAACATCCCGCTATTTGTTCTCTTGTTCGATTCTTAAATACACCCCTCTGCCTTGTCTGCCTTCCCCTCATTCTGTTTCTCCCCCCATTGATGTGAGCTGATAATGAGGGCCATGATTTGGTCCTTATTTCTAGTCTCTTTTTCCTCCCTTCTTCCTCCTCTTATCTGCCTCTCTGTGCAGCTGAAGGTGGATAATGGGGATCAGAGAGTGTGTGTGTCTTCCATTAAAGCCTCTGCAGGTTCATAAACCAAATCGCAAATCAAACAAAAGTGCAGAGCCGGAGCAGAAAGGACTCCAGATTACGGCAGCCAAGTCTCCAAACAAGGTTTAGTAATGTCTCGATGAAATTAGCGGGGGAGCCATCAAAATGGCATTGTAAAAATTACTATAAGAGTCTTGCAAATGACTTTAATGTGCAGTTCCCAACAGTACAGGTCGCACATTTGCAGATCTTATAACCAAGCAGCAAAAGTCAGCAAACAAAAGACACAAAGCCTTTTTGTATTACTGTGATACCGTTGTTAGAATCATCAGACCCTTCTTTTCTGGAATAATTCACAACGATTTTACCACAGTCTTTTCTGTCATCAGTAACAAACAACCTCACCTATCTCCCATAATTTCTTCATTTTTACTTTTTGTCTTTCCTGTCATTTTCTTTCTTTCTTTATCAACATCCCACAAAACAACACGATTGTTCTCATCCAGACCTATCGCTAACCCAAAACCTACAGACCATGAACTCTTCTTGGCATATGGTTGTTTAGACTCTTCAGGTGCTCTGGTAATACATGCACGAAAAAATATGGGAGCTGTCCACTCAAAATAATTTAGCAATTAGTTTTGATGCTAAGGTACTCAAGATCAAGTTGGAGATAAGTGACTGCTTAATTAACAATTACAGAACTATTCATTGTAAATGTTGCCTTCTATGGAAACCATGCACCCATGGTTAGTTACATAGTGGACTGGATTTTGCCTAATAAATTAATTGTGAAATTGCATAAATTGGCTTCATCACAAGAGTCCCCATCTGTCGAATCTTCAATGCAGATACATATTCAGAGGGAAATTAGCAGTTTTACTTTTTACTATTGGCAGCTACGACACGTTTAAGCCCATTTGCTCTCAACAAAGCTGGCTTGACATTGTGGTGAGCTGACCACTTGTCATCATGCAGGTGACAAAGCCAAGGCTCTAATTTGTAAAAGACCCTCAGTATTCAGTGGTTGTATAGCTCCTGACAAACACTGTAGCTGTCACTATGATTTCAAGGTTTGTTTCACTCCTACAGAGTCTACTAGCCTGCCTGCTCTGATTGTAGTTTGTGTGAATACCTCAGCTTTCTTATTGTGTGTGTGTGTGTGTGTGTGTGTGTGTGTGTGTGTGTGTGTGTGTGTGTGTGTGTGTGTGCGTGTGTGTGTGTGTGTGTGTGTGTGTGTGTGTGTGCAAATGTCCCCATTTCATTTTTCCAAATAACAATCAATATGTTCTTGTCCCGAAGTAATGTAGTAAAAAATTAACAAAGTCTCTGCGTAGATGTAACAATGAAATGTTATTGGACAAAAATACCTCTGCAGCATTTTCAAATGTCATCATCTACTGGTATTAGTATTAGTTCTATTTTCGAACCAGCCAAAACAGCCTCAATGCTTTATGTCGCTAATCAGACATTGGTTCCCTGCCTTTGTGAAAAAGTATTGCACTTTAGGCAATTCAAAAAATTCCAGGCACATGTTGTTATTGATTGCTTGGAAATGTCAAGAAACGGCTATTATGATTCCATTTGGTGCTTCAGCAAAACACAAACAGCCCTTGAATTTCAAAATACTTGGCTGATTTGTTTGTTTTTAGTTATATTTTCTAGACGTGTGTATCTCCAATGTTCATAACTGTTGGTTGCAGTGGTCCATACCATTGTATAACTGCTGAATGAAAACCTTGTAACTCCAACGCTTTCAGGGTGGAACATAAATTAATCTCTACAAGGGCCTTTGATAACACATCCTAACTTCGCGTTGATGGGAATATGTCCTTGTTTCTATATGAGATTCCAGACTAAGCATAGAAATTATGGACATATTTGTTGTTGGTGACCCTTGAAGCTCCTCTCAGGACACCTGTTGTTCTATTGTACACTGTGAGTACCTCTTAACCAGAACTGGAACTCATTGCGCTAGCTAGCTTGTTACCAGTTAACACGCTTATTAGTTGTCAATAACTGGACAATGAATTTAGTACACTTTAATAAACAAACATATTTCTGCCATTGACTCTTATTTCATAACTTAAAAACAAAGTGCGCTCCTTTTTTGTGGAACAGTTGACATTCTGACAGAGAACAGTTAAAAAAAACATGGATGGTGCAAAGCTAATAAGCTACAATAGCTTCCTCCATATTGGACTCTAAACATGCCATCACAGCAATCCCATTTAAATGAATTGTGCCACAAACATAACATGACAACCTGTATCAAAATATTGTATGCAATAAATCATAAATCATTGTCCTTTGAGACAACCAGTTTATGACTAAAATGCCATTAATGTATATTATTTAAGCACCACTGTATTACACTGACGTAACATACAGTATTTGAGAGTTGACATCAACATGTTTGATCATACATAGTCGTAGTGATCACAGACGGTTGTAGCTCTTTTATGAGACAGTTTTGCATGCTTGTTGCACTTCTGCAGTGCTATCACGATCCCAGAAGGATGTACCATCCGAGGATCCTTCGCACAAACACAAGCCTGTCTCCCGCTCTCCATCTCATTCTTCCTCTTTGTCTTCCGTTCCCACTCTCCATCGCCTCCCTCTCTTGCTGTCCCCCGTGTCCATTGCCACACCGAGTTTTCACAGGAATTTGAGCATGAATTAATAATTAGCAACAGCTGCTGTTCTTGTGTGTATGCGTTCACGCGTGTTTGTGTGTGTGTCTGGTGGATGCTAACTATTCTCACGAGCTCACTGTCACCTCAATCACAGTTTCACACACTAAGCAGCCTGCCAAAATGCACACACACACACACACACACACACGCACACATAGGCACACACAGAGCATACGTGTGTGCACATGCAAGTGTTAGCATCCAAATTCACATGCACACCTACATGATACTTGCATATCATTCACAACAGACATTCACACAAAATACTATCAATTTATATTTTTCTGCCTCCTTGGCCCTCTTACTTTTTGTCCTTTTCGTCTCTTCCCATGTTCTTTCTGTCTCTGTCCTCCTTGCTCAGCTGTTAACTATGAATTATGTATTATATCCTTATGGAGTGAGAAAAGTTAGCTTGGGGCTATCATTCCCCACTTAACGATCATTAGTTGTGTCTTTGCTCCAATTAGGGGCTTGATGGCAAATCAGATCCTTTGCAAGAGTCATCCAACTCCTGCATAATGCAGCTCATTGCACCTGTTACTGTCTCAGATTTGGTTCAAATTCTACAAAGAAATGGTCGGTGGGACTGAACTGGTACTACTGGTACTACTTTTCATATTGGTATTGCTAATAGTTTTGAATTTGGTTTGGTGTGACAGTGGCTCAGGGAGTAGAGCAGGTTTACTTTAATCACATCTGATCCCTTGCTCCTCCTGCTGCATGTCCAAGACACTGAGTGGCCTATCCTCAGACAGTGCATCAGTTCAGGTGCCTTACGGACAGTTTTCCTACTCTTCTTCCACAACATGATGGTCACCGTGATCATATCAGTTGAATTTGAGTGGTTTGACTTTTGGCTCTGGCACCATGGTATTGATTTTTGTGGGTTTTAGTGAATTGTCTGGACAACTACTAGATAGATTGCCATGGAATTTGAAGAGAAGAGAAGAGTCTGACTTGTTGTTATAAGTACTTTGTACTGTACTTTGGTTGTGACCAAAAAACTGAGAAGGGTCTATCTGCAGTCTACATGACACACTACATATACCCCCTGGACTTCCGGGATTAACATACTAAGTTTAACCCAAACCATGGACTTTTGCTCAACCTTAGAAGATACTGTAGTTTTGTTCATAAAACTAATCAAGTAATTTTGGTGCCTTATCCTAACCAGGTAGTTTTGGTGCTTTAGGGCATACTCACACTAGATAATCTGTACCGTGCCAAAGTTCATTTGACTCCCAAAATCCGGTTTGTTTGAGTAGTGAGTGCTCCGAGCACGGTATACTTCCTTGCCCCCAGCATGGTTGGAAGAGGTGTGCTTTGGCACGATATAGTTGCTCACGCACGAGCAAAAGCAGGGGTATGCAACGTGGACGTGACGTATAATTGATAGTCCATATTATCGCTCAGTGTTCAACTCAGATTGCCCGCTGCTAACAAGATGATTTTTGACTGAAAATACTGTTGATGTGTGCAAGACACAGCAGGATTCTAGGTCAGGCTTGGGCATGCTTCAGACTCATGGTGTGAGAGGTACCAGAGTGGAACTGGAGCAAGACATGCAATGTTCTGTATTTGCAAAAATGTCGTTGTTCGCTCTGTCCAAAATTAGCTCCATTCACATGCTTTGATCTGGCAGTGTTTACTCGAAATTTGTAATTGTCAGTAAAGTTGCAGTCATGTTATCTGTGTTGTTCTCCATTGTGATGACTCTGAGTTGCCACTTCTTAGAAACTAGGTAAAACCATACCTGTGCCGTATTACCACATCATGACGTATGTACAACAGTTAACTGTGCTTCGGCATGGTTGGGCCTGGAGCAATGTGAGTGCAGGCCAGCAAAGGACTGGGGAAGGTGGACAATCATGCTTCGGCGTGATACGGATCAACCAGCCCTAGTGTGAGTACACTCTAAGCCTAACCAAACTGACTCTTTCAAGGGTGCATCATACAGTAGGTTTTTTCTGTACTTAGCAGCCGCAGATAGACCTGCTTGAAATAACTGCAGAACTAAGAACTTTCCCTTCAGCCTCAGCAGTACTTTTGGATTAGTGCTAATCAGCAAATGTTAACAATCTTACATGTTAAACTCAGACGGCAAGCATTTCAGATTCCATTTCATTTCCAGATTCCTACAGAGGAGGGTGTTTACAGGAGTGTGTGAATACATGTTTAAATTAAATTAATGCTCTTTCCAATACAGATTCATATTGTGATGTAAGATCGACCAACCTCGTGTAAGAATGTTTCATAAGAACATGCCAGGAGACCTTGCCAGGATCCAACAACCCTTAACCTTTCAGTTACAGTTCCTTTCTCTAACCACTATGCCCCCTTGCCATAAAGAGAAAAAAATGTGTTCTCTTAGTCATTAAACCTTGACAAAGTGATTCTTTGTTTTTGCAGAATATGCTTCCTCTTCTCCCCTTTCCTCTCCCAGAATCCTTTCTCCTTCACCATTCACCAGTCTTTTTGCCAGGACCGGATTTTATTTCGCTGACTTCAAGGCAATTTGTGGGATAAATGTCATCCTTTCCATTATGCCAACATTGCCTTTTCTCCTTACCCCGCTCTAACTCACACAGACATGTGGTGGAGAATGCTTCCTGCAGAATGCTGCCTTTTTTTTGATGAGTAGTCCTGGTGAGCAGCCCCAGGCCTGACTCCGCCCCAAAGAAGGGGCCAGGATATACAAGGCACCCGTGGGCTCATGCGCAGTCCTTTTGGCTGTCTTGTGGCCGGTTCTGTTGATATTGGTGTTACAAGAGAGATCTTGCCCTGTCTACCATTTTACGCTGCATCCTGGTTTAGAGCCCCTTTGTGTTTTAGCTTTGCTCCTTGCGCTGTTGTTTGGAACCCAGTGCTGTCCTGCCCCCCTGTCGTGACTTTGCGAATGCCCCATATCTATTAAATGTGTCATATACCTATGTCATATACCTATTTATATGTGTTAAGGCCTTTTTTACTAGTGTACAGTTGAATAAAATGCTATTTTTAATTTATGTTTATTCTTCCCTCACCAACAGCTGCAGTCCCTGCCCATCTTGCTTATTTTTTGATTGATAAATACTTGGTTTATGAATATGTCCATCTATCCTCAGTAACAATCCTGTGTGCTTTACCATCAATTTTTCAAATAATTAGCACTTATATAATGCAACACGACTATATTAGTATTTCTTAGGATGCAATTTCCCATGTGGCATATAAGGTCCCTTTCCTCCTTTATGCCCTCACAACACTCTCAAGCACATTCAGACACTGAGCTTGTATCAGCCTGTTCCCTGTTAGCACCCTAGCCAGATGTAATGTGGGTGTCATTGCGGTGCCATGGTAACAAGCCATAAACCGAGACTCATGTCTTGCCTGAGCTAGTGACATGGTACAGCACAGAGTCTGTCTGTTCTTTGTTGGTCACACAGCAGCAGTTGAAGCTTATTTTTCAAACATGAATCGTAGAAGAAGTCTTGCTGTAATTCACCATAAGAATGCAGACACTGACCCTGTTTACAACTGCCAATAACATGCATCTTGGGTGATCCAATCACGTGACCACAGCTATATTCAAGTGTAAACAACCTCCTAGATGTATTGTCATCTGGCCGCTCGAACACCTTAACGAGGTGGTCTGGGAGATATATTTTCAAAATGAATATGTTCTGATGCATCCCACACAAAGAGGTAAAAGGAACAGGCATCAAAGCTGCGACTCTCCATTCCTCCTCATGTCCAGTTGCTTCTGAAATCACATAAGTTGTTGTAGTTGATGGTTATGAGTTGCCGATACTATAATGAAACGTAAACGCGCGTAGTCTGAACCAAGATGGCAAACTCTTTATTGCTCCCACATTATCGATGGCAGAAAAGGTTGGGGTGCATTACATCACTTTTTCCATTCTTACCTTTCACAATAAAAGCCCTAGACGTATACTGCCTGACTTCTTACCAGGGGGAACTCACTCAGAGCATTTTGTCGAGATAATAAAAAAATATATACAAAAAAAAATAAAATGTAAAAATAACTTTGGGTTTGGGCATGATATCTGAAAGCTTCAAAAAGTCCATAGACATATACAAAGTATATCAAATATCTTGAGTGATTTGAATTTCTTAATTTCTGTGTTTAAAAGTGTTTATTTGCATAGAAGGCGTGAGATCCGTGGTGACTGTCCACTATCTGATCACCTAAGACCTCTGTGTGGGCTGGTGTTGAAAGCTTGAGTTTTGGCAATCTTGGATATTGGCAACCAAAAGTGACACAGGAGTGGAGCTACCGGTAGTACAACCAAACGCTGAAGAAGATAGTTTTAAGTGACCATATTTGGACTGCTGAGGAGCGACAGGTGGATCTGATGAATACAAGCAGCAGAGCAACCTGACTTCAGCAAATTTGTTAGCTGTAAAGTTGACCTCAAATGGTGGAAGCTAAGTGTCTTAGTAGCTTATTGCAGTGCTAGCAACGGTAATACTACTGCTGCATTGTTGCAAACATTGGAGAATCACAATGACACTCCCCTGATTAAATATAGATGGCACTCTGGCATTCTATACAGCATATGTGGTATACACTTATGTGGTATAACTGTAGTTTATCATCCTAGGTGTCCGCCCCTCTCCTCACTATGGCTTACCAGCTTAGCGCCTCAGCTCATTTCACACCCAACTCAGCAGTCCTCCCTCCGATGCACCTTCCGTCCTGTCCTCTAAGTAGCCCTAAGGCAGAGAGAATGGCAGAGGATAGAAAAGGTCGACGAAGGTGCAGCAATACAAGCTGGGATTTAAGGGAGTTTGTTCAAGTAGTGGAGGATAAAAAGGAACAAAAGAATAGAGTTGAACATTTTCAAGGAGGGTGACGAGATTCCATGATTGTAACAAGCCCACAGTGATGGAGAGAAGAGGAAGAAGTGAAGCGATGGGTGAAGAGAGAAAAAGATCATTGTTGAGAGATAAGAAGAGGAGGAGGTGGAGTTTGAAAGAAGATGAAAACATATTGAGAGGTCATAGTGAGGCTAGTGACCATTCTTTCCTAAGACAAATGGGAACAAACCATCTTCAAAGGAAAACATCAGATACTAAAATAACACACGCAAGCACATTTTCTTCTTCTTTGCTAAAGCTTAGGTTTCCATCAGGCTTTGAGTGTGTTATCATACCTCCCTTCAAGGAAACTGAAGAACATCGTGTTTATCTCTATATCTTTTCAGTTGTCTTTTATTCATCTGCTCCTTAATACCCCACTTCTCTTTCTCCACATTTGATTCCTTTCTTCTGTCTGAGGATTTATTTTACCAGGGATGAACAGATTGTTATATAAGCACACCACATCAAAAGGAAACTCACCTCAGAGAGGGGACAGCTGAAAGAATAATATTTAAAAAGTTATAAACTCAGATTAACTGGGCAGAAAGAGTTTAGCATGAAGACACGAGGGCAGAGAAAGAGGGAGCGGGAGAAAACATTGAAATTAGGTTTCTGTTTGACAGGAGATGAGGGAATAAATGAATCACCAGTTTGTATCTACAAAACTCCTTTTTTCTCTTGACAATCATGCACGAGTTACTTGAGTTACGTGGCCCCCCTGGAATGTATGGTACCCATGTATAACCCCTTTACCACCCTGACACACACACATACAAGAGATGCTGAGGCCGGTCAGCCCATAATACTCATTGAACATCAAACTGAGGGAAAATGGGGGAAATGTGTAGCAATACAGATTTCCTGCAGGATACCAATAATTCTAAATGGATGTTTAAAGAATTGTGCACCACCATCCAGTAAAAGTTGGAGGGAAAATGTCAATTCGATTTGCCTCACAGAAAACAAAGTGCCTCTATTTCTTCCAGAAGGTTAAGGGGTCAAACTCTCAGAAACACTATTGATCCAATACAGCATTAACATTCATGCTGACATCTTTAAAATGCAGTGCCTGTCAGTGAAGTATACGCCACAAGACTGAAGGCTGGAACAGGCCTATGGGTATGGAATTACAATAGACCAATAGCATTTTCTGCTGTGATGATCATCATCTTTTGTAAACCATTTATGACAAATGTTCTTTCTTTCTTTCTTTCTTTCTTTCTTTCTTTCTTTCCTTCGTTCTTTCTTTCTCCGCTTACTTGTTTTTTGTATTACTGTACTTTTGGGTGTAATTTTAGAAAAATGTCCCTGAGCCTAATGAAAGGAAAGGAGGGGAAAGAATTTGAAAGGTCAGTGTGTGTGTGTGTGTGTGTGTGTGTGTGTGTGTGTGTGTGTGTGTGTGTGTGTGTGTGTGTGTGTGTGTGTGTGTGTGTGTGTGTGTGTGTGATGCCTGAGCGATCACACTTGAATGCCAAATAAAATAGACTATTCTCTTTCTCATGCTTTCATTCTGTATACAATACACTACAATCCCTCTTTTACACACCTTTTTTCTCTCCTTCTCTCTCACAATTTTCTCTTTCCCTCTCCCTCTTTCAGCCCGTGACCTGTTCAAACCATGGCCTGTTGAAAATTCAATTTAAGAGTGCTGTGATGTCTCCCTCCGTCCCTTGCACCCACTATTACGGGTTAGAAGGTTCGCTGACCAGCCCCCATTCCTCACACACACACTCTCTCTCCCTCTCTCTCTCTCTCTCTCTCTCTCTCTCTCTCTCTCTCTCTCTCACACACACACACACACAAACAAAACAGAAACTGCAGAAAAAGAGAGTGTGAAGAAGGATATGATTTCCTGAGGTTTCAGGAGTGCCCACAGACAATCATCTGTAATTCATTTTCTCCACACAGTATAATATCTCACACACTGCGGGTGTGTGGCTTCTACTTCGGCAAAGTGAACAGAGGAATGGAATTTCATATGAGGGGCCTATGACAATATTGTTCCTAATAAATAGATCTGTTGGTGTTTTCTAAGCTTGCAGTGCTTTGTAGAACAGTGTATGAAGTTTTTCCCCCAACCACCACCCTGCGAAATAGATTCACTTCTTCTTCACAGTCAAAACTGAATATTTTCACCTTCTCATCATCTCTTTGCAGTCCCTTTCCCTCCATTTTGGCTACTGATTATTTTTCACTCATTTTGTCACTTTTTTTCATTTTTTTCCTGGTTTCCTTCTGTTCTCAGTCTGTGTAGGTCAGACTTTCTCTCGCAGCAGGGAATGGAAAAATAACTAACAATCTCAACTCTGCAACAGCACACTTGGGATTGATTTACACATTTAATGATGGCATATACTGGTTGGCATACACACACACACACACACACACACACACACAATACCGTGTATCTTGTGCTGTGGCTGCTTTTTCTTGAAAGGGTTTTTTTGAGGTGGAGGAAAGGAGGGAGAAGCAATGAGAACAGTATGTAAGAGGAGGTGTCATAGAAAAAGACAGACTGACATTAAAGCCTAACAGCATCTAAAAACTACAAACATCTGAAATTACACAGAAATACTGCTCTATAGGGAATAAATCGTGTTTCAAACCTGTGACAGAGACTAAAGCGGGAGTGACTGAAACGTGTTAAAGGGAACTCTAGGGGGAGCACTTACCACAAAGCACACAATCCCACTCACTGGTTGTTCTCACCATGAGAACTCAAGTATTTACATTTTACATTCCTAAAAATTTGATTTGAGTGTCATTTCCTTTCTGTTGATGGAAAATGAATGGTCTACACACACACACACACACACACACACACACACACTTTCTCACAAGTCAGTTACAGGTGTGTGTTTTACATTTTTGTTTGATTGGGGTTGAGCTATATAATCTGTACAATGGCATGATTAAATCGTGGCAATGACATGCTTTTCAAGTCTCACAAATACACACAGGATGTATTTGAAACATTGTGTTACTTCCTTTTGTGAATTGCTCTTGATGTGAAGAGCATATGTGCAGGAAATTGTTTTCTGTATGATTGGACCCCGTTGGAGCATGCCGTACTCATCTGAACTCTGAACCATGTGACACTGTAGACACAGAGCCCTCTTTCCCTGTTTACATCAGATGCCATTATAACAACAAAGAACCCATGAAATCAGTCATTTGAACCCTAAACTGTTGTCACAGATTGTAAACAGCAAAACACACATTTTTTTTACTCATATGTGCAGATAAGTTAAGGTCTGCCGGACTTCTACTTGAAGAAATATCACATGCGCTCATTTTTTCAAAAGGTTGTTGCGAGTACTCCTTCCATTGTATCCTGGTCTAGATTTATTGATAACTTGAATTGAGAAAATATTTGTAATATCAATACAAATGTCTCCTTAGCAATAAAGTAAGAGGAGGTTTTTTTCAGAATCATATATAGATATTATCCTGCAAGTCCACAACAAAACAACAATAATAATAATATTATTATTAATTGTTAATTATAATTTGTCATATTTTGAAAATGAAACTAAACAGTGCGTGAAACAATTTCTTAATATAAAGCTACCAAAACAACCAGGACAGTGTTTACAGTGAGTCGAGACGAGACAAAGTTACTTGTAGCTTAAACTTGTGCTTTTTAGGGTTTACTTAAACACATTCTTGTCAAGGATGCATGACTTGCTCTTTTTATTTACTGGTCTTTGCACATGTGCAATACAATGCACATCTACATGAAAGGGAGCGTAGCATTTGCATAGCGCTAGCACACAATGAATGATTCTCTGCAAACTGTTGCCATTACTAAGGCAGCTTAAGAGTTTGCACACTTACAGTAGGTGAACGGATATTATTCTCCAGCTCAGGGGCATCAACACATTGCATTCTGTGTAAAATTCTTTGAACTGCTAGGGGATTAATCCAAAGCAAGAGTCTGTGTCAATCTCCACTATTATTCATGATGACAATGTTAGGATGAATAAAGCAGGCCAAGACATTTCCAATGAGATGGTGTGTTTAACATAACAAAAGGATGTTTTTCCCCTGCATCTTATTCTGTTTTCTGAAAAACCTTGATTTCATTCAGGCAGTCAGTCTGCTATCATCTCTTCTTTTCATTGCCTCGTTGTGTAAGCCCCCATAAGCCCCCGTCCCTTCACAACATTTCTTTCCTTCTATCTTTCTTTCTATTTTTCTCTCCGTCTTTTTTTCATTCCATTTACTCGTCATTTTCTGTTTTCTCATCTCCCCGTGTCTCATTCCTCTCTGAGGATTTGCACCAGACATAAAATGCTTATATATTCACTTATTTATTTATATGTTTCTTATTTGCATGAGGGCAGAGGGTGTCATAGTTTGTGTGGAGGTGGTGGGGGACTGGAAAAGTGAGGTCAAAGTATGAGGATGATGTAGTTATGGGTTTGCAATTAATGAATTTACATACAGTAATGGGGAATGTTTGGCAGACAGGATGTTGCTCCCAGATGGGAACAAGTCTGACCTCTGACAAATGGACTGATCACAGAAGCACAGAGAGAGAGAGAGAGAGAGAGAGAGAGAGAGAGAGAGAGAGAGAGAGCCTGACCTTAGAGAAAACAGAACGATCTCCCACTTAATTTCGCAGACACTCATTTACAGGCGTTTTCATAAGAGAGAGAGAGAGAGAGCGAAGGGAAAGAGATTAAATTGCTTCATGCATTGATAATATCTTATTTTTTGTATTAGAGGGAGACGGGACGGAGCCAAAGAAAGAGAGAGGGAGAGAGATCGACAGGCAGACCAATCTTTGGGGCGATCTCCTTAATTTCACAGAAGCTCATTTACAGGCGTTTTCATAGAAGAGAGGGAGATTAAATTGCTTCATGCATTGAAAATGTCATATTTTTTGTAAAAGAGAGAGGGAGGAGATGGAGGGCGCGAACCCGTTGGTCTTTTGGTCAGCAATTCCTCTGAATTCAATTCAGAGACTGCTTCCTATTCCATCGGCCTATTCATCAGTTCACATTGCATTCTTATTGCACTGAAAAGGCAAATATGGCCAACTGTATTGATTGAAGGACCAGACTGGTGCGATTCAACATTTTTTTTTTTTTTCGTCATCAAATGCAACAAGGAACAAAACCAACATTGAATTGAATCTCCTGAAAAGTATTGCCTTTGTAGGCTTCTCTTATCCATAGAGCACATCTGTTGTCTAATTCAAGCCAATGAGCCGCTGCATTGCACTCGGTGACATGTTCCTTCATTACCGTGGATATGGACCCGTTTATTTCATTCAACCCCATGTAGTGACATCTGCTGTCATAAATTGTCGCCAATCCACAAAATGTGTGTTATTCTATGGGTGAAAATTGTCACATCACATGCACTATTTACTTATGTTTAAGGGACGTTTGCTAAAAGCCACAGCACCCTCCTCAGACATGTAGGGAAGCTCAGGACGCACTGAGACACAAACACATTGTTGGTTCAGGCATTTGGGATCTGATGACACTACGAACTTTTACAAATTGTAAAAATGCCAGCTTTATCTTTGAAGGCACAATATCACAGGTGAAGCTTCACATGATTTGCTGATATTTAGTTATTAGTAATAATAATAATAATAATAATAATAATAATAATAATAATAATAATAATACATGTATTTATAATGCGCTTTTCATCAAAGTGCTGAACAACAAGACAAATATGATAAAAAAGCATTCAAGGTAAAATTATAATAAATAAATAAAAATTAAGGAATAAAGTAGAATAAAATACAGCATATATCATATCATTTCTTTGCATGTAAATAGTCTGTCATGTAATGTAATCAATCGGCTTGCAATCACAAAGGGAGACTCCTTTTTCTTGCTTAATGCTTTCCCTTTCCTGTACGTTTTGATACGCATGATCACACAGACATCCAATTCAGCTCAACTCGTAAAAGGCACTTTAATTAAATCCTGAAGCACTTTCCTACTTCATCGTTGAGTTAAATGTATATTTATTGGAGTAAATGACAGTGTTCAAGTTCTATGCTCCCTCTATAGTCACAGACTGCCTTGATGTATTGTAACTTTGTTCTGTGATATCAGAGATCACATCACACACACACACACACAGCTCCCCAAAACTAATAGGTTGCAGGAGTGGTCAGAATAATTCTCTGCTTGTTATACACACATAATTAGTTTTCACAGTAGCTTTCCGGGAATGTAGTATCAATTACTTCCTCTCTCTTTGCTTTCCTCCTCGGAGACAGGTGGATTCTGTGGGCTCACTTTTTCTGACGTGACAGTGTGTTAATTGAGCTATTAGCCAGAGGTGTGTGTGCATGTGCAAGAGAGAACGTGGAGATGCTACTTCAAGGTGTATTCCTGTTCAGTTTCCCTGTTGTAGGTGTGAGTGCATCTGCGCAGGTGTCTCGTCATATTTTCTGTCTCTCTTCTCCAATCAACACCTGCTAACAAACTGATTGCCGTGAAATCGGATGCTGCAAGTAAAAATGTGATATTAAAGTGTAGAATACTTTCTGAAATTGCTGTTCCAGATGCACAACACTGAAGCTAACATACAAATATACAAATATTGCAAGTTGTACACAAATACACAAATATCGTCCAAATGTACGACTGCCTGACCTATGGAGATTCACAGCAATGTTCATGGGAAAAGTTTCTCGGCAACCATCTTTTTAAAGACGCATATAAGCTTTGAAAATTCCAGATTAACTAGCCTGGCCTGACAATCACCTCTTAATCACTTGATTTCTAATCACATCACTCTCCTGGGTTATGATATTGTTCAACACGGTTACAGTAATAGCCTACACATCATAAAGGAATGGACATTTAAATCTAAATCTCTATAAGAATTAATCAAAAAGATAGGAACTCTTCTTTTGAAAATAACCACATGAGGCAAAAAGATTTACTTTGCTGTTGAGTTCTATGGTTTTCCATTCATGAATCCATCCATCCATAATAAGCCCAAGATTCCCAGCAGTGCTATAAATGTTTTTTAGTCTGCCCCGGATAGAGGCAAGACACGTGTGACACATTGAAGATCTCTGCATGGACTAGTGAGAGAGTGTGTGTGTGTGTGTGTGTGTGTGTGTGTGTAGTGGATTGGTCTATTGACAGCCTGCTATTCTTTTCACGGTGCAGTGGGATACAGGGTGTGACAGTTTGTGTGTACTGTATGTGTGTGCGGGGGAGCTGAGGATTTAGGGGTGTGGGCTGATCGAAATCTCCCTGCTGACAAGTCCTAGTATCGACCCGTCTGTATCTGTGGCTGACACATGCCCCCAGCCCACCTCCCCACATACACCAGTCTGCAGAGTGGAGGAGAAATCCCTCAGGAACGTACACCACGTTGAGCACCAGGGCATGGCATTCTGCCTGGGCTGGATTTATTTTGCTAGTAGAATTTATTGATGAGATTTGGAGATTTAGAATGCAACACAGACCACGCTGAGTAATGTGAGCAGACAAAAGTGAGATGAAGACAATAAATAAGTAGTGCACAAATACAAACACAAACACTGACACTGATATAGGACCATTTGACATGCATTCTTTATAGTACAAAAAGTCATTTACAATGGAAGTTTATTCTTTTGTAAACAATTTTTCAATGCATCTTATTTACATAATGGATGTGGATTAAAATCTGTATGAATTATAATTATGTTATTTATACATATATATATACTCCTTGGAGTTGTGCAGAGCAGCAGAAGCAGCCTATTTAACATGCATTTAGGGTGTCCAATATTGCACAGCATAGTCAATATTGTGTCTTTTAAATATCTATCTTTGTATTATGTAAATATGGTATCTTACCATTTCTCCAACCAAATGTCTGCATGTTTCTCGTTGTCTCTTTTGCCCTTGTTCTCAAGTGAAAACTGGCTGTAACCAGTGTGTTTGGTGCTAACCTGACACACCAGATGGTTTTATTACACAGAACCATCTGAGATGCCATCAGTGGAAACCATTTGGAAAAGGGCAGGCACTACTTGGCAGTGTTTTTTTTCTTTTTCTTTTTACCACACGTTTACATTTCTACAAATTAGACATACGGGAAGGAAAACAATCAATCCATCAAACAACAGCCACAACTACAAGAAATAAGTACAGAAAAATATGACAAATAACACACTGACACATAAGGGGGGCATACATTACATTCATTCTTTCATTTCATTATCATATTGTCTGTTTGACCTTCATAGGGGGAGCCAATGCTTCAAAAATACCCTCAACTAGCTGGTCAGTAGTCATAGTAATTGCACTCAGTGTTGAAACGGTTTTCCAGATTTGGTCCCAATCCATTGCAGAACTGTATTGCATATTGTTGAATGTATCAGCGATTCGTTCTATGCCAATAAGATTTAAAAAAATAACCATGTTTCTAACAAATTCATTCTTTCAGCAGCCAAAAGGGCTCGGCCTAATTTACCGTCTTTTCTCGACGGTAGCTTTGCAGCCCACCGTGCAAACAACCGGAGAAAGAGGGATATCCATTATCACTGAAATCAAATGGAAAACGTTTATTTTCTTCTTTTATTAAAGAAATACTTTCCAGTAATAATATAGTGGATGCTATTGCAGCATCTATGCTAACCTCTTGTTGTCTAACGCCACAGTCATTTTGAACAGTCGCCATGCCTTGTCTTCACATCACGCCCGTAGCTGGTCCGGGCACAAATGCATTGAAGTCTGACCAGATGGATTAACATGAGACATGCGTTGCAACGACTCTCACACTTTGTGATATCAGCTGCCGTCCAATACAAACCCCAAAGGAAGAGTGTGTGTTACGTCCACATTAAGCCAAACAGGTGCCCTGGAATTAAAGTGGGGGAATTAGTATGTGTGTGTATTATTGTGTATGTGGCGCCCCGTCGTCTTATACCAGACGTGGCTCTCTCTCTCCCTCTCACTTCTGAATGTGTCCTGAGGCGGCTTGGGGTGAGTTAAAAGCATGATGGATGATGCATGTGGATAACATTATTAGTGAGTGTTATTTCAGTATTAGTGGGTGATGGAGAGACTGTATGAGGGACAAAGGAGTATGTGTATGTAATTAAGTACTTTTGTGTACAGTATGAACTGAACGTGCACCCTGTGTTTGTGTCTATCCATCCTGCCTGTGTGACACAAGTACCTTGTAATGTTCTCCTCTGTCCCACTGAGCCCTTTCATTTTCTGTTCTTTTTTTAAAAAGAAGAACATGTTCTACCGCACATATTGATTTGTTTGCCAGGGTCTGGATGCATCTGGCCCAACAGCAGGGGAGCATTCACACCCTAGCATGTTCACTGTGGTTCATAAGAGTTCATAATGGAGGAGGCATTACACAGAACACTGCTGAGGCTAGGATTTTACCATATGGGGGCGAGGAGAGTGAATGCACAAACCAAGGTTTCAATATAAGTGTGTGTATGTGAGTGATAAATAAAACTGAAGCGAACCTGCCTTTGGCTGCCGGGTGTATGGGTTAGCTAAAGAATATCAGATCAAACGGTTTGATTGTCCCCAATACAATATATATATATATATATATATATATATATATATAGTCCTTAGAGAATATCATCCCAAGAAGCAGCAGTGCCCTAAAACCGTTCAGGGTTCAGGGATGCATAGATGGGTCAACAAAACATCGCGAACCCAACTTTGACCTAAACCACAATATTTGGTCACAATAATCTTTTTTAAACCTCATTTGAGTTGTATAGGTTTTGGAAGGTACAGAAAAAAGACATCATCCTACCCATTGGGACATCATAGCAAAAAACGCCTCTATGAGACCTTCTCAAGGGCCGTGGTCAAATTAATTTGTTAATTTTAAATTTGACGAAAGCTGGTAATCTTTAAAAACATTTTTGCTGTATTTTTTTCAAATTCTCATTACATCCGACAGCAATCAATGAATGCTCTGACAAAACAAAAGACAACAACATCTGGTCCATTTCTTTTGGCCCAAGTGAAATGATTGGACGTCCGACCCACCTGTCTTCCTGCCCATATGCTCATCATGCATCACCTGAGTCTTCCAAACACTGCTAGCTTGACAGCTGTGAGTATTAACAATAGTCATGTTCGTTGTTTTCATTAATTATGTTATGTTTATTATAATAATGGTCATTTTGGTGCATCGGCTTTGGAGGGAGGCCTGAAGGAACTGTCTCTTTTGGAGCTAGTGCAGCAATTTTCATTGGGAAATAGTTTGCTGCAAACGGCTTGGGTTTTTTGATTGGATCATTTGTAAAAACTGGTTTCTCAAGCTTAAGATGCTGCAGCTTTAATCATATTTTAATACAGAGTTATATTTGATGTTACAATTGCCTCACCCAGAAATATTTGTTGTGTTGCTTGGGTCTAAGGAATAATGGATCTTTCATGCTCTGCTTTGGCCTCAACTTTTGGACATTTCCTATATATGGCCTCTTTTACAGCAGACATTTTGAATGACTCATAGTAGGAAAAGCACAGGTGATACTGGTAAACATTAACAGTGGCTATGATATATTCAAGTGTCAGTTAACACTTTAACAACTGAAGTAACTTAATGGAAGACATTATTCATTGTGCAAATGTCATCTACAAAAAAGGCTAATTTGTAGTGTAGTAAAAATATCTTAATACAGATTCAATTCATGATGACAAATCTCATGTCACATATTTTCTTTCAAGGAAAAATTGTGATATTAAACCGAATTTCAGCCTTTTAATTGTAAATTATTACATTTGTGTTGTATTTTTATTGTGCATGACTTGTTATTGTTATTTATAGAATAGGTTAAATGAAAATATGAATTCATATCAAATATCAAAGGAGAAAAAGTGGCTTGCCTTTTAGTCTTCAACATCCCAGTTAATACAAACATTTCAAAATTCATATCCTGCATGATGAAGTGTACTTCCTACTTTCAAACTTTTCACCAAAGAAAGAAGGAGGGGAAAAAACACACGCATGCACAATGTTCCTCCTCCCCTGGGATTTATTAGCAGGAATGAAATTCAGTGACCCAGAAACTAAACCTATCCCAAATCAATTAGCAGACATACACATGCATAGATTTGAGCTGCTAATTACAAAGCCAAACTCCTCCTCACAGGGAGGGGTTTCCTCTTTGAAGATGAATCAAACTGTGAAAAGCCAAAATGTTTTGTAAATTCAGTATTTTTGTTGGCCTCAACATTATAATGCAGGGCTGGTGTCAGCCAGAAGATTTTCGAGTGGTTTGACTAGGTTTCAAGGTTGACTCTCTGCTGTATTAAGGTGGATTCCTCTAAAATTATAGTTGTGACATCTAATTATGCCCTAAAAATCGTTAGAGCTGTCACGGAATGGCTGCCAGTTCTAGGGTTTAAAAAGATTAAACATCATCTATTAATTATTACAATAGTGTAATTTAATAATTCAGTCAAACCTGTGTCTGTTAGTGTTTTGTCATTGTTGGGTGAATATTTTATTGATTTTTGCCTTTTATAAGGTGCATACAATAGGGGGGAAACATTCAAATAAACAAAAGAAGTAGACAAAACAGAGGAGTAAAAGAGAAGTGTTACAAACAAAATGAATAATAGCTTTGTTCTGTTCGAGTGTCCCTGTCAGCCATGACAGTGTGACAGTGACGCAGCATGAACAATACGAGGACCCTGAAACTGAAGCAGTTAAACGGAATTCAGCCATCGGACATTTTTTATTGTTTTACACCTGTGCTTTATCAACTCAGATGAGACAGAATGTCTTCAGTGGAAAAAGTGGTACTTTTCTTTGGCTAAAATTGATAGCCAAGTAAACATGGCTATACTTATAAATGGATCAAATATGATGTAAATTTAGAGGGGTCCGTTAGTAACAAACCCACAGAGAATCATCACTTATCAGTCCTCCTCAGCTTCACAAAACATTTAAGCATTTATTCAAGGCAGAGCAGGTCATTTGGAAAAACCACAGACTTTGACTTGATTGCATCGCTGAACTGAAAAAGTCCCGCCCCCTTCATTCAGACCTCTGTTCAAAGCCGCTCTGCCAGAACGGCAAACGAGCGCTTGAGATTGGCAGAGTGTGCGTAATCAGGAATTAAAGGAATACTTCACCCATTTGCATTAAGCTTTGTATCGTTAGAAACGTGGTAGTATATTTGAATGGTCGTGCATCATTCCCTCATTTCCCCAGAGACGGGAGATCTCTGTATTTCTATTCTCAAAAAGAGCCTCCAAAGGCGCAAATATCGTTATTTTGCATCATCGAAGGCTGCTTTTGTTAGAGGGGGTAAGACTACAACACTAGTTCCTCATGTTTTCAACCTGCCTATGGGTGGCGGGACCCACTGAGGCTACAGACCTAATACAGATCAATGGTGGGGCCTCACTTCAGACTCTGGGAATGAGCGGAGCTGAACTGGTCCTTATAATCTCTGTCCGAACTGCGGCCGGTCGGTCCTCGGGTTGCACCAGATCCATGTACGCCAGTCACTGTCTGCTCTTTCTCAGTCAAGAAGGCACTAAATTAAAAATGTATTTTACATTTCGACTACATATATGACCCACTTTCAATACAGATTCATGTTTCCACCGGTGAAGTATGCCTTTAAGAATTGACAGACAGGCAGGCCATCCAATTATTAGGCTCGTTCAAGATGAGCCAGGCCTGTGCAGAATCGATTGCCGGCGATCGCCACACATGCATGCCGGTTAGTTTTGTGTCCGACTCGATCCTGACTTGCTCTGTCGAAGCATGAACACGTAGGAAACGATAATCTCACGAGATCAAGGCGGATGCAGTTTTTGGAGCCAGGGGCCGCAGTTGCTCTCAACCGACTGCAAGACCCGGGGCATGATGGGAAAGGACTGGCTCTCGCCTCATTTAAGAGCTGATTGGCTCTTAGTTTTGACAAAACGCAGGTTTAGTAGAAAATGCAAATTTCCTGTGGGTGTCTAATATTTAACGCTAGATCATGGGCTCATGTTGTGCAATAAAAGTTCAGTCTGTTAATGTGAATATTAATAATAATAATAATAATAATAATAATAATAATAATAATAATAATAAAGACGATAAAATAGTTTATTTATATGACCTTATTAAAACGAGAAATTAGCCCACAGTGTGCTTTAAGAGGCAGACATAGATATAAACTGCCGTCTGGTCTACTTTACTTCTCTACTATAATCTATCCAGACTGACTTTTTTGATTGGACAGGGTTTGTACAGTCCTGCCAAGGCCACAGATGACATTTTTTAAATTGTTTTTATGTCAGAGCGTTTAATTTATTCATTGCTATCGGTATGTTATGACGATTTCAAGTAGCCTTATATAACAGAATCGAATCATCTACTCAACCTTTAAGCATCTACTAAGCCCATTGGAGACCTAAACAGAGATAGAAGGCGAGTGGGCTAATGCATTGAAATCACTTCTCTTTGTCTATTGCGTTTACTGGATGTCCTGCACATCATATCTTGCTGTTTGAAACCATAGCTGAGATGTGGGGACATGAACTGCGTGCGTCGGCCTACGCGTCCATTCTAACAATAACCGGAGCACTTTCCCTTTAAGAAAGTGACAGCAACAAGCGGTGGAGGAGCTGGTCAGGAACTGGCCAGAAGCAGACGGCGTTGAAGGAATCTCAAAACTTTCCCAACACACAGCCCCGTGGCCTGCGTACTACTCAACTTCGTTTTCCCCCGCCCGAAAGTGAAAATAACGGTGACGTTGCTAAGTTGTGTGTGTCGGTGATGAAGTGGATGTCACTGACCGCTTGGAAGAAGTAAAGTTGCGAAAGGAAAACACGTATGGAATGATGCGCGAGCGACTGCATCCCTCCCTCCAAAGTTCAGCTAAGGTGGCTAACGTTAGCTAGCGAAGGACTCAGCCTGCTAACTCCGGTGTGAAAGTTTGGATACACGTTGGTTTCGTCTGTCAAAACAAGAAATGTGCCAACGCATTGTGGGATGTAGTGGAGAAGGGCGTGAGGATATCTAATGCGTGTGGCGTAATGGACGCTTTCATCATTGGCTTGTTACGTTAGCCGGACCAGGTTACTGTATCGAGCTAATCAATTTTAGCAAGTGGAGCTAGCTGAAAGACAACTAGCCAAAGTTTCAAATGAAGTTCATCTGGAGTTAGCGTCGGTTAGCGTCGGTTAGTCCGTTTGCCTCTCCATCATGAAAAGACGTGCAGTGTTTTTTTTTTTTAACTTGTGTGGAAACTGATCACGTTTTAAATGGACCTTCCGAATAGTATCAACACTTGAGATGAGAAAGGCAGCGATAATAATCCTCATAACCGTAGCATGAAAAGGTAATAACGGAGACGCATGTCATCTTTATCACCTTGAGTTCTTACGGTAGAAGCCGGAAGGAATGGCCGTTATTTGCCTCTGGACTATGTGACTCTTTAAGAAGTTAGTGTGAGTGATGTGACAGACATTTTTTTTCCTGATTTGTCACATCCCTGCTTCTCTATCAAGACTTTTTGGAGACCTTAATTATTATCGGCCAGTGTTGATCCCCCTCATCCAGAGGGCCTGCAGCTTCTTGGATTTTAAGTGGAGAGTGCGATCATGAAGGTGACGGTGACTTTTGGCAACACCGGTGTGGTGGTGCCCTGCAAGGAGGGGTGGACTGTGAGGGACCTCATCCAGCAAGCCACGCAGAGATACAGAAAGCTCCTGGAACAGGTAGCAGTCATACGTTTGAAACGCACCCATTAACACTGACAATTAGCCCCCTAGTCTTATAATCTTATAATAGACAACACTGTGACAGAGCTGTGTGATTTGGTGAAGCTGCTCCAAATCAACACAAAAGGTGTTTTTCGTTATTTTTTTTAACCAAACAATTATTCACTGAATGCAGATGTGTAAGAAAAAAAAGTTATTGGGGGTTATGCGCCACGCAAAAATTAATAGACAGCTAGAACGTTGTTAAATTCAGAAAATTACATCACTTTACTGGAATGCTGCCTTTAAACCAGGAAAAGACAACACTCTTGCCATATTAGGATATCATAATATCAATATATTGCCCAGTCCTACAGGTACATGTTGATTTATCATTCTCAATCTATTATTTACTCACCTTGTACATCACCTTATAAGTTAGTTACGGTGTTTCTTTCACGTGGCTCATATGTCTGAGTGATAATCATTGTATTTGTAGAATAAGTTTCACTTCCACAGATATCAAATGGTCCAAGAACATTAACAAAAGTGTGACATCGGTTGTCAGCCCCACAATTCATTGTGAGAAATAGTTTTGTAATAAAGTGTTAAGATTTTTATGAACTCCTGAAAATACTTTAAAAAAAATAGGTACGATCACTTTTTATGAAACAGCACTTTCATAACATGAACACGTTTTCCCTGAAGTCATAAAATAATAATTGAATGCTCTGTCATTTTTATATCATGAAAGGGCCATATGATTTTCACATCCCAAAGTCTTGGGAAATTAGACAAAGCCATGGAGGTCCAGTTCTCAATAATTGCTGTATAAAAAATTAAAAGCATATCTGATGAATTGTGATGGCCGAGACAGGATCAGGCATGAGTCTTTTCCACTTAACTTGTGAGTGTAAAATGCAAATGACTCCCTCTTGTGATTCCTTTATCACTGCTTTTGATTCCCTGCGCTGCTCTCAGGGCAGGAAGCTTGTGACCCCCATCAAACAACCAAATCTTCTCAGTGACTCGCTTCATATTGGTTCCTTTATTCAAAGAGCACACCAGTCATATAGACAGATGGCCTCGCTTGTGATTGAGGGGGAGATGTCAAAGCTGTGTGTGTGTGTGTGTGTGTGTTTGTGTGTGTGTGAGTGAGCGACAGACAGACAGAGACAGCACTTGAAGATGGACTTATTTTTTCCAGCGTCTCTCTACTTTATTGCCTTCTAATCTGCTTTCATCTACCCGTATATCAGTCCTCCCCACTCGGCGCTCCTTGTGTTTTCCCCCTTCATCTTATTTGTCATCCTCGCCTCTTTACCTTCCACATAGCCAGAACTTCGCTTCCCTTTCATTGGAGCTTCCTCTTTGAACACTTCCTCCTTCACCTCTTGTTCTCCTAATTCTGTTCCGCATAGAAGTAGAGATGAATCGCCTACATTTGAAATGTTCTTGTTCTAATCTAACACAAGGGGGCAACTCGGTAGGCCGGAGCCGTGTATACTGCTTTAGGTCCAGGTAGTGTTATTTTAAGTCTATAATCATAATACATTTGAATTATTTTCACTTTTTGTATCAGGAAATGAATGTTATTACAGCAGGATTTGACTGACCTCCGAGGGCCTGCTTATTCACAGCAGACAGTTTATGTCGTAGCAGGAAAAGCGCAGGTTTAATTGATAACAATAAAAACGACTGCATTGCATGTTTCAAGGTCCTGGTATTGTGCTTACTGGCACAGTGGCATGACCTAGTCAGAGATTTGATGGAACTGAGCCATCATTAATTATCATCATGCTATGACATGCCAAAATGTCAGCTCTATTGGTAGGAGAAAGGCTGTTAACTTCCCATGGTGCTCTAGCGACTGGGTTATATCACACTGCGTTGACTAGGAATGCCTGTCCCTTAACAACTGTTAATTTGTGAGGAGCCAATGCCATGCTGCGCTTTAGTTTGTAATCCAATCGGAACCTGGAAGATCGTTAGTGAGGCCAACTAGCCACCACTTGGAAACCACTAGACGTTATTTCATTGTTCACTTTATTTCAATAATATATATTATATATACAATGAGTGTCCATTTGTGGTGTTGTGTGATGCAAATGATCAGAGTGTAACGTCGTTACTATGTATTTTTCCTTATGAGTCACAACACATAGTACAGAGATGAAGAATTATGTGGGGGGAGCTCAAATAACAGTTGGGACTAAGCAAAAACGAAAATAACGTGAACCAAAAAATAAGACCCGCCGTGTAAGGTTTTAATCCTGTGTCCCAGTTTAAATGGTTCATACATCTCTTCTTATAATACAGTATAAAAACAAAATCAGAATTGGAGTTTTTTTTAAATCAGAATCTCTATCGAGTCCCTGTTGTTTCTCTTCTGTATAATGGTTTCAAATGTTTAATGACGTGTCCTGCACTCGTGCGTTTACAGGAAATCATCCAATCAACATTAGGGAACTAGCCACCAGTAATATAAAACTGCACTGCAACATTGCAATACGGAGAGGGATCTGTTTGGATGTCAGTGGGCCAAATCTTTGTTGTCATTTCCAAAACAGTGTGGCTGAGTTCTGATTCGTTCAAGGGTAACTTTGATGATTTTCAACTGGCTCTGGCGCGAGGAAGGTGTGTATGTAGCTCCGTATCGCAGCAAATTCTAATCTCGCCCACTTTCTAGTGGTCCAATCGAAAGGTTAACACACACGCCATTTTGCAGTGCAGTTTATCTCAGGTCTAGCAACATTTAAGAGGTTATTAATGTTCACTAAGAGGCAGAGTGAGTGCCCCAGGTGCGTTTTCCTGCAGCTGTGATGTGTGTAATGATGCACCTCGCTGCTCTATCGATTAGGTCTTGGAGTGTTTAAATACTTTTTTTCCTGTATGCGTGCCTTGTTAAGCACATGCACACTGTGTGTTTTGGCCTGCCCTCCCACTGATCTTCTTCTTTTTCTTCTCTTCTTCCTCTGTTTTCTTTCTCTCCTTCTACTCTCTCCCACACCTTTCTCAGCACTTTCAGAGTCTCTCCTCCTCTTACTATGTCAACATTCTCCTTTGTAATCTGTTCTTACCTCTCCTTACAGTTTTTGATAGTTTTGGCCTTCTCCTTGTTTCATGTTTGACATTTTAAATATTCTCCTTTGGCAGTGTTCACTTTTTTACGCGATTCCCCTTTCACCTCCTTTGACTGCCTCCTCCTCAACTTGTTTCTCCTCTCCCTCATTTCTTCTCTCTGGGATAGCCAATACCTATTCTCCTTAACTGCTTCACCCTATCCCCACTTATTACTTTGTATTTGTTTCTCTGTGTATGTCTTGCTCCCTTCCTATCCCTCAGTCATTTCCCAGCAACACTAATCTGTTTTAGCTGTGTAATTATGGCTGTTAATGTGTTCCAGGATTAGAAAGCCAGGATATGTGTATGTTGTAGAGTAGTCCGGTCCCTAATCCTCCCAATGCGAGGCAAATCATGTTTTTAAACTGTCACTGTCTGACTCTCTCTCTCTCTCTCTCCCTCCCTATCTGAAAGTAGGCTTCTTGTATTAAAAAACATTTTTTTAATCTCGTATGTTCCTGCGGCAACTACTGTAGCTAACCGATGCTGGCGGTTATCAGCTGCTTTGTAAGGAGTTCCAACAGCGGTGCTTAAGAGGAGCGCACACTTAGAAAAGGCATTAAAGCTACATTTGAGTGAGGGGATTCTTGAGGTTTAGTCTTAAGTTACGTTTCAGAGAGGATTTATTTTGTGTTTAAGTTGCATTGATTTTTTTTCTTTTCTTTTGAATTCACATTGATCGCAGGCTAATTATCAGAATTTGTATGCCCCTTGTTTTACCATGTGTGGAACCAAAAGGAGTTAAAGGAGACATATGGGATTAGAAAGTAAAAGACAATAAAAGAGTGCTGTTTTTTATGTATTGTATACCAGACTTTTTCCATACTACTGCATTGAAGAGACCGCTTGGACGTTTTCTGTAGACTCCCAGCTCATGTGAATCTCTTTTTAGTGAAAACGAAATACTGTATACAACCTTGAGTTTGGCTAAACTTTTAATTGTCATTCACCTCACCCAACACATCAGGGAACTAAGTCCAACATGATCTGTAATTATAGCCAAGAAGCGAAATCAGCTAGCTGACAGCTGTAATGTGGAGCTAACACCCTTGATGGATGTACATTGAGGCAAAGCAGAAATTATGGTTGTATTAAAGTAAAAATGAAACAATAATACACAACGCTCTTGTAGAGAGGTAGCAGAGAGGAAATTAATACACCTTTTGAAGGAATCAGAACAAAGATGATTAATGCTAAAAGGGAGATAGCTGGGACAGCAGGGCGAAGAGGATGTGTGGCCAGAGAATGAGGAGGGAGGCAGGGAGGGAGAGAGGAAAGCTGGGGTTGTTTTTCAAGGGGAGTTGTCAGGAAGTTATCAGCTTGTTGACAGACTTCTTAATTACCTTTGGCCAAACAGACAAGTACCCAGTTGTGATGCAAGTTGTTTATGGATGCCTGTTTATGTGGTTTCAGGTTGAATCGACTGTATTCTGCTAAATATCAAACTAGATCTCATTAACATTTCAATATATATAATCAAGTGAATCGTGATTTGAGTTGGATCTCATGTTTATTAGATTGTATCGACATTTGACAACGTTGTTGCTGACTGTGTGTGTGTGTGTGTGTGTGTGCTGTGTGTGTGTGGTTGATATGGCCCAAAGTATATAAACAAAGTGAAACCTTTTGTGGACTGATTGTGGTGTGTGTGTGCCCAGGTGTATGCTTAGACTTGCACGTATAAGATGGATTGTGCATTTGAAAGGGTTCCTGCCTGTGTGAGTGTGTGTGTGCTGTTGTTTCATTTGCCAGGGCAGGAGTGCTGATGAGGCGTGGCCAAACACGCTGATACAATCATCAAACATCATGGACCCATGCCAGAGCACAGGCAATTATTTCTGAGAGGGAGGGCAGGGCAGGGAGGAGACGCGTGCCGCTTTCTCTGCAGAAAAAACACAGGAATGTGTTGATCCAGCCTGAAACCTATTCTATTCTATTCTATTCTATTCTACAATATATATTGGGTAATGGCACACGTGCTTTCCAAATTAGCCTGACGAGCTTGCCATAGCTAGATCATTAATTTATCCAAATAAATTACCATGTACAGATCATCTGTTTTGGGTAATTGTGCTTTTTTAACAAACCATATTTATTATTAATGGGTGGTTGCTCACCGGACTGTGTTAAGTTAAGTTGTTAAGAAGCTAATTAAGTCTTATTTTGAAGCATCAAGATAAACCTGACTTTGCCTAATTAGGTGAGTGAAGAATCACCTTGTGCTTAATGTGGAATGTTAATCTGTGAGTAATGGTTGCCATTGCATTTCCCCCAGCAATTGTCTTGCTTTGCTTTTCAGGGCAACCTTTGTTACTGCAGGGTCACAAGATGAGTCAAGGGACAACTTAACTCGGAATTAGTTATTTTTCCACATAATAGAGTGCTGCAGGAATTTAGCCCTAAAACCTGGGAATGGGTTTTCTCCAGTTACCGTTTCCTCGTCTTGTATTCAATGGGTTTTTTAAATGGGTGTTTTTGGGTAAATTTGTAGCAATAATACTATTGGTATAACTGACCTGCTTGATCAAATTTTGATAATTACAGACCTCATAGTTTTGCCCTATACAAGCTTGAAATTGGAAACTTTTCTTCTGGAATTGACATGAATTGCCACAGACTCAACCTTTTGAAGTATTCATCAGCAAGTGTTTGGAGCGAAGGCCCACTTCAGTACACCGCCTGCAGTTTATGCTTACCAAAGTCTCTCATCAACTGGCAGACTAGAAAGACTTACTGTTCAGAGGTATAGAACGGGGGGGCATCCATAGTGTTTATGCAACTTAATAATAATTTCCAGATCCTGTCCTCAGAGTTAAATACCTCAAATTGCCCAACATGATCTGTAATAGTATCATGCATAACACTGTATTAAGAGCTAATCCCCCTGATTTTTCAGATTAGATCAGCATGTTTATTGCGCTTATCTCGAGTCCTACAATATCTGAATGTCCCTGTAGGTTTTAAACCGTCAGATTTAGAGGCAAAGGGTTTCTGCAGTTCACAATAAATATGTAACACATTATCGATGCACTCCTCCTGACTATCAGAATAGATCAGTTGGCCCACAGCGCTTATCTCGCTACCTCTCCATCTCTTGTTGTCTTGGCTGTATGGCTTGCCTACTAACATGTTGACCTGGAAACAACAGCAGAGGGCTATTTCACAAAACCTAGATAGGGGATTTAGCTGGGATTTTCCAGTTATCTGCTAAATTTAGCCTTGACTCGGTTTCATGAAAGCAGTGGCACATAAGTTACCATGGAGATTTATTCTGTGCAGTTAGCCTGCTCCAGACCAGGCTAACAGCCAGGCTTGATTAATCCTGGGGTTTATCTGTTCAGTCAGCAGTCACTCCGATCGGAAAACCGATGTGTTTTTTACAATGATTCCATGTATTATAAATGTATTTTGCCTTATTTTGATGAAACTGCATTAAAATACCTCAGGTAGGTTCCATATCAGCCTAATGTTATTATTTTAACATTGTAACCATTATTATTTTCAAATGTGTTTTCAAGTCAAGTCATGTAGTGTGGACATTATTTTACTGCGCTCACATAGTTATTACCAGCACATTACAGACAGGACACTACATGTTCATAACATTTCAAAATAAGATTCCCGGATATTCCAGTATAAAATGCACTAAAGCAAACAAGAACTTTCATTCACCCAGGCCATAGTACAAGCCGCTCAATAAAATAGGTTACACACACTAACACCCAAAAGTAAGCTTGAATGGTACAATAATGACGGGTAAAGGTAAGATCAGTGATTAGTAAATGTAGATTTTTAGGCTTCGCATTCAGTCGGTCCACTATATTTCCTTTTTTACATATTATATACTTTATGTCCTTGAAGCTGCAGCTAACTTGGTGAAAAGTACAGGGCTGCACGCGTCTCTTCCAGCGGACCAATCACACCCCTTGTGGTCCACGTCGCCACGACACGTAGTTAGGATTTTTTGGAGATGCACGTCAGGCTGCGGCGCAGGGGTCCGCGTCAACGCAGAGGGCTACGTGTAGCTACGCCATCGACGTGGTGCAGAAGCATAAACCAGGCTTAAGTGCTCCCCTGCAGGAAAGGTCAGGGCTCCCAGCATGCCTGTCAGCTGGGAGGCTGGTCCTCAATGCTGGGAGTCTGCAGCAATGTCAGCAACCCCTGATCGGTCTTGAAATGCGTATGTTGTCTTATTTACCATGATTTGTAGGTGTGGATTCGTAGTTTTTACTAGAACAGATTGGTGGAGGAAGAAGTAGCCTAATCAGATTGTTAACTTAAGTAAAAGTACCATTAATCCCACCAATACTCATTCTGCATGGAAAACAAATGACATGAAGAATTCTCAGTCGACTAAGACCAAAATGACAGATGAATGTACTTACCAATGTTATGTATTTTTAGTCTGGAATGACATGAAATACAAGCACCATTGCTTTTATGATGAGTTTTTGCTTGATAAATGACTAATATGGTTATTGATTATAATCAGTAGATTTCTGTCTATTGACAAATGCAGTAGCATTGCAATTTTAAATGAATAAAAAAAGCACTAGTGTTTTTACCAGATTACTTACCATTCTAAGCAGGCAAACTGCCCTGTGGCCCTGGATCCCCAAGGTCCACAAAAGCTCCATGTTTACGGTGTGTCAACTGGTTTGTTGTAATTTGATGAATTGCTAATTATTTTGGGACCAAGGGTCTCTATGGCACCATATTAACTGAAACTGAAATGAAAAGCGCAATATATAGCCTGCTGTGTGAATGGTACTGTGGGTCAGCAGGGGCCCACAGGGCACCTTAGGCTTTTGATGGGGGTGTGATGACTAGAGCGGGCTTTGTTGACATAAAAACATTTTTTTTTCCTGCTTACAAGTTCACTTAATAGAATGTGAGCTGGGAAGTAACATTTGACCCTAAGCAGACAATGAAAATGTTTCCCTTAAGAATTAAGAATGTAAAAAATGTTAGTTTGTCATGTCTTTTTGTCGAGGTGTAGTTGATAAAGTTGCTCGTGCAGTGACTCACAGCTTGTGTGGAGATAACTGATGAAGTACTGGCCAGTATCGACACAATCCGGGACACATTCTGAAGCCCAAGTGGTAATAAAAACATTAGCCTTTGTGAGTTTATGTGCATAGCTGAGAACAGAAAAGTTACAAAATAGGTTTACATGACACTGAAATATTCCCATATCATAAAAACACTCACATGTGTTGCCCCAGAGTTAATATGCCTCAAAACCCTGATTAATAGTGCTTAAGGAAGATAAACACTGCAATAGAGAAAGTAAAACAATGTAAACACAGTGTTGGAAATCTCTCTCTCTTGCTCTCTCTCTCTCATACATCTGGTTGGGTGTCAGCCAACTCATTGTTACAATGGAGTCATACAATGAATCCCAGCAGGACGGAGGGAGGGAGAGACAATTTAACAGTGTAAACAGCCATGCTGTCGGAGTCTTGTCTAACAGTGATGGTAGAAAAGCCATTGTAAAGTCTTCTTGTGACATAATAGAAAAATAAGTGTTTTTTTAATGGACTAATATTTCACTTGGATAAATGTTTTATCTTAAGGAAGCTATGTTTGTTACTTGTATCACACCGGTGAAGTATGTCTGTGTATGTTTGTCTCACTCTTAAACAAGTGGACCTTATCTCTGTCTGCTTAAAAATGAGGTACTCTATCATAAAATGATCTTTTAAATTGACCAACTTATGTGATTCCTTGCACAATCCAAACAGGATCAGAGATCATTTGTAAACAACACACACATACTGTAGGTGTGTCATTTGTCTCTTGCTATTCTAGAAATAAGGTCCCATCGGGAGAACCAGAAGGGGTGTGTCTTAGCCTCTAGAAGTCTTGTAAATAGGTGTGTCATCAAGGCATCAACATCTATTTACTATTTAATGCTGGCGATACTTCACTCACTTATTGCATATCAAAATGTTATCTGTTTTAAATACAGTTTCTGTGTTTTTTCCAACTCATCAGGAACAGTTGGAGGTTAACTATAATAGTACTTGACTTTGACATTCGCCAGTGAAAGGAGTTGTTCTTTTGTAACATTTCTTTTTCTTTAAGTCACCAAAGGTTTATACGCCATAAAATGCTTGGAGCTGGTTATTGAAAATGAATGGTATTTTCTCTGCTGGTTTGCTAATATGTAGATTATATAAAACAAATGTGAAAGGAAGATGAATCTCTAACCAGATCACATTTATAAATCCACAAAGAAACTCATTTACGCTATCAATGTATTAAAAAAGTCCAACTAAGTACTTTATTGGAAAGAGTTTTGATTCAGATGGACTTGGAGACCTCTAGTGTTATCCAGGGACAGAAAGCGCCTTGCTCCATCTCACCCTCTCCCTGATGGGAGTTTTTGAAAAGCATTGACAAGCACCTGACCCCGAAAGAGTGATTTAATGGAGCAGCACCCTGTAATGGTTTGAGTTATACCTTTCCTTAGGCTGTTTGTGGTTTTGTATGTGCTTGCGTGCGTGCCTATGTGTGTGTTGTCTCAATATGTTGTTCAACAACCAGCTCTATGTAGTCAGCTGTCCGGTGCGGTGTCCCAGTCATTAATCACAGACCCAACGCAGCGGAGAAAGGGAGTGGGGAAGCAGAGAGAGAGCCCAGGATGTAATCGGTACAAGGCACCTAGAGAAAGATGTGGAAGATGTAAGGAGGTAAGAAACAAAGAAGAGAGCAGAAATAGGAGGGGGAGAGAGGCTCACAGTATATAAATGAGGAGCAGAAGGAAGGAATCTGTGACCAGAATGGGAGGCCTTTTTATTGGTTTCATCCCGTTTTAAGTCCCCATGAAATGGGGATCGCTTACGTGGTTGGATTATAAATTACTGTACTTGTTTCTTAGTCACGTTCACATAGTGGTAAGTAAAAAAAAAAAGTAAAACATTAAAAGTATTTCTTCCTTTCTGCACCTGCAATGAGATGAAACTGCCATTCTCCGTTTCGTGTTTTTGATTACCACTCCCTGCGTTTGTACCCGTCGGCGAGGATGTCATTTTCACAGGAGAGTGTTCCAGTGTTTTATGTGGATGATAAGATAAGATAGAATATTAAAAGTGAATCGTCTAAGTTTCGGGGTGCACTAGTCTGAATAATGTCCTACACTCCTGATGTTACACACATCTGCCACTGCTATGGCCCTGCTTGACACAAACATCTGTCATTTCTCTCATATATATTGACTTTTTTGTAATTATTTTGTTATTTCTTCTTTTCAAACGACATCTATTGCACTTCTGTCCATACAGTGGCTCTTCTGCTTTTGTTCCCCGGTTAGAAGGGTTTTTTATGGAGTTTATCCTATTAGAGGATCCCGTGAAGGAGGACGTCATATGCTGTACAGATTGTAAAGCCCTCTGAGGAAAATGTGTGATTTAGAGCCAACACCATCATCATTATGTTTTAAAATGTTACTGTTGAAGCCTCTGTACTTATGGCTTTCTTTCTTTTGATGGTGAAAGGTGATGTGGGACAGACACCTGAAGTAGTCAGAAACTGTGTGCATACTATTAGTAAAATTGTGAACGGTAACCTGCTACCAGGTGTATTCACACATTGAGCTTTTGATTCACATATGCTGTGTCCTGTGTTATAGGAAGGAGATTTCCTGGTTCGGACTCACCATGTTGAATACTGTGATGGGGGGATTCTGGACCCGGATGACATACTCAGTGATCTGGTAGAAGACAAGGACAAGGTAAGAACCTCTGGATAGGATACCGTGTTTTGTGTTTGCTCCCGATTTTAATTTCATGAAGTGATTTCAAGAGATTGATGTGATAGTGTAACTTCATTTCATTTCACTTCCTTTAATAGAAAAACAGGTATTGTGAAAAAGCTGACCACAAACCGCCATGTAACATTTATCTCTCAGTTGATACCTGTGAAGTGAAACTAAGCCACTGTAAGCAGAATACAGAGACGTGCATTTGACTAACCAAATATCCAACCAGCCAGTCCACAAATAACAGAAACAGTGCAGGACAGCTCTGATTGTGTATAAGAGCTACTAAATCTGTATTTATGTCGACCATCTTTATGCTTCAATCCACAGAATGCATAACCCTTTTTGTAATACATAATAGTCACATAGCATTGTGTGTGCTCAAAAATGTATGTGCTTGAATGTTTGAACAGGTATCTGTGTGTGTGTGTGTGTGTGTGTGTGTGTGTGTGTGTGTGTGTGTGTGTGTGTGTGTGTGTGTGTGTGTGTGTGTGTGTGTGTGTGTGTGTGTGTGTGTGTGTGTGTGTGTGTGTGTGTGATGTTCACACTGTAAACTATTGAGCAGCATTGGCCTACGAGCCACTCCCTCAGATAGAATATTGCCTCACAAGCTAAATTTACAGGGAAAAGGTTTTAACTAGCCTTCAGCGTTAGGCAGTGTCATTAGCAATTCACTTTCAGAGACTTTGCAAACTCAATCCATATATCCCGTTTTTCTTATTTTTCCCTGAGGAATATGTCATTTTTCATTTTCCCCTTTGGAAAGTGTCGTTTTTTGTCACACTGTCACATAGACTCTGTCATTATTAGAATGTGATAAATGGCTTAGATTAAGGGCTTTTTGAACCATGACTTAGGACCTTAAATTAATCTGGACCTTTCTCTCGGTGGCTCTGCCGATTAAAACAGCATCAACATGTTTTAATGAGCTTGTGTCCTATGGTGAACTGAATTTTTCATTTAGGTCACAGCTTAAAACACTTGAAGAACCTACTGGCTAGAAAATGTAATGCGCGGTGTATTTTCCTGTCGTGTCCTCAGCTCGTACCGTATGCCTTTAAGGATGTATAAATACTGCAGGATTTGTTGGAGATTCTCTGAACTAATTAAGACAAAGTTGCATTGGTTGGCAATTTCTCACGGGGGTGTAAGAACCTTTGGAAAGAACTTAAGCGATCTCTCTCTCTCTCTCTGTCTCTCTCTCTCTGTCTCTAAGCACGCCTCAAGTCTCTGTCCATGTCAGAATATTCATTCTTATAGTTCACATCTTGGATTTTAGATCTTGTGACCATGACGGTTTGGTTCACGTGGTAGCTAAATGAAATGTGTCCAAAATCTTTCCACAAGGTTTAGGAGTGTTTATGGGAATTTTTTTACCATTCTTCCAGAAGCACATTTGTGAGGCAATATAGTGTGTGTGTGTGTGTGTGTGTGTGTGTATATATATATACAGTGTATATATATATATATATATATATATATATATATATGGCTAGAGGTAAAATGATCAGATAAGCTTTCGATCATTTGAATAGTAGGTCTAGAGTAAAAGCTGGTTTAGCAGGTTTTGTTCGAGGTATACTCTCCCTCCTCATATTCACTCAACCATGATCGTAATGCTGTTTGTTAATGTCTTTTGAATGCAGTGAAACTACGCAAAATATATCTTTGCAGCACAGAAACCAAATACAAAAGCACGTGCAAAGTACAAAATACACATTTCAATACTGGGATCACATAAAGTGCCACACACTCATTCCCCCAAAACACACACACACACACACACACACACACACACACACACACACACACACACACACACACACACACACACACACACACACACACGTACAGAAGTAAAGAATGATACCCAACAATACACAGTTCTGAGCACCAGAGATTGCATATGAAATGAAAGTGTGAAATATTCATTGGATTCTGAAGCGAGGCTCTCATAGTATTACTGAGCTGAGATGAATAAATGGCTCCTAATCCCAGATGAGTGTTTTACTGTAGCGAGACTCAGCCTGCCTGGCTTTAGCTTTATAACCACAAAGAAAACACAGAAGATTGTTGAGGTCTCCTGAAGACAGAGGTCAAAAACAGTTAAAAAAAACCAAACAAACCCATGGCTGAAATCAACCCAAGTGATGCATTTGAGAGAAAGAGCTCAGGAATTGTGAATGTTTGAAGTGATATTGATGTACCAACTGCTAGGAAGTGTATGTTTATATACTTGATATCTTCATATCTGGCTATTTTGGATAGACTGTAACATTTATAAAACTCTATGATGCAAACAAGTCTTACACCTAATATTGGCCCCAGAAAGATGTGTTAAAAGGACACATATTTTGGAAGGCAGCATTGTAAAATGTGCCATTTAACCTTGACAATGTGGTGGAGGTTTCATGTCTGTCACACTGTAAAGAGTGTTTTGCTGCAGTCACAGTGTATTATCTACACCAGTGTTTCACAAACTTAATTCTGGGGACCCACTTTTTAGAAATGACAATCCATCAATCACTGTGACCCAACTCTCAATAGCCTTAACTGTCAATCGAGACAAAGGTGCATTTGTGCATAAATGACGGTTCCACTTTTACTGCTTTTTCTGCAGCAACGTAGTGTATATTATCTTGAATAGGTAAAACAGCAACTTTCAAGAGATATGCTGTATATACATTTGATAAATCATTGTTTATGCATGTTATTGAGGAACAATTTACAGTTTACAATAAGACCAAATCAATGCATTTAAGCAGCGTTAACAGACTTGGATCTCATTATTTTAATTTAGAAGCAGAATATAAGCTAGCCTTTTATTTAGATATGAACCTTCAGGCTCCCTCAAGTGGCTCAAAGGTATACTAAAATAATTAATAAATAATAATAAATGTTAAAAGAAGATTCTGCTAATATTTTTTGCAAAACTAATAAAATATGCCACGCCCCACCAGTGTTTCTTGGCCCATTCTCTGGCAGTGACTGATCGACACAAACATACAGAGCTAAAGTAGAAGGCCAATAAAGACATTCATTTCAATAATTACAAAAGCCCCCTTTCAAAGAAAACATAACCCAACTACTAAAAGGATCAAACTATAGGAGGTGAACTACAATGTGGAGAAACTATTTATGTGTGTGCTGTGCTGGGCGGTATGACCAAAAATATTTGTCACAGTATTTTTTAAGATAAGAAGTAATACCGGTAGTCTGCCCTGTGCAACCTGTGTTTACCTTGAGACTACCACCCTTACTCCCCACCCCCACGATTTTTTCTCCATCGCTCTAATGTCTCCCTTGCATGTTGTTTTTCAAGCCCACCCACAGCTTTATGCCAAAGAAAATGAAAAGTAAGCAGGAAGTATGGGTTCCCATCAGCAGCTTCGATGTAGCTGGAAGTGTAATTCCTAATGTATTTTTCTCGTCTTGTAGGTATTGCAGAAACAGCCTTAGAGAGACCAGGGGTTGTTTGAAAGGTTAGCTGGTAACGGGGAGAGAGGAGGGTAACACTGTTGCCTTGTATGATATTAATGTTTGTTCTGGGACATAAATAACGCACCCATACATACGTACACACACACACACACACACACACACACACACACACACACACACACACCCAGAAGAGCTGTTTTCGAGATATTACCTTATTTGTACAAAGCTATTTTCCACCTTTTTAATGACTATTTGCTTCAAATTATTAATTTGGACCACATTTGTAAATTGACAAAACAATATGATCATATCAGTATGATACAATGCCAGTGATAGAAACCTCATCATGTGTGAGCTATTTAAAACTCTATGGAAAGACCATTTGAACACAAGCTGGCCTGGAAATAGGGCAGCTCTCCATCAGCAGAGCTTTAATCATGAGTAATTTTTCCAATCATTATTTATCGATTGATAGCTTGACACACACACATGCACAAAACATTGTAAAGGATTTGATTATATTATATCCTTGTTCACGTGCAGATACCATTAGCCACTATTAGTATTGCTTCTAGCAAAATAATTATTCATGAGTGAATGGACTTCACTTTCCTCAAAGGCATTTTTCTCTTGCCCCTTTCCCACAATATCAATATTCAATATTCAATTATTATATTATTTAAGTGTTTCTCTATAATAAATACCCTGTTACCCTGATTTGGGGTATTCCAACGAGTATTAGGAGAAGAAAACAAGACATGGTTATATTCTCTTTTCATTTCTTTTTTATAATTGACACTGTACTGCATTTGAAACCTTCTATCCTTAATATGTAACCTTGTGTCTGATAAGCTTATTAGCTCAATAACCTGGCATGAATATCAGAAGAAAGAAGAGTTTGTGGAATCTTCAGTCTTTGGAAAACATGTTGTTGGATCAGGTCTACAATGTATACTTTTCTGGAAAATCGTTTGTAAATTGCCTTTTTAATCCTGTTAAAATGCACTTTGAATTGATCAATCTTGAAGGATGTCTGGTGATTATACTGTCTGGCTGGCTGATGAGATAAAACAACCTTAAATAGTCTGAGTTGGAGACGTTAAGATTGACAGTTGGTGGACTCAAGCCAACTCATTGAGGTGTGTGTGTGTACGTGTGTGCGTGCACCCACGGGTGCATATGTTGGTTTCCAGTCAGCCAAAACCATTTGCTGAAAAGATAATCGGGCTAACAGTTCATCTCTCAGCTTCATTAATATTTAAATAATGCTTTCATTTTCTTTTTTTCCTTAACTTTGCTCCTGTTTGAATTCCTTTCTGAATTTTTAGGCTGGGTGGGTAGAAGCATGGTACGGACATATAGACACACTGGCATTCATACAGATATGCATCTATAGTGTTGACAATAGAGATGCTAATTTATCATTTGTTTTACTGACTGAAAGCCGAATCCTTGTTATCAGCTCATTAAATGTTAACTGATAAGACTAGTGCCTTGCATGCAGGGTGCTGTGGCTGAAGTGCCTAACAAGATGCTGAGCTGCAATGATAACTAATGCAAAGACAGGTTGACACCATCATTTACCACCAGCTGCAGTGTATGCAGAGAACAGCACCCATCTGGGAGAGTTAGAAGCCACCGATGTTGCATGCATGGTCATGGACACATGCAGCAACGTTCCCAGTATGTCCCTCTGGCTTCAATTGGTTAGCTAGTTGTGTCTGACTAGTATTTCAACCCAGGCCTAACGTTAGCTAGCGATGTTCCAGTCGGGAGCGAGATCATGTGTGTGACAGTAAGTATGAAGTCAGCAGATACATTAGCGTTATACTGTAGCTGTGAACGTGTCAGTGCAGTTTGTATATAGTTCATTTGTCTGTGAATAAATGCTTCAGCAACAACTCTCGCTCAGGCAAGAGCTGACCAATAAGATGGGCTGACCATTAAGATGGACTAGCTCTTCTCCTTTAAGTGATTGTAATTAGAAACATCCCAAGTTGGATTGTCAAAATACATGTAGAAGGACTTTCAAATGTGCTAGGGAAATAAACTTTATACTTTATCAAAAGGAAAGCGATCGTGTGTCAGACGGTCAAATTGGTCTAAATCAACACAGGATGTGGAAATGTTTGAGTCCGAAGAAGTGAAACATCACCAGCGCTACAGGTTGGTTTGGCACTAAATACAATGTACATCAACTTAATTGTATTTTCTCTTCTGCTTGTCTTTCACCATTTGCATGTCTTACTCTCTAGACTTCATGCTGATCACAGGTCATAGATGGGCCAGACATAGCTGAATATGTTTATTCTGTTTTAATTTCTTATAAATATAATTTCCTGCTAACAACTCTGATCCTACATTTATATGATTTCATCGCCAGTTAAACCTAAATAATTAAGATAATTAATTCACTACAGCACCAGAATCATCAACAAAGTAGCCACATCTCTGGTAATGAGGAAATTATTCAGAGCAGGTTCCTTGTTATCATCAGACCCTTCCCTTCCTTCTGTCCTCTCTAATTCTACAGTTTTCCATTACCATGAACATGCAAACTCTGCTGATCATTGGTTAATAACACAAGCTGCTGCTGCTAACAGATGCAGCTCTGGAAAACTTGCTAATTTATTTGTCTTTCTGTCTATGCACTGCCTTTGTAACTTACAGCATTCTCACGCATTAATGCTATACTTGCCAGACGAGATAGTTCTTGATACAAATGAATCAATTAAGGGCTTACAAAAATAATAATTTAGCAAGTGTGTGTGTGTGAGAAATGATAATGTAGGGCTGCTGCCGTGCACCTACACAGACATAAACACGCAAGCAAAAGTAATTTGGCCGAGCTAATGTATGTGTTGCATCATTTACAGATTGATTGCTGTCATCACTGATTGTGGGAACTCGTAATAGCATCCACAGTTAAGCTGGAATGTAATGGTAGACATTCATCATTACAGATCATTTTAGTTTAACTTTCTATAAGGCAATTAACTGTGGGGCTAATTGCTCCATTTGGGCAAAAACACATTTTTTTATATCTTTTTCTTTGGAAAGTATTTTAAAAAATGAATTTCAAAGTCTGTCTGTTATAATCTTGAGATATGTTTAAGTATTTGTATTCCCATGTAAGCTGATAGCCTGTAGCTTGGGTAAGTGGAGTGGGCCTATGATATGATATGTTGTGTTGCAGCAACTAGGTGGGTGAGCACACACTGGGGACGTAGCTTCTCGACATGAATGGATGTGTGGAATGAATACTAGTAAGCAAGGATAGCTGAGGTGATGGAGATATAACAAAGAATGAAAAGCAAGTAAAGGAAAGCATGTGTAGAGGCAGGTGAGGCGACCTTCGCTATTAAATGTATCAAAAGAGCCCTTGATGCAGGGTAAGTGAATGGCGCGTATCGTGTGAACAGTCGTAACTTAGATGGTTGCCTGAATGTGTAGTAAATGTGAAGTTATTCACGCATGGCTTGGGTTGTGGTTGGAGCTCTTCGGTTGTCGTTACCCCCCACCCCCTGTCTTAGAAACTATCTAAGCCTGCTCCTGCTTTCTAACGCTTTTCAGTGTCTCTTTCTCCTTCTCTTCCTCCTCTTTTCATCAACAACTGGACATGTCTGTCCTCTTTGTCTCTCTCTCTCCCTCCCTCTCTCTTTTTTTATCCATTCCCTTCCACCTTTTTTCATTCCTCAATCCCCTTCTCACCAGTTTACCTCTGTCATTTCAAAGAGCAAAATGCCAGCCATTCAGAATGGGGCAATTATGACGTTCTTGGAAGGTTTATTATAAATCATGACCCATAATTCTCCTCTGCAGTTTTTGTCGTAAAGTGTATTAAGTCTGTGCCATATTTACTGTAAGTGCTGATAAGAACTTCTTAACACTCGGCCTCATTTACAAACCATTCTTTAAGAAGACATGACTTCTTATAGCCCTCTTATGCCTCTTAAGTAATAAAATAATAGAATTAATAAATATAATTCAATTAATAAATAAATAAATAAATAACAAGAAGGCATTAAATCAAAGGGAAAACAAACAAACTGCGTTGCAAACAAAAATGCGCTGACCGATAAGCTTTAGTTTATTATACTGTGGCTACCCAATAGACAACCATTTCACTGCTAGGTTTGTAAAGTTCCAGACGTTTCATACAAAATAATAATGAATGAAACCTCAGTTTAACATGTGTTTACCACCATTTTATTTTTTTATATTGAACATTTTTAAATTTGTTTTATATAATATTGCAAAGGTTATTGATATTGCATTGCACTTATTATCAGTTAATTCCCAGAAAATATCCTTTCTATTTCAGCATCAGTTGAATATTGATTTGCAGACTTACAAACAGTAAAAACTTAACTGAACTCTCTTCACTTAATTCTTCAGTCTCATGTCCTTTCATGGGGATTGGGAGGGCATTTATCCATGCTAATTGGAATAAGGATCAACTGCACATGCCTTCGATTTAGCAGAACAATGGGATTCATGGTTATAAGAACTAAGATACCAACAATTCTACGGTTTAAGAACATACATGCAGGCACACACACACACACACACACACACACACACACACACACACACACACACACACACACAGCATTGATTAGTAAAGATGATCCAGTTGTAATGTGATTATTTATAGCTCCTTTTTCTGGTGTGACAAGATAATGAAGACAATAGACACCACACAGACAGGCAGCATTTGACTGGTTGTGTATTAACACCCTGCTGTGTAAGTTATGTATTTGTGCTTTATGGTAGTTGATGATAATGTTCTTATATCATTTTGTGTGTGTCTGTGTGTCCGTGTTGCTGGTTAACATGTCGACATTAATTGAACCATGACCCAGATCAAAACAATGAGACTTGAAAGGGATTAGAAAAACATGCAGACATATTGAGTTATTTGCGTGGGTGGCATCTGACACAGTCTGGATTTAATCGCAACATTTTAATCCCAGGCAATTTAACAAAAACCTGGTAACCAAGCAGACAGACATCTACCAAATCGCATTGTTCACCTTCAACCTATGTGTCTATGTGTTGAGCTTAATAATCGTATTATCATTAAGTATTCAAATGTGATGATTTTTCTTTGTAGTTTTGCCAATACCATCTTGCTGACATTGGTTTCTAGGGCCTTAGCTGTTGAGCGAGTTCTTTATTTTAGGGTGAATATTTTCCAGTATTATAACAGTCTTAACTAAAAGTTTTAAAGTTTTATCCATATCACTTTTATCGTGCTCTAGCTGTATTTATTCTAAATTGAGGTGAAACATTTTGCCTTTTTATATTAATGAATCAAATAGTTGGCATTTATGTTTCACCATCTGTCTGTAGTTTGCCCTTTGTGACCTTCTGCATGCATGTCTTCATATACCACTGAGAGTTCATCCCTCACCAGATTTTCCCCCTTTGAGTGCCTACTCTGTTATCTCTAGCTCCTGGGGTTGACTGGGATTGACCCCAGACTCAGTCCATCTAATGAAAAGCTTTTCTATTCAAGAAGTGTGTTTTCTGTTGATATTGTACTTGCCCTGCACCTTTACTTTGCTATGGTTATAGATTAAAGTTTAGATTATTTCCACCAATGAAAAAACATGTCAATCACTTGCAGGTTCCAATATGTCTGGTAATGGCGCTTGTGTTTGTGCTTGTGTCTGAGCACGACACTGAAACTGAATCAAGTTGTGAAATTCAGCTGGGGTGACAGAAAAGATAAGGCATGCTGCTTTTCTATAACCCATGTTTGTTTCCAAGTTTCTTTGTCCTTACATTTAGTTTATTAAACTTTGAAAATAAATCCAGTGTCACTGGAGCTGTTAAGATAAATTAACAAACTTTTAACTTTTTTTTCTAGTCTTCCAGGTGTTTTGCCAGCTTCTCCTAATCATATTTATCAATAGATCTTTCAGGGTGACCAAGTTCAGACACTTTTTAAAGTGTGATGTCAGCTTGCAAATGTTAAGTGAATGAACAGGAAGGACAAACGCAAACACAGTAAGGCCATGTAATACAAACTGCTTTCTAGCCACCTTTGCCCCCTCAGCCCTCCATATATGAAGTGGTCAACTGGTGAGAATAATATTGACCTTCCACCAAAGAAAGCACTGCTGCTTATTGCTTTCACAAATTGCATTGGTTTCTTATACTGGGCATCTTGGTGTGCAGGTGTGTGTGAATGTGTGTGTATAATATACACATGCTTGTAGGCGTGCAAGTAAAAGGAAACATTATATGTATTTTTGTTCCTTTTGGTGTGGCATTGGGTCTGTGAATTATGATTTACATGTCTTGTCAGGTCTGGTATTTTTTCCCCACAATATTGAAAGGAACGACATTGTGCCTCTGTTTTCACATATCTTGTTGTTTGACATATACTACCATGTATGAATATATGTATTTGCTCTTCCAAGGCCTTCAAAAGGGGTACAGGAACCAGGACGTTCTGCCTCTCCACTCTAGGCTTACATGTGACTCAGATGTCATTTCTGTCATTTTCTTTATGTAGCCTGACATTTTTCGTGATATAGTGATCATATTATGTTAGTTTTCATTGATGGCTTCTCTGTGTGAAGCCATCTCACACCTTCTCTCTCTGTGTGTGTGTGTGTGTGTGTGTGTGTGTGTGTGTGTGTGTGTGTGAGCAGGTGTATCTGGTAGTTCTTAAGAAGGGTACAGGGACCATAAACCTTATCTTTAGGAACTGAGATATCAGCAATCAGTGACTTATGATTGATAAGGCTGTGACCTCATCAGTAAATTGTGGCAAACTGAAACATTAGTCTACATTGACAGTCAACAGAGCACCCTTTACTATACGTGCATACTGTATGTATGTATGTGATTTAATGATATGGAACTTAGGAGGATATATCTTGAGCGTTGATTTAAATTCAGTCCATGCATTCCACCCATTATGAAAGATCAAATCATAACCATGATCGTGTGTGTGGTTCGGGGTGAGGGCTGCAGTCGGAGCAGTGCACTGCTTTCATTGTTCTCGAATCTTATTTGGTAGTGAACTCAGATGCGTATTTTTCCGTTTGTGTAATGTATAGTTATTGGTGTACACTGTGTGTGTGCCTTCCAGTGAATCATCCTTCAAAATGATGTTGACGACCGTCACCTCAATCTGTGTGTCTTTCTCTTTTACACACAGACACGCCACATAGCTCACCAAGAACACAATGACTTCAAACATTACCTTTAATGTCGCGTATCCTCATATGTTACAGATACGTCGTGCTTCACTTGGTCACACACAGATGAGCAATACAACATCACTCGTGTGGCACATTTTGAATAGGATCCGTAATCTTCCATTAGTTTGATTGCTTACAACCCGCCACACATGATGGGTAGAAAAACTCGATTAAATGGCTGTTTTTATTGTTTTAATTTAATTGCTTCATTTTAACATTGTTCATCTACTATACAAGTGAGTAGATTGTTTCACTTAGATACAGATAAGTGGAGATGAAAATGCACGCAGAAAGATCCACACAAAAATATATTTTTGCTTACACACACACACACACACACACACACACACACACACACACACACACACACACACACACACACACACCCTCACACTCTTCAAACGCAGTGGAGTGGAATAATGGACAAGGCGATGGAATAGTGGGCAGATTTTATCATTCACACTCTCTTAACCACCAGCCATCTGCTAAATGCATGCATTCTTGTCTTTGTGTGTGTGTGTGTGTGTGTGTACGGCTGCACACACACACATGCATATGAATGGATCAGTCTAATTCCTTTAAGGCTCGGTTGAACACTCATCATGTTAAACTGGCTCCTGCAGTTAATTCATCGGCAGAGTGCAATTCAAGCAAAATTTAATGTCTTGCTTCTCTGTTACTAATTAATAAAAAAGAGAACTCGAAACACATGGTGTGTAAGTGAAGTATGCCAATAATGACAGAATCTCAATCTGATTCAGGGAAATCTCTAAGAAAGATTAGAAACCAAAGCAATTGCATGCTAAAATGTGTATCTAACAACTTGTAACTGTGCAGATAGTATGGTACTAAAGCCATGTGTGTGCTTTTGATTTATTGATACTTTCTTTATCTTTTCATACGTCCACGCCCGCCACAGCTCTGGGCGAAGGCATTTTGTTTTTGGGTTTTTCATCCAATCATTCCTGTCGTTAACATAGAACGCCTTCAGGGAATTTCTTGTCTCAAACTTCCACCTGGACTCACGGAGGAACTGATTAGATAGACCTCACCAAAATATGTTGACAATTCTCAAAAGATGTATAGTAGGATGGATAGACATGGCTGTAAACTGTAAATTGACTGGTTGCTGGAGGCATACAGATGTGGTAACCCTAATTTTTAATCCTGTGTGTTCTTCCACACATTACACATTTTTTCCCCCCAGTTTGTAATTGTGCTATCATTTAGCTGATTTCGAAAAATAGACACTTGACACATGCGACTCTCTTTCCAATTAATGAACATTTTCCCTAAAGGTCACCCAGGCCTGGCTCATGCATCATTATCTCTAGCACAGAAGAGAAGTTGCTCATCGTGACCGGCTAAAGGGGAGACGATATTGAGATCTCACCTTAATGGGCCTAAATGCTGCCTCTTACCATCACCTCTACCCATCCTCCACCTCAGCTCCATGCTGTTATCCTCACTACCTTCATTCACTCTGTGCTCTCTATCTACGCCATGTCTCCTCTTTCATGGATTTTTGTGCCACCTTTTAGGCCGTCCGTTATTTGTTTTTCATCTTTTTCCACCTTCACTTTCTCGCGGTTAACGCTTCCTATCAATCCGCTCACAATTTACCCATATACACTCCTTTGCCCTGTCCTCCCCTGCAGCACTTGCGATAGTACTGGCATCTCTCTGTCAGATCTTTTCATTGAACGTAGCTCTTCTCTCTCCATGTCTGCAGTCCTCTACTAGTATTTAGTAATGTCTTGGCCTCCACTCCCCTGCTTCCTCTGGCCCCCTTCCTTCCCCCCTTCACCACGCACCTTTCCTCTAATGAATCCAATCATTTCAGAGTCACACCTTAGTGTGCACATGAACGTGTGTGTGTATGTGGACTCTTCATTTGTCAAAGGGACATACGGACGTGATCCAGAACTGAAACATATGTTGACCCTCAGCCAGCAACCGGGGTGGGGGTGGGGGTGGGGGGGGGGGGTTAATTGAGTAATGGCGTTTTCGAGAGAGGGAGAGTTTACTAGGAGGGCGGATGAGACGGAAAGGCGGAGAGAGAGGGTGGCGATGGCAACGAGAGCATTAAGAGAGCGTGATCGAGGCAGATAGGTGCAATTTGTCAGAGCATATGAAAAGAGGAGGAGCAGGAGGGTGTAAAAGAGAATGGGGTTGATTGCTAGACTGAACAAAAAGACACAATTAATTAAAGAAGAGAGACGGTGAAATCCAGACAAATGTGGGGTTAATGGTGAGAGTGTGTGAGCTGGGCACGCGGTGACAGCATGAGGCAGTCAACCAGCAGGACATGGAAGATTGATTTTAAGTGAAAGAGAAGGGGTTCACAGAGTGATGGAAATGAAACAAGGGGAGGCAGGGAAGGTGAAAGTGAAAGGGTTAATTATGAGTATAATAAACGATGAATCCTGTAGTCTTTATAGACCTTTGGTCTTAATTAAAAAAAAGCAGCTGCACCTGGGACCCACCTAGAATAGATGATACACAGTACTGCATGAAATCGTGAGTGTGTGTTTCTAATTATTATTGTTATGAAATCCTCCTCCTCATGGTTTCATTGCGCTAATGAATTGTCTTAATGAAGTACCTGAATGGGGGGCTTGTTGGGGAAATCACCAGATAACTCAACATTGGAGCTTGCTTCCTGATCCTGACAAAAATTGCGTTTCTGTCGGCCGGTTGGGCGGTGTGGGTATTAAAAAACCCTGATTTGCCCATAAAGATCTGAACATATCAGAAATGTTATGAATCAATCATTTTATTTTCAATATGAAATAATACCGTTCTGTAGCCATGTAGTTAACCTAGAGTAACATGAGTAACAATCTCTCAAAATTTGAGATTAGAAGTAGTTTCATTCTAATTCATTTTTATGGCATATGAGAATGGTCAAATTGAAGGAATTATGACAGCATGCAGATTTGTATGAGTGAAAAACAACCTTTAAATCCCATCCATGGAGCCTCTGAATACCTGCCAGCCCCATTATGATTACGCTGAGACAGCATAATTTGGTGCTTGATCTAATGACTTAAAAGCCTCAAGTCATAGCCATGTAAGTCTTTGAAGATATTATGCATTTCTTTGCAGCAAGCCTTGGGCTCTTTCAAGAAAATGTGGGGAAATCAACCTGAGAGATCGTAGGCTCATCTGAAACTTCATGGAGAGACTTGGCTGTTAGCAGTGTGTAGTCTGTTTTAAGGTAGATTGTCCCTTTAAGTACACATCATTTAGTGTCAAGATGGATTTGATTCATGGTCTTGTGAATATAAGATATGATCTTTTAGGAGGACTAATGTAATCACTCTGTGTCGGCTGTGAGCTTTACTCCTCACCTCAATCATAGAGATGTTAGAAGGACCACCTCTCATGTCAGCCTTAGAAGGAAAAGCAGTGTGCTCATTCATTCTGTGTGTATGTGTCCAGTAGAGATTTATACACACACACACACACACACACACACACACACACACACACACACACAGCTTCCAGCAGAAAGATTTACATACATTGACAGAGTAATGCGCTGGGCGGTGAGAGCTTTATAAAGAGTGAACCTGTCCCTGAATGTGTGAGTGATGATAACAGGCTCATTTAATTGCCTAACCCCTACACACAGACATGCACACACACACACACACACACTCACACACTCTCTCTCTCTCTCTCTCTCTCTCTCTCTCTTTCACACACACACACACACACACACACACACACACACACACACACACACACACACACAGATCATCAGTTCTCTGAGTAGGCGTCACATAATTTCTTCGTCATTCACCTTGAGGGGGTGGAGGTAAGATAGTATGTGAGAAAGGAAATAAAACGGAAAGAATCAGTGAAATGAAGCCAAAGCTAATACGATTTTGCATGAACTGTTTCTTAGACTTCGCTTTTTGCAAACGGTGGGAAATTAACTCAAACTTAATCTAGTTTAATGTTTGTTAGCTGGCAACGAATTAACTTTTATACCTCTATTAGGTGCCAATTTGTCCCTAAACCCCCTGCCACGGTCAGCTAGGACTCACAGTTAAGCTTAGCTGCAAATTCTAAGATGATGTTGGATATTTTAAATCTTTATTTTGACACCTTTTTATTTGACACTCAGCAGATGTTTGGAAGACCTGGTTATTTTACATGCTGTTGCTATGAGACTGTTGAAAATGAGCTAGAATCACAGGTTTTAAAATTCACATATTTTTACAACCTTGCACTTGCTGTTAAAACCATGCAAAACTCTGTTGTTGGATATATCCAGCAGCAATATCTTACTGTTTTACAAGGAGAACACTAAGGTCAGAAGAAAATTGACTTGGCGTTGGACAACTCCTACATAATAAAACAAGCAAATAATAGAATGTACTGGTCTGTCTGACCACCCCCTTCCTCATAAAAAGGTACTGGACCTGAAAAATGTTCAGAGAATTGCAATTTTACTATGACAACACTAAAATATATGTACAAACAGATGCAGAAAACACTGTTGTTCCTTCTATTAGGCTAACCAGTCAAACAAACATGAAACCTGGTCAAATATAATAGACTCTATTATGTTCAATTTAGATTTAATTGCCACTTCCTTGTTTACAGACATGTACTGAACCAAGAATAACCCCAAATAATCTGCCCTGTTGGTTTAAGATTTGAAATGATAAGTTATTTCTTCTTGGGTAGAAATAGTAAATGGTGTTGAAAGTATTTCCCTGCTCTGGTTTGAAGTGACGTGGTGAGATTGATTGTTCTCCTTCAGCTCTGCAGCAGATAAGCTGTCTGGGTGTCACAAGACATCCTTTCAACAATTAGTCCCATAATCCCCAAAGTGGTTACAAATGTGAATGACTAAAGCTGCAAACCTCCATTGTAAAGAACAGGACAGTGACCCTCCACAAAACATGTATAAGGTTTATAAAACTTTGTAGCTAAAAGGGAATGAAATATCTATGACTATTCATTTCTTATAGGAAAAAAGGTCAGATCAACTGTACTACTACTACCACTGTAACTCTTCTGATGTTGTTTGCATGTGAAGGTAGATCCTGTTTTTTTGAGTTCTAAGGCAAAGGTTTTTTGATTCCTGGTTGAACCTACATCATTTGTATGGCAGCATTTTCCAATACCCACTCCTAGTTTCCATGTGTAGGTGCATTGATCCAGGTTCAGGTATATAGATAGATAGATAGATAGATAGATAGATAGATAGATAGATAGATAGATAGATAGATAGATAGATAGATAGATAGATAGATACTTTATTGATCCCGAAGGAAATTCAAGATAAAAGGAAAATCAGTTATAACTGCTGAGCGTTTTGACATGTTAAGCCTGAGATAATCACCATCAAAACATTTCTTGTGTGTAAGTGTGAAACTGTGTTTGCATGTATGTGAGAGTGAACTGTGTGTGTGTGTGTGTGTGTGTGTGTGTGTGTGTGTGTGTGTGTGTGTGTGTGTGTGCAGCCTAATCAGTCCCATCTGACAGACAGCAAATCCTACTTCAAAAGCACACTCAGACATCCATTGTTATGTGGAGAGCCAATTGAATGAGATAAGATGCTGGAAAGACCGGAGAGGAGGGAGGAAAGGAAGTCTGGATGAACGAGAGCCGTGGACTAAACCTTGACATTGGTTTGAACATAGACAACATTTTAAATCATTAACATTTTCAACCTTGCTGTAATTACGCATTAATCCCCTGTTCTGTTTCAACATGATAAATACCCCCGTGTACAAACTAACAGAGCAAGGTGAATAAAAAAAAGTGGTTTTCTGAGTTTTGTTTTGGATGAGCATTCTATTTTAACAAATCAAAATGTCGAGAATCTATTGCGCACAGCACATTGATTTGCTCAGTTCCCCCTTTGCTCTGCTCTTCCTGAAGTTAACTCTGACATTCTGAACACAACGTTATCAATCTTGGAGACCCTGAACCGAAAGCATGGAGAGCAGCTTAGCGAGCAACAATAGCTAATAGTTGGCGGTCAGATACAGGTGGATTCTCGAAGTTAGCACGCTGGACATAGCTCTGTAAGAAAGTAACAGTGTGCCTCCGACTGTCGTAACATTCAAGTGCCCGCATAAAGGTTCAGCTTGATCCAAAAACTCAGTGTTAGATTACAGCATGTGTTGGGACATTGACATCCTGACACACACTGAAACAAACAATTCAATTAATCGATTCAGTTAGTTAATCAGGAAAAATATTTGGCAAATAATAATCCCAAATATTTGCTGGTATTTCTTGAATATGAAGAGCTTCTGCTTCTCTCCATTGATATCTTTCTTTGGTTAAACAAAGTATTATTGCCAACCTCATATTGGGCTCTTGGAAACTGTGATGGACATTTAAACTTCAATTCTAACTAATCTGCTTTCCCTCCTCTTTCTTTCCAAAGAGTAAAACATTTAGGGAGCAGCTTCCCATTTTTAGCTGGCACTGAAAGATTCTTCCACTGGTCATATCAGTTATCCTAAATCAACGTTAATTTAGAGAAGAAGTTGATGAAAATGTTGTTTTGGCTATTGTTTGTGATGTCTGTATTCAGGGAGAGATATTGTATATGTGAGGGAAGAAAGTCCTCTCTGTTTCACCACTATACAATCAGTAATACTAAACAGTGGTTCTGTAGTTCCCACACCACTAAAAGAATGATAAATCTGCTCTAGTCAATCATTCTAGCTGATGGCATCACAGCAGTTTCACGAGTCACATTCAGCCAGTTAAACTTTTTCTAATCCCCGATCGATAATTTAAGGTTATAAACACAACAATAGTTTGGAACCAGGGCATTCAAGATTCAGTGGGTTTTGGCTGATATTTCACTGCATCAGATACATATTAAATCTATTGAAATTATGGTATATAAATATTTTAATTCACTTAATTTTAAAGGAGCCAGATTGGGATCAGGGCCCAATAAACTTGATTAGGACATCCTTAGTTTCTAATATTTTGTTTGTGGGTGGAAAAAACACCTCCTTTTTTCCAAATAAAAACAAAAAAAACCTTTTCATCAGCAAATCCCAATTATTTTCACCTTTCCCCCCCAACTTTTGAAATCATATCCTGCTTTGAAACACATTCACTCCCCTCCTCCCAGTGGGTGACGCCTGTGCAGTCGCCTCTGGTTAATAGGCCCCTCTGGTTTATGAGTGCTGTCGTTCAGACTGCTACTGGTAGATCGTTGAGAATATGGCCTGCTCTGCACAGAATGTGTCCATCTGTGCCTCTGTGTCTCCATAATGCTGTTCCATATGGCCAAGTGTCGTCTCCACACAGCCTCAGGGAGGCGGTGGTAGATGGCTAACACACTCAAACAAACGCTAACACATTCTCACATTCGTGCATTCTTCCTCATGCAAAAGCATGAATAAATATACAGTATGTATGAATACAGCGAGGGGCGCACACAAACACTCATGCACATGCAAATGGATGCAGGCAAGTACATACACCATCTGCATGACTGAGGAATCTGAAGTTGGCATTTTATTTTGGCAGCGTGACAGGGACTGAAGTGTGTGAAGTTCTCAAAGTCACTGAGTGGTTTTACGGCTGGTGCTGATGGAGAATGTTCTACTTTTGACGGTTGAAATGGTTTCTGCATTCTCTGTCTCAATAATATGTTTATTTAATATCTTCCAGTATGTATTATCATCATTTGTACTATATATCTGTGACCGACTCTCCCTCTCTCTCTCACTCTCCCTTTGTTTTAATGTCTGTTTCTCATTCTTCACAGTTTCTGTCCCCCATTTGTCTTTTTTTCTTCCTGTCTGTCTGGTGTGGATTTCTCATGCTCTACTGAGAGGCAAGGTGACTGTAAATCAATAGAGGGTCAGCACACTCACACACAGACAGACACAGACCTACACAAACACTCAAAACTGCTGAGCAGGTGAATTTCATTCATCCATATTCTCCATACGGAGACAACACCATCCTGGTTGTAGATTACCATGGCGATGGATCGATTGCAGCAGGGAGGTCACAGTCTGTGTGTGTGTGTGTGTGTGTGTGTGTGTGTGTGTGTGTGTGTGAGAATATTTTTGTCCCTGACCTTTTTTGCAGAGTAAATGTTAATGCTTTTACAGTGTATCTGTATTCCTTTGTGTAATGTGTCTTTTCCCTTTCTGTACGTAAATCTCACTTTGTTGATGTTTGACTGTTTAGACATTAAAGAGAGAAAAAGAGAGAGAGGGAAAAAAAAAATTAAAATAGCTAGATTAAGAATATTGAGACTGCGAGTCAGTCGGGTGTATCAGATTCATGTGTTAATCGATTCGCTCTTTGTTACTTTGTGGGTGTTCCCAATAGAGCAAAGTGCTGGAACATGATGATTTACATCAGCTGATTTGTAAGGAACCACGACAACTCAGAGGGGCTGTGGAGGAGGTTACAAGAGGCAGAGGGAAGAGAAAGAAGAGGGAGAACAGGAGCGGCTCAGGAGAGAAAGAGAAGTAAAAAGGAGGGTAGATGAGAGGGGGCATATGAAGAAGAGAGCAGGCAACCGGAGAAGAGGAAAAGGAAAAGAAACCAGAGGAAGCAAAAGAGAGAAGGGAACGTAAAGCTGCAGGGGAAAACGGGGCTAAGCAGGAATATTTGCTGATGAAAGACGAAAAGGCCAACTTGTACATAGCCCTGCATAGAAGAGCTGACCTGCCTCAGGGTTCATTCAAATTCTCTTTGTGATCTGCACAATTATTTTTATGGGCATCATATGGAAATGTGCAAGGCTTTTAAAAAATTACTTCTCATGCTAGCTTTAAATAGGGGCCTGTGTGCCTACCCGAGTGACCTTATCTAGCCAGATGAGCAAACCTGCACTTCTTTTATGGGTGCACCACAAAGCACTACATCAAGGTTTCGTCATAAGACATAAAATGTCTTTTTTTAACTTTGGCATTACGTCAAGTGCAGAGAGGGGTCTTGATGTAGCACCGTAGTTAAAACTCGTTTTAGTTGCTATATGGAGAGAAATGAGAACATTCAAAAATATACCTGCTTTCCCATACAGGGTTTCTTCTTTGAGCTGAAAGACAAACACAGACAGATAGTATCAAAGTATTTGCAAAACTTTTTCTTCCTCATTCTTTGCTCTTCACAGACAGAAAAAACGTTATTTTGTTTGGATAGGAAACACATCAATGACTCAAAAACAGACAGTATTGGGTGGGGGAGGGGCAGGTGCCCCGTGGATTCAGGATGCAGCTTCTATTGTGTAGAGCTAGGTGGTGCTGTCAGTCTATCCACAGATATTGTTTGTGTGTGTGTGTGTGTGTGTGTGTGCGTGTGTGTGTGTGTGTGTTTGCGTGTGTGTGTGTGTGTCTTGATGTCACTGAGTGATCAAACATGCTCTCCTTCTCATGAGGAACAGTTGCGTCAGAATAAGAGCTTTGTGATTTTGTACCTGGATGACATGTATTATCTTGAATTTATTGTTGTATTCAGATCAATGCAGTTAATTAATAACATTCCTCTTTAATGAAAAAGCACCAAGAAAAAACTGAAATAGCACATATAGCAGTACATTTGCATATTTGTAGGGGCCATCACCATTTTACCTTCCCTCAATCCTCTAATGTATCACAACCAAAATTAATTGAGCCAGCTGTAACCAGACTATAATATAATCTCTATAACACACACACACACACACACACACACACACACACACACACACACACACACACACACACACTAGTAAGTGGACATGAGTGGAGATGAAAGCTCAGGGGTGTACAGATAGATTAAGCATATTTAAAGATTGTTTTGTGTGTGTGTGTGTGTGTGTGTGTGTGTGTGTGTGTGTGTGTGTGTGTGTGTGTGTGTGAGAGGGAAAAGAGAGTGTGTGTGCCCTGTCTGTGAGCTGTGTATGTGCTCATGCATTTGGCTGATTGTAGCATTTTATCGATCCACTCCAACCTAATCAATCATGCCCTAATCGACCCGATTATAAAGGGTATGATGTGAAAAGAGATGGCTGTGTGTGCGAGTACTGTTACCATGTTGTGCACTTAAATCCTGACCTGCTATTAATCTGCCTATCTCAATTTCATGTGCTCTTTTAATTTTAATAAAAGGGAAGGAACCAACTCTGCATTTCTGCAACCCCCCACCTCCCTGCTCTAACTCTCTTTATCGCGCACACAACACACACACGCACACACACACACACACACACACACACACACACACACACACACACACACACACACACACACGCTGATGCTGAGCAGTGGTTTGTGGTGTATTATGTTGTATATCATTCTCAGCTCACTAAAACATCACTTTTTCCACTTGTTATTGAGGAAAGAAATAAAATAAAAAAGGAAGGCCTGGTGCTTCTGCCTCCATAAAATCAGGGTACAATCATTGCTGTTCCCAGACTTCTTAGATTCAAGTCAATTTTGTTGATCATCCAAACTTCAAATTAATCTTGTCGGCTGCTCTCTGTAAATCTAGTTGATCTTTACAAGGATAGTGATTGGATTATGTGTTCGTCATGCAACAAGACCAGCAGCAGTATGATTTCATTATCAGACCCCGTGCATTCTTATCTGATGATATAAGTACACATTTTATGCCCAACAATTATGGCAAATCAATCATCCAGCATATTCCAGATGGACTTGAAGCCTCACACATAACGCACGCCCACATAGGTGTTTTCACTGATGCTTTCTATTAGACCTCTTCAGAAGACTGTGTGTAACTCACTCTGCTGTTAGCACCAGTTAGGATGGGGCATTTTTTCAAGTTATGTTTTGGCCTTTTTGCCTTTATTTAGATAGGACAGTGTGAGAGTGAAAGGGGGAGAGAGATGGAGATGACACACAGAAATGCTATCGGATTCAAACCCGAAACCGCTGCAGTGAGGACCGTTGAGACCGTCTGTCTGGAAGTGTTTTATTTTGGCTTGTTGGGTCAAGCCTTTGATTGATCCAAGCTATCAGGTCAGGTAGTCCAACATGCGCACAAATACGTACCAAATAATCTCCCACTGGCCTCATCATGTCCTAGCTAACATGTGTGAACCTTGTATTGACCACACAGTAATGATAAATATGAGGAAGCACAGAAGGGATGGAGAGAGTGCTTAGAATCGACTTTATGGGGAAATCTTTAGCTAACTTTGGTGTTTAACACCTGGGTTTATGTGTGCTTTTAATTAGAGTTGAACTTAATTATTGTATAGTTCACAACCCAGATGGGATCATGGATATTTTTCAGGTTTTTCACTTAGTAGTAGTATGGTTTATCCATCCGTGCCTGCGATTTCCAATGGGCTGGAGGCATTATGTTTTCATTTAATTTCATTCATCCTATTCACTTGAACGTGATGGAGGGAACACCTGGTGGGAATTTCTTCGTCCTTTTGGACTCAGGGATGAACTCATTATAATTCGGTGGTCAAAGGTCACTGTGACTTCACAAAACATGTGTTTTAATAGGAGAAAATGATGAAGTGATGCCATTTTGAACAGGTAAGCAAAGTGCAACTCGACTTGAGTACCGTGAGGTGATCATTGTAGTTATAAAATTATTTTAACATAAAATCCCATTTTAAATAATAAATAATCCAAAGGGAAAGTAACACATCATTATCAGTAAATTGTTTTGTTCCAACAGCATCTTAACAAGCTGTTAACCCCAAGGCTGCCATGTATAATGTTGAAGTGTCCTTAAGCTAGGCACTCTTTACTCAACTGGCTACAGCATTGCCAGTTGTGGTTGAACCTGACATCTGACCTCCCTAAGACTAGGAGAGAGGATTTTTATTTTACTAGAGCTCATAATCACAACAAAAAGTCATTCTTTTGCACCTCTTCCCAAAACCCAAATGAAGATAAAATGAAGCCTTATTCCTCCTTCAGATGCATTTTTGTGCTCAAATATTGAAGCAGATGGATAAAGGCGTTTTTACATGAGGCTGTCAGCGACATGATCAAAGTAAAATATGTGTTTTGACAGGAAGTTGGAAGTGAAAAAAGAATCTGTTTACTAGTATCTTTCTCTGTGAGTCTGTTGAGGTTGTTGACAGGATTGCTGATGAGAAGGTCAAATGTTACATAGATTAGTATGGCTGAAACATGCCTATAACAACACTTATTGCTAATGGTAACAATTAACTTATAACGTAAAGGATGAAAAACACCTGGCTTTGTTATAACAAAGCATTAATCTTTAAGGAAAAAGGGTTTGTGGTGGAAGAGGAACAGAATTGGCAACATTTAACTTTTTTTCTTTTGCTGAAAATGGACACATCATTGCACTCACACTTGACATGGTGACATTCTCCGACAATCTTCAGGTTTGCTTTTTGCTCTTACTCTCTGACAAAGATTTTTACAGTACAGCGCATCTGTCAGTCCCCCTCATTATTATCATTATGAATTCTCCCTCAGCTTGTCTGTCACATTCTCAATGGCCATTTCTCTCTTTTCTCTCTCTGTGAGCTTTTGGCTCTGCCTGTGCAGTCTCACCTTTCCGTCTCTCTCACCTCGCTCTCCCTCTCATGCTCAGGATGCAGTGTCATTTTGTTTGGCAGGTCTTTGAGTCTCTCTGTCGAAGAGAACAGAGGCAAAGTCCTAATCTGTCATTTTCTGGCTGTCCTTCCTTTCTTTCCAGCTCTGCTTTTTAAGAGACTCAACAAGGCAATGTGCAATTTGTCTGCCCATTTTTCTTTTTCTTCCTGTCATTCTTTCAGATGTTCTTTTTTAAGAATCTCTCCTGCCTCTCTTTCTCTGTGTGTGTGTGTGTTTGTGTGTCTGTTTATGATTATGTATATCTGGAAGCTATTAGCCTCGTTTTACTCTTTCATTGACACATTCACTGATACTGGTATTTTTTAAATTAAATTTTCATCTTCCTTTGACTTGTCTGTCATCCCTATAGTAGCTGCTGGACAATACTTCCCACTAAAGCAGCTTTACTAAAGAGTGACAAATGCCCGATAAAAATCATTATCAAATGAAATGCTCCGTGCTTACATACCAAAAGCAAGTTTATACTTGTGACCGAAAGGAATAAGTGCTGAGACGAAACGGGGTAGGAGATGAGGAGGATAGAAGAAGGCCACAAAGAACAAGCAAGTTAGAAGGAAAGGCAAAAAGATGATGAGGTTGTAATAAGAGGGAAGATGTGTGTTAGATGGAAAAGGGGAGCGTGATAGGACATGTATGTGTGAGACAGAGGCATTGGTTTTGCACAATAGTGAGATATCGATGGGGGAGGATAAGGAAGGTGCAATACTTGTCTGGTGAGGTTGTGCTGGAAAGAAATCATATATATGGTAAGTATGTTGATACCCTTAGAATTATTGAAAATAAGTATCATTATCGAGTTTTACATTTCCATTTCTTTCATGCTTTTGACCAAAGCAACATACAAATCCAATCTACAGCTGATCAAGGAAAAACCTCTGAGAAGAAGAAGTGTTTTAACTCTCACACAAATGTGCCATGTGCAGGTGCATGACGCATCATATAAGTGTACAGAAAACTACTGTTTATTTAGGGGGGGGGGGGTTGAGAAAGAGCTAGAGATGGATCGATGGAGAGCAAGAGCTTTTCTGGTGCTTTTCCGGTTCCTAATTTATCAAAAAGTAGAGACTTCCAGTGCAAATCTGCTTTAATCATCAGGATGGACCTGAAAAAAAGATGCTGTCGCTGGACTTCTCTGCACTAGCACCTGCGTAAGCTTTTAGTCTAAAATGTTGGCATCACTTTGCGCTCTAGAATTACATTTTCATAATGTTGGCATCGTGCGTTTTGCTTTCTTATGCAGAAGAGCCGGCCAGCAAATCGCAGTGCATTGATTCACAACTGTGGTGCACTCTTTTATATGATTTGTGTCTGTGTTTGTAGCATGCATGTGTATGCTCGCGTCAGTTTGAGCGAGAGAGAATATGTTGCACACTTGTGGGTTCCAGTGTAGCAGGAAGCCTCTGGCTTTACTGGCAAAGTCCCCTTTCTTTACTCTTGGCCGCTATAGACACATACACACACGTACACACACGCACACACTCACAGGTCTATTCAGGCTTAACGTGGAGGCCCCTAGAACACTGTGTTGACAAGCTCGGTGCTATGTTAGGTTAAACGCAGACTCAGTGCAATACTCAATAGACAGGGATTCCACTATATAACACAGTTAGCGCTAGCAGGGAATCGCACACACGCAGAGGGGAGACACGAATGGAGTCAGTTGTCGCACAGTAGATATACACACTCTGTCGCAGGAATGCTGGGCTCCTTGGATGTCCTCTATGGCGTCCTCATCCACAAGGTAACTGTATACAAACAAAACCAATACGTGATTTTTCTTAACACAATAGTGTGACGTTTTTCTTGCTTAATTTAAAGAAATGCAACCAGCTTGGTATATTGCAGTTTTTAACTTAAGAGTTTTTCCTCTTAAAGCAAAAAAAACAAAAAAAAAACTGCAAAGGACAGCCTCGGAGAAAAAACTTTCTCCGAGGCTGTCCTTTAAGCTCCTGTCTGTGCACATTCTCGTTGCCTGGAAATGTGGCTTTGCATTGTACTGTGTAATGCATTTAATTGCAGTAAATGAAGTGTGTTGGAATGGCTTTTCTTTCAATGTAAGTACAGAGTGAGTAGGTGGTAACAAGTGAGAGTTACATAAGAATCTTTGAACAGAATTCCTGCTTCCACCACTCTTATCAAATACGGTTCATCCATCGGCCCGTCCGCCCGTAACCGTTTATCCTGTTAAGGGTTGCGGGGGGCTGGAGCCGATCCCAACTGACATTGGGCGAAGGCTAGTGTTTTCATAATCCATGAAAAGCATGGAATAAATAAAACAAATAACCAGCTTGATTTTGTGTGTTTTCCCCCCTCTTTTTAGCTGATGGCTGTGTATGAGGAGCAGGAAGCCCAGCAGAGGGGTGTGGCGAACGCAAGGCTAGCCCCAAGTCCTGACCTCTACCAATCCGAGATCTCCGTCTTCCAGCCAATCGCAGGGGGAGAGATTGAAGTCAATTCCTCAGCCCTCAAGTCCAGTGAGTCATTTCTCATTTATTTACTGTATATTTTTAATTTATTTACTGTACACACACAAACACACACTCCAACCTTGGTGTTCTTGGTAAACAAGCCCACGGCCTTCAAATTAAATTCAAGGAGATCTTTCTGTTTTCACATCGGCATATGTTAGAAGTGATGTTTGACAATTCAGAGCTAGATTTTCAAATTTGAATGGTCAACATTTGGTAGCATTGCTACACACTTTGTATATGCTTCACTTTTAGTTCTTAACGTTCATTCATAGGAGATTTGTGAGAAAGTTATTTGCACAGTTTTACAAATTTGACATGCGGGAAGATAATTGCCTCATCCTAGGTGAAATAAAAACTTTATTATAACAGCCACATAAATCAAAGTTACAATCTAGTAGATGTCTGCTCTCTGGAAGAACAATCATAACATATATAAGGCTCCAGGATTTTTTATCACATCACAAAATGAGACAAAACTATTGTCCTTATGAAGCCCATTTAATTGAAGTCTGGATAGTTAAGCCAGAACCTCTACCATCCTTCTGGGACTTTATAATTCAAAGGTTTACTGACACATGGTGAAATTACTTTTTCAAAGAAGAAGAAGAAGGAATAACAAAGTCCTCCAGGAAACTTCTGTAACCTGTAGGTCAGTGCCGAAATGGGTCAATGTCGCAGTTGATGTTGAACAAGAAACAGGTTCAATGGGCCTGAAATTTGAGTGGAAGTTGACTGCAAGGCCACGTTGGCAGTAGTCAAGTCCTAAAACACAATTTTGGATGGATGGATCCCGGCTAAGAGTTTTACAGAAAAATTACAAATGCCAGCTATAAATCACCATCAAATTAAAACACTCTGCTGACATAAAAAAAACCTACCAAGATTGTATCCTCTTGACTCTTGACTTTTTTTGTGCTCTTTGACTGAAAAAGCTCAGTAAAAGTCGCTCTCCAGGAGCTCCAGGGGGGCAGCGGGTCGTGCGTGTCTGTGTAACTTCAGACGGAAGTAATTGACCCGGTTGAGGGTCAGGCTGAGCCAATCAGATTGAGCAAAAAGTGGAGCAGTCCAAGTTAGGAGGGGCCGATCGCATCCCCCCTCTAAATTGACAGTATTAAACTGACCCAGTCTGACTGCTGGGCCAGAGCTCCATTTAACAATGTCTGCGGATGCGAAAGCCAGGCCAACAAGTGTTGCAGCTGAGGGCCGTACCTTCACCTGTTTTAATACGTCCATGATTGTAACTGCCCAGATCAGTCTGGATGGACTGGCCGTTCAGGAAATCTCCAGTCCGCGCCTGATCCTGTGTTTTGCCAACGATTCGACTATACGATTGGCAGTCGAATCAGGCTCCTTAGATCGAAAAGTCGACTATTCGGGGTCACCCCTACTCTTGACACAAAGCTGTTAGTGCTGAGATGGAAGAGGGGGTGGGAGACGAGGAGAAAAGAAGATAATAGACAGTAGATGGCTAAAATGAACAATCAAAATTGAAACATAAAATAAAGAAAGAAATAATAAAGATCCATTGTTAACATTGCATATTGACTCTTTGGGTACAATATATCCCTACATGTAGTTTCAGGGCTGAGAGAGACACGTTTTATAGACAATAGAAACAATGTTAACTTTGAATTACACTGCAGATAAAGGTCAGCATGCAATGTTCTTCTGCATACTGATGAAAACAAGATGAGGACAGCTGGAATGTTGGCAGCGCGGTCTCTGAGATGCAGTAAGAGATGGGGATGAAAGAGAATCAGAGCAGAGGAAAGAAAGGACAGGAAGTGTATGTGTAATGTCAGGTTGCAGAACCAACTCTGATGTCTGTGTCTGCTTACTGTATCGTGGAATAGATTTATCTGAATGACCTGTCTTTCTCTCTGTCTCCCTCTCTTTCTTTCTTCCCCTCTTTCCTGCTTCCTCTTTGTCTCCCTTCCTTCATCCCTTTCTGTCTTATGTCAAGGCAAGTGCCAGTTCAGTAGAGGTACTGTAGATGTGAGTGCGAGAGGGCTTAGGCCTGTCACAGTAACTTGTCCAAATGTAATTTTGCCTTAACATAACAAACCGTACGGGTGATGGATGGTGTACACACAGTTCACCGAAAAAACCTTTGCATTACTTCCAGTTGCCTCCTGCTGTCAGCCAGTTAGGGATCCCACTTAGTTATGACTCTATATCTGCTTGGTTGCACAGTCCTTAGACTCTATGCCATCCATCCAGATGACGCTTGACATTTAAAAATAATCTGTCAAGGTTGTTTTCAAAATGCCATTAATGCGCTAAATGAAGTGTGATGAATCTCATCCATCTATTGTTGGATTCTATCAGCAAGTTTCATTACTTTCCACTGGTGTCGTTTTTTTAAGTCCGCTTGAAGGATGGCATGTTGTTTATTGAGCTCAAGGACTCTGAATGGAAACCGTAGCACCATTTTGTACAGTAGATTATTCCGGTAATATTCCTGCGTCCCTCTGACCCCTCGCAATCTGTCTAATTTCACATACCGTGTATATTACATCAAGCATCGTGTATCTTGGCATCTATACTACTGGTTTTGACATAATTGACTTTTCAGCTTGTATGACATCCCTGAGTGAAGGGGCCGTAGCTGTATGATCCAGACACCGTTTAGACAGGAAGTTTAGTCTGTTTCAGTAGGGTTGCCTGTCAGCAGAGATTAGTAGTAATGTGTGACTGTCATGGTAGATTAGAGGTAACGCAGCTCTGGAGACTATCACTGTCAGTGTGAGAAGGTCACACTTAGGCCTCTATCACTGTCTTATGTTTGACTCAAACCACTTGTGCCTCTCTCACCGTCTCTACAAGTCTTTGTCTCTGTGTCTTTTTTTCTACTTCTCACTCTTTCTTTGTGTCTCTCCTAACTTGTTTCCATCACTGTTGACTACAAGTTCACATGATGTATCACACTTGGACTCGGAGATAGAAAAATAGGTATTTTAGTGCTTTTAGTGAAAGTGCTGAATGAATGATGTTTTTTTTTTTTCTCAAGTGGCTCGCTTACTGACTTGTGTAGCTGTCATAATCGTTATTATGGTTGGAATTTTGAGTGGAATGAAAAGGGATGTAGATATGTTTAGTGTCCAATACTGTACATACAGTAGTAGAGCTGCATGATTTTGAAATGTTTTTTCACACAGCACATTTTTTTACATTTCGGAGTATGAAAAGCTTAGGCGTAAAAAAGTAATATGAAGGATGGCTGAATTCCATTTAGCTGCTCCAGTTTCAGGGTCATACTGGTTCATTGTCACACTGTCATGACTTAGTGTTCCAGTTGACAAGAACGAAGCCATCGTTAATGTTATTATTATCAGCTGTTGTTTCCGCCTTTACCTCAACAATTGGATAATATTTTCTTGAATTGTTTTCAGGAGATTTTTTTCTAGTCTTTCTTTTTTAGTATGTTGTAACTTTTTGATCATTGAACTGAAAAATATGTGTAATTGACCTGTAATGCAGCCTATGAAGCCAGGAAAAGACAACATTTAAGCTATCCAGTCTCATAGCATGCTGCTATACAATAATATGTCATATATATTGTAGCTCCATATATTGTGTATTATTACTGCAGTAGAAGCGTGTACTGGGGATTACCAGGCGATCTAAAACTGACACTGCATTTTACCAATCCGGGAGAAGATATTTGATCTTTCAAGGCTTCCAGGCATATGGACATAATAGCATCACTATTTGTCCCTAGGTGGCCATTGTCATCTATCTTAATGTGCCACTGGATATAGACTGCATATACCGTACCCTCACACAGTATAACATTTTTCACCACATCATATAAGGTTTCAAGTCTTGACAGGTCTGCTTCAGTCTCAAACCGGCGAGGTGTCAGAGCGAAACAAAATGTAATAGAATTACATTTTACTTAAAGGCTTCGACAATTTTGGTCTTAACAGTTTGTTTTTGTTCTTTAATCCTTATTTTCATTGCACCTCGTGCATCTTTTCTTTTTTATCTCACTGATGATCTTTGTTATTCGTTATGTCTTTGTCCTTTTCCTACGTCTTTCAATTTCTTTTGTCCTTTGTCGTCTATCCATGTATCCGTCTTTCATTGCCTTTCTTTGAAATGATGAATTGATTAGGGGTTTGATGTAATCCATACCTCCAGCCAGTCTTAAGAGCACCAAGGGTCCATTTTGTGACAATCAATATATGACCCTACAAATATCATTTGACATGTGTTCTGAGTAGTCTACTCCGTCAGAGGTTCCCTCCACCCTCACCACCACCTTTCTCATTGTATTCCCAGTGGAGCTATGGGGGCTAACATGCCAGCGTTCTTAATGTATATGGATTGAGGGGCCCCGTGAATGGGTGTGGTACATTTGAGGATTGGTAGTGCAAGACACACATCATAATAATACCTCCAGTAATACATGTTTATTTATTTATTTGGATAGCTTTCTGCAGTGTTGACTTTTCCTCCCATTTCACAATTTCTTCAAGCTCCAGCAGAAGCACAGGCAATAGTGTGGTGCGCTTCATCCATCAGCTTCTGTTAAATGATGATTTTATGCAGTGGGCTGATGAGATGTGGAGAGGGAGACACTATCATATGTTAGTTACTTGCATACGGAGATCTGCAAATCAGACACTTATTGGCTATTTGGACGCATGGACACCAGTGTGTTCACTGATGGGATATTAAAGGAAGGGATCATACATTAACTTCTCACACGCTTTCCACTGCTGCTAACAGTCCTAATGAACACATTTCCCAAAACAACCTTCCGGAGTGAGCTTTCTGTGACACTGCCACAGCAAATGCAATCAACAGATATGGACATGCAAACATAAATGTCTCAGGCTGTGCTGGCAGATGATTAAAAGAAGGAATAATGAAACTCAGAGGTTTCCTTGAGTTAATGTTTCTTGTAGTTGAAACTAGTTGTTTCTATATGTGACTTTCCACTAACTGTCTGCCGCCCACCACTAATATCACTGTATAGCTTTTTATTTCTTTGTTTTTAACAAGCTAAAATGGTACATGTATGTCAGTTTCCATGGAGATGGCAATGCACCATGTTGTGGCATCTGTTCGACAAAGCACATTCTGCCGTGGTATGTCCTCACTGACATTTACACATAACGTTGTGGAAACTCAGAAAGTTTGAGTTAGCTCTCAGTCAGAAAACATCTAATAAAAAGTATTTGATTAGAACTAGATTAAGTTTTTTGAAGAAAGTGTAGCTATTCAAATCTTCCCTATTAAAAACCTGCAGCTGCCCCAACAGATACACATCTGCCTCTTGTTTACATGCTCTCAGACTCTCATGCTCTATGTTCTGTAGCTTCCATGTCTTTAATCCATTTTTATGATAAACACTGTGGTGTCACAGAAGCTGCCTATTTGATTTTTTCACACTGGATGCTGGGATATTCTAGTTTGTTTTTTTTGTCATCACACTTTAACTTGGAATAAAGTCACAGGCACATTGCAGTGACAGAGCGTAAATTAATTTTGTCAACATAAGAGCATAACGATATTCATCTCTCCTTTTGCTTCCTCATCATGCTTTGACATTTGCAAAGACAACACACAACAACTACTCTCTGTAGTGTGGCATGACTAGCTTAGGGTCCGTATCTTGTCATCTAAAAGATTATTATTAGACATGAATGTTGCTGAACTATGACTCCATTAAAATAGCATAGCAATTTAAGGTAAGTGTGTGTGTGTGTGTGTGCATTCGTGTGTGAGTGTGTGTGTGATAGATCTAATGTAATCTTGTGCGTGAATCAGAGACTAGCTGTATATTCTGAAGTAGTGCAGATGCAGACTTTCTCTATCCTCACCAATATTTCATATCTGTAATCCTGAAAGATACTGCAGATTTAAAAATCGGAGCTTGAGCCGACCTTGAAATCGGAGGTCATCAATATTGCCTCAAGTCATGCACTCTGCAACTAAAACTTCTGTTGAATTAGTGTTTTGTGGTGTCATCAACTTCCTCCTGTAGACTGCTCCTATAAACAAAGAAAGCAGTAAACGACGTTGTTTTACAGGCTGTACAACATCTGCTTTAAATATAATAATAATGTGTACAGCCATACTTTATAAACACACACATCTCTGCTTCTGGTTAAAACATTTTCTTCAGCTTTTCCCAGATGTAAAGATGTATAGTTAGAGATAAATATAGGAAGAGTACACATTATCGCCTTGCCATTGATCTTCAGGTGTAGAGTAGGCCTCAATGGAAAAAAACACACTCCAAGCTACTTGAATTCATGAGATGTGTTTGTGTCCTTGTGTTTTCTGCAGACACCCCCCTGTTGGTGAGAAGCAGTAGTGACTCTGCCCTCAGCCCTCAGCCGGCCGAGACCCAACCCTTACTCAGTGAGGACGTCGGCGGGATGGTAAGACCCTCAGAGCCTTGTTACACATCATATGCACATTGTACACACTAGACCTACATAGAGGAAATGTGCAAATGAATGCATGTAAATGTTCCTCCTCATGTGAGGACACAAATGCATTACTCAGAGCATCATGGAACCACGAAAACACGCATACCATCATGATGTCTGTGATATCCAAAATATATAATAATCAGTGCTATGTCGATTCTAAAATAATAAATTATGGAAAATGGCTGATAAAAGCTGCAGTATTTGTCTTCAGATTAAGAAACTGCTTGATTGAATGAACTCAAGAACATCATATGATAAAGGTCAGAGGATCAAGTGGTTATTCTATCGATGAACATACTTATACTTATAGAAAAAGGTACATCATTTCCCAACATGCCTCATGGTGGATCATTTTTTATGGCATCTGGTTACAAGTTGTACACTTCTTCCCATCTTTAGTTTTGAACAGGCGATGAAATTTACTGAGCACATTCATTCTCCCCAGAGAGGAAACCCTTATGCTGGACATCCCATAAACTTTCCTCGACTGACAACAAGAGCATATTCTAGTTGCTTAGCAGTGCAGAAGGAACACCACGGGGTTAGGGTTAGGGTTTAATATCATCATCACTGCCTAGAGCCCCGCTTTGGGCATAGGTCACTTACAAAAACTCTCCAGGCCTCCTGACCCCATGTCTGGCCAGACCTTTTCAAGTCTGCCTCCAGGTCCTGGCGCCAGGTGTTTCTTGGTCTGCCTCTTTTCCTTTTTCCATGTGGGTTCCAGGAGAGGGGGCGTGTCTTGTGATGCTGCAGGCAGGTTTGCAGGGACATATTGTCTTTTCATTAACATGAATTAGAGAATCCTTTTTAAGAAGTGTAAAAGGCAAATTGATTTGTGTGAACTTAATTTCATCACATCTTATGGTCAGCTTTTCCATTGTGCTCTAATAGGTTCATCAGCTTTTGCAAGATATTGATTTAGTGTGATGGATCCTGGTGGACTGTGCTATCGTAATCTAATAGGCAGAATGCCCTGAAAGCACATTAATACTCCCAAGGGGGTAAACACTTTTTAATGACCCCATGGCCTTTCATCCAGTGGTTTTCCCGGGACGCCACTGTCAGAGCATGGCAAATTGTTGATCTAATCCTTTTTACTTAATGTTTTACTACCAACAAATGTATGTCCCCTTGGAATGACCAGATGTCTCCCTAAATATCAATAAAGGCTAATGAGAGAAAAAAAGAAATCCTCCCAATGTCCAACCTTACCAAAATTAATTTAAGAAATTTCAATTTGTGTCGGGCAGTGATCTTAATCGAGGAAGGCTCACATACGCTGCACATATATTGTACGTATTTATCATTAATGGGGATATGTTATTCAGATTACCATTTATAATAATTCCACATATAGCAGGCGTTCATTGAACAACATGTAGGTGTGGCTTTCTCTTATTATAAATAAATTATACCTACAGCATACACATGTAACATAATGTGATGTAGTCAATCACTTAAAAATGAATTCAATATGGATACAACTACTTATATAACAGGTAAGAAGTAACTTTCCTCCATTTACTGTGGAATTCTGACATGTGTTTCTGAGTGAAGTGGATATATGTGTTTAAAGGTCGGGGGTGAGGGGTGCATGTGGTGTCTTCATGTTCTTTCAAATCAGGACATGCTTTGTCACATCAAACTCTTCTAACAAAGACAGATGACTCTCCGTTCTTTTTCCTCTTTTCATCCTTTCTCTCCCTTTCTCAAAAGGGCAGAGGCCAAACCCTTTCTCATCTGCTTCCTCCCCCTCCTTAGTTACTGCTGTTCATGTCTCCTTTTTTTCACATTTTCAACATCTTTCTTCAAACTGCGTCAAGATTAATAATTTTGGTCCTTCCGCCACATAAGCCTTTCGCTCTCCCCTGAAGATATATCTTTCCCCTCCCCTCCCCTCTCCTATTCCCTCTGCTACTGACTTCACTCCATATCTGCTCTGTTTCTGCCCTTTGCCATAACATCCCTCTATCCATGTATTCATTTTTCTTTCTATTCCTTATTCTGAGTTTCTACTTTAATATTGAATAGGATGTAGGTGATTGGTGTATTACATAATTATCACCCCCAAAGGTTTTTCTTCTTGTACTCCCTCCCTACCTCCCATCTCTGAGTTGATGTTTTGTATATGTATTCTTATGTGTTTGGTTTCTTGGTTGCAGTGTGAAGGTCCCTGTTTAGAATCCCTTCTAAATCCCTCATGGTCTTTGGCTAAAGGGACTCCATGTCTGATTGGACTCTTGAGTACAGAGCCCTCTTCCCTTGAGATTCCTCTCTGGACAAACATCCCTTTTCCCCCCCACAGGGCAACTTGTTTACAAAGTACAGTTATTTTGGGGAGTGTGATTGTTTCTCAGAGGTGACCACTCTCTCAGTCTTAACCTTACTGAGGCTGAACAAGTAGTACTAGTATTAGATAATGCTGTTTTTGAGGAAGAACATGTGAGAAGTCCACTATTGACTTAATAATTACATTAGTGAATTAAAAAGTTTGTGACTAGACATCAGGTATATTTGCCACAAAGTGATTGTTCACTATTTGATCTAATAGATTTAACCCAACTCCATTCGCTGAGCATAAAAACGACCCATGTATTCTGATGTGATTTACACTTGTCACTAAACTGCCAACAATAATATCTCTTATTCACCCAGTGAAGTGTAATCCAAGGTTTAGGAATGTGGATCATGTTGTTCTGAGCTCACCTTCCACTCCTTAGATCTGCTCTGTCTTCACTCCACGCTGTCACTCCAGTGGCTGTCAATATGAAATAGTAGTGGGTGTCAATTACACAGTAGGCCTGTCCAGACTGTGTGTGTCTATGTTGGTGCTCCTGCATGCATATATGTGACCTCAACCCTGATCGAGAAAATCCAATATAGTCCCAATTTGGGACCATATTGGATTTTCACAATAAGTTGATCGTGGTGAAATCCATTATCGGGATAATCGTAAATATCATCATCACGACTGACTATCATGGTAGAGAAGTGAAGGGCTTTTATTGTTTTTCACTAAAAGGAAAGCATCCGATAGTAATTTCCCCTTGTTTAACTAACATCAATATCCTCAGCCACTTGTGAGTCATTTTTATCTTGGAGCAATTTTATAAATGTAGGCTCATCAACCAAACGAGAGCAGAGAAATCTATGTAGTTTTACGTTGTTATTTCCATAGAATTAGACCGATACGTGTTTAGAGATTCATATTGCGCATCATTCAGCTGTCATGTTAATAGTGACATTGAGTGATTATATTATATCCAGAAAGGCAACAGTTTTTTTTTACAGATATGTTATATGATGTCTCTGTGCCGGCGACACCCGGAGACAGAGGTGTTATCTTTTCTGCTTGTTCTTGTGAACACAATATCTCAGGAACACCTCGTGTGAATTCCATCAGATTTTGCGCAAATGTCAGCCTGGACTCAATGATGAACTTAGTCGATTTTGAAGGTCAAAGGTCAAGGTCACCGTCTTCACATGTTTATCCCGTTCTTGTGATATCTCAGGAATATCTTGAGCACATTTCTTCAAATTTGGCACAGGTATCCACTTGTACTAAAGAATGGACTGATTGGATTTTGGTGGTCAAAGGTCACTGTGACATCACAAAACACATGTTTGCCCGTAACTCAAGAATTAATTAGTTAATTATGACAATTTCACATACATTTCTGAACTAATAAAATGATGAAATGATGACATTTTGGACAGACTAGGATGATACACTACTATTTATCACTCCTCTTTGTCATACATACTTTTCTCAGTCACTTTCAGTCCTTATTTTGTCCCATCGCTGTCCCTCACTCTTTCAGTCACACACACAAGGACACTCAGTCACTTGCTCATAGGTCTGTCTCCTCTCAACCAGCCGGTTCAGATGGAGGTAATGGCTCCGGGTAATTGTTCAAATTGTCACTTGGCCTTTTGGTGAGAGTGATGAGGGGAAGAAAGTACTCTTCTTGCAGTAATTCTCCGTCTTTCTTTTCTCTCGGTCTCTTCTCCTACTCTTTGTCCCTTCACTTTATTTCATTTCAATCCAGAAAGATTTACTGGTGCAGCTCTTCCGTTCTAAATGCCACGCACAAATGAGGACTGTAACCACAAAAACACCGTCTTTGCCTCTCACGGTCTCTCACGCTTACAATACACACACAAGCATGTGAAAACACACACACACACTGGATTGCAGGTTAATTACAATGTGTTAATCAGCGTGGGAGTATTTGTCCTTACCCAGAATACTACTGGGGATAATGAGACCGTACAGCACCTACTTATACACCTGAGTGTGCGGGCACGTGTGTTTGTCTACATATATATTGTCAGTTCCTTATATTCATGTATCTGACAGCTAGTAAACAATGCAGTACCATTACAGGGCAAAGACAAGTCACACTAATGATGCTCGGAAGTAAATGCTGTGCTAATGATAAGATCATCATTTAATCAACACCTTTTTTTCCAACAACAAAACAATGAATAAATGTCACATTTTCAGGTGTTAGGCCTTCGAAGAAATTAGTTTTGTACAGAAGTTAGGAGTTCTATCCACTGTTGTTCAAAACAAATTAACTTAATTTGTTTAATAGAATAATGGTTCTTTTTTTTAATTATTTCCCCGTTCAGACCACTGGCCCTCTGACATTGTATTTATCAAAACACATCAATACAACACATCCACAAAGAGATATTTCAAGATGGATTACCTTTGGTTTATCACTGTCAGGCACACACACACACACACACACACACACACACACACAGACATAACAAACACGTATGCACAATCTTGCCAGCATGCATTACTATTAATTTATCGTACTCACTCTGGGAGCATTTCGGAGAACACTTAGCTTGATTGGTTATTCAGTAATTAGTAATATAACTAATAGTTCACTCTTTTTTATTCCCTTTTAGCAATCATTAGATTGGGCCGAGAATACAAAATGCTTGTGGTCCATTTATTATGAGCATAGTTATTCAAGGTAGGATTATCCATCATTGAGTTAAAATGTAAATTGTGCTTCTCTATCTAGTTTTTGGAGGGCCACTAATGGTCACAAGTATCGATTGAGCTGTCCAAGGTCGGCAGACTAATGTATTAATTTTTTTTACCAGCAGTGGTCCTCGAAAAATTTGTCTTTGTCCTTTATTAAGCGGAAGGCTGTTTGAGGTATTTTTCATTTTCATGGAGCAGATAAATTCATGTCTGAAAGCCATGATTGGCTGACAGCTGGTGACTTGAAACATATTCTTATTTTCTTTCTCCAATTTATTTTGAAGCTTCAATAATGATTTAAAAATGTGCACCTTTAATAACCCAATTATTGGCCATTGGTAATGTTGAAAATAAAAGAAAAAATGTCTCATTCATTCAAATAACAGCCATAATGATGTAACCTGTTTAGCCAGTTTATTTTATCATCACATTCATACTTTGCTATATGAATCTATAATATTGTAAGCTTTACATGAATAATGAGACACATTTTTATGTTCATATTAATTTACTTGTTTCAAATTACCCTTTGATGAGTAACCGACATTGCTGGACTTTTTAATTAATACGTCCCTCTTCCAAAGAGAGAGCAAAAGAGAGCCCTTTTCTACATGCCGTTATTAAATGAGACATACAATTAAGCGCCAAAGGCTTTCCAGTTAATGTACGAGTGGCTACTGTTATGACAAAGGGGTTAGGATAATTAATGTTACCTGTCATCCTGTCAGTAATTAAGCTCACATGACAGCATCTGCAGCTAGGCCAGACTAATTAATTTCCAAGCCACCAAACCCCAACCATATGGTTACAGTATGTGCGGCCTGTCATTCACTGCTGATTCTCATCTCGCCTTCATCCAGCTCCTCTCATCCAGCCGCCGTCTGATTCCTGTTTCACATCTACAGCTGTTGTTTCTCATCCCAGCCCGAATCTCTTCAGCTCTCTGACATTTTCTTTCCTCATTGCTTATCCGTCTAGCTCTCAGCTCTTTCTCTCTGTCCTTCCCTCTCCCCAGTCTCTGACAGGTGGTGTAGGTCATATGGCAATAAGGTGACGGGTCAAAGGTGAAGGGTCATGTTAGGAGTCCATTAGTGCCTGCCACTAACATTGAGTCGTATTGACCTGCATGTGTTTGACTGCATATGCTCACAAAAACACGGCACACGGCTAAGATATCAGCATGCACACAGGAAACATGCAGACACATGCAGATTAGGACTGCATGGTAATCCCATTTGTTTTGCCAGATATTCTGATGAAATGATCAAGACAAGGTCCATTTATTTATTTGGCTACTTCACACTTTAGGCAATTTGAAGTGCTTTACATACAATTTAAATTGTGATTAAATTAGAAATGAAATCTTATTAATCTTATTAACTCAACCAGAGTCAAGTTCATCTGATTTCTAATCGCAACTGATTCTTATTTATCTTAGAATATCGATGCTTAACTCCTGGAATACATGTTACGTTTTCAAATAGAAAAACCCTCCATGATTTCCTTTAGAATACAAGAGCTAATAGAATAGCAGCTGGCCAAGTGGTGACATCAATGTTTGTTCTCTGTAGACCAATTCCATCAATGCTTCTCCTTGTCTTCAAACTGAAAAAATAAAAAAATAAAAAAATAACAATACATTGTAAGCTAAATGTCTAAAAGTGTTAGATGCTTTACAGAGGTGTGATTTGTTGCAGGTCATTTGTGTCTGATTGCATTAAACTGTACAGACATTCATGATACAGTGTTAACTCCGGGGACTCCCAAACATATGTAGCAGTGATAGGCTGTTACAGACAGGAATGTGTCACCACAGTCACTATCACATGTTGAGTATTAGATGATTCATCATCCTTGTACCGTTGGGCATGTGACCCCGTCCCTGTGAGCTCACCTCTGTGTGTGGCTAACAAACACACACATCCACACACTTCCTGCTGTCATTGTATTAAGTAATCATTACAGTTCCCATGGCTCACATTTACACGTTTACTTTCTCGCACCTCTCTCTCTCTCTCTCTCTCTCTCTCTCTCTCTCTCTCTCTCCCTCTCTCTCAGTTGCCATGCCAAGTGACAGTGTTATTTATTACTGCTTGTCAACACTGTCTTTTTGCCATCACATATTAATTGCTATTTGTTCATGATCCATCCATCAATTGAGCAGCTCCTTCACTCATCAGCTCATTCATGTGTTCTCCTGTGTTTACAAATGGCAAAGTCTTACTTGTCTTAAGAGGTTTATTAGTTAAACCATCGACATGTCTCTGAGAATTCAGGCTATTCAGGCCTGTTTTTCCTTGTGTCCAGCCATGAAGTCTTCTACTTTTGGACAGATTGAATGTGCTGTTGGAGCTTGTTCTTTTCTTTTTTTTATTGCCTGTTTCTGACTAACATTAAGATGTTCTGTGTGTTATCTCCGCAGGCAGCCGGTCCCGCTGTGGAGAGGCAGGCAGGGGTAGACCGAGTCCAAGGCAAACCCACCTCCAACGGCAGGTCAGTGTGTTTGTAACTGGTGTGATGCATTCCATCCGCCTGTGTTATGTAATCGTGGTTTTGCATGTACGTGCTTGTCTACATTTGTGTTTATTGATGTTCGTGTGTGTGTGTGTTTGTGTCCTACTTTCTCTTCATTAATGCTGTATTCTCATCCAGATCAAGGCCCTTAGAAGTATAGTTAGTGTAAAGAAGCGCCATCATTATCCCACTACAAAAGACTGCAAAAACAGGGTCAGGGTCACACACACACACACACACACACACAGACGTGTAGACTACTTACCATATGCACATGGCCTCAAAATAAACAGCTACAAACACACTTTTTTTTAAGAGACGCAACAGAACACAGAACAAACATGCATACACTAATGAGGGCTGCTTAATGAAGTAGCAGGGGTGTGGAATGCCCCATGTCTCCAGTGGGCCTTGTAAGTGTGCGTGTGTGCGTGCGTGCGTGCGTGTGTGTGTGTGTGTGTGTGTGTGTGTGTGTGTGTGTGTGTGTGTGTGTGTGTGTGTGTGTGTGTGTGTGTGTGTGTGTGTGTGTGTGTGTGTGTGTGTGTGTGTGTGTGTGTGTGTGTGTGTGTGTGTGCTTACTTTGCCAGTGTGTTGAGGGCAGGCTCACACACTTTTACACAGAGTGAGTATAGATAGTTAGCAAACATGTAACAATAAACTAGGCTCCTTGAATCTGTTTTACTCAGGTTCAGATGTACGATGTCAAGGACCAACCCATTAATATTCCTTCTTCCATGTTAGCATAACCCTATCTTAGCTTAACCTCGACATTACTGTTCAGCATCTGCATTTCCCTCTAGCATTTAGCCTTACATCTCATGGCAAATGATAACATGATACACCCTTTCATTAAATATGTGACCTTTCCTGTGTGGTGTTTTTCTTTAGCTTAATATAGCCCAACATTTTATTTAATGAAAAAAGTCTGTCTGTCTGGGAATAATGCAATAATACAGAGGCGTATTTTCTAAACCAAAGATTTTACTTTACTTTATTAATCCCCTTTGGGGAATTTAATTGTTTCACTCACCGCTGCTATTTTCTTTTTACACCCACATTGTATACCCACATCATATACTAAGTAATATATAAGGAAGTAGCCTTTTTTGTTGTAGTTGTTTGATTTGACCAACAGATGCTTCCATTAGTGACCCTGGCTTAAGTGGAACAAAACTAAATGTAATCACATTTTTTTCTCATTTTAGTCGCAATAAATATTCTCAATTAAATAGAAGCACTTCTCATAAACGTACAAAACCAACGTTTCTGCACAAAGAAACCGAGGCCAACTTTGGCAAAAGCATGACTAATATGAAACCCGTGCAGTGATTGGGTCAGTTGTAAATCTGATAAAATGGCCGTTACGTCATTGATCAATGTGCTGCTCTGTATGACGACTTTGACCTCGGTTAATGGAAAGTGCATTTCTCTTTGTTTTTGAACAGGCCAGTATGGACATTTAAAGCACACTTAACTCGTAAATACTAAGAGAAATAATATGTAGTTAACCTTACAGCAGACACAGAGGGAGAGAGACTCATGAGAGAGCTATGTGGAGAGAATCATGTCTGACCTCAGCCTGAGCTGTTTTAGCCTCTCACCATAGCAACCAGCTGAACCACAGAGCACAGACCAAGATTAGATCACACATGCACACCTACTGGTGTATATTCATCATGCACTACATACAGGCGATGTCTCTGCAAGGTCTGAGTAATAACTGGAGCTTTGTGGTCTTCCTGTTGAGTTATGTCATGATCGAATTCTGACATGGTTGCAGGTACAAACAGCCCTGCCCCCTGAATGAATGGTGAGAGACACATTCTGATCAAATTAACTTCATGTTAACATCTTAACAAAAGGGAACATTTCAATGTTTCATCCCATCATTCACACATTTTGTTTCATTTTCAAAGGACTTTTTATTTTTGCACACATCATATCATGTTCATTCACTCTCGAGCACCAACTATCTCAGCTGTGAGTAATGTCAAAGTGATGTAATAGTTTTTATAGTCACCAAGGAAACGATCCTTGAAATTGCACAAAAAGTCCAAAATGAGTAGTGGAATGCGGCCATAAATATTGGACCAGCAAAGCGTACGTTAAATGAATAAACGTGTGTGTGGCTGTACGTGATTTTCTGCTGCTGTGTGTGTGTGTGTGTTCCGACGCACTTTGCCGTCCTCCCCGTGTGTGTGTGTGTTTTTGCGCGCGTGCGCACGCCTTTGAGTGTGAAGCTACACCTATAAAACAGTAATGGCTCCTCATAATTTTAACCACACAGCACGGTCACTGGAAAACTCATTACCTTTGAATCAAAATGTGCTTTTTATACAGGGAAACAGATTTACTGTAAATTGGTTTATTGAAATAGCATTGCCATCGTGCTATGTTTCTTAGTGAAATAAGGTTGGAGGTGTTTCAGAAGCTTGGAGGTGAAAAGGTAAATAGATTTTACTGGATTTACAAAAGAATTGGGATGTGATTTCCAGGGTTAATAGGATGCATATGTTATTTGTAGGCCGATCACTACTATTCATCAACAGAACATTAAGACATTCCTTATATGCTCACTTTTTACAGATAAAATATACCTATAGTTAATATTTATGTCATTAAGATGTTTACACATTAATCAACTACTATTTCAAGGTTTTCTATTATTTTATGATGTGTTCATTTATGTATTTGTCGACATGAACCTTTAGCAGCATTGTAGAGTCCATTGTTGCTGGTTTGCATATCCTTTACTCCCTACATCTCTGGTACTCTGCACTTTGAAGACCAGCCTAGAGAGAGAAAAGGCGAAAGAGAGAAAGGGAGATGACAAATAAGAAGAGGGTGAAATCTAGCGAGAGGAAGAGAGTGGTTTGGTAATGCACATCCTCTGTTTAATTTTTTGTGTGTGTGTTATTTCTCCTCTTTCACAGCGAGTGAAGTGGCAGGTGGATAAAGAGAACACCTGCTCTCTTCATCTCTGTCTGCTTCTCTCTACCTCTCTCTGTGTTCGGCTCTTTTTCTCTGTCTCTTGTTCTCTCATCGCGCTCCCTCTCTCTTTTCTCAAGTCTCACCCATTTTGTCTCTCTCATCCCCACTTCATTTTTTTTTTTTTTTTTTTTGCAGCTTTGCAACCTGTCATACATATCACACAGAAAATAAAAAAGGAAACGCAAATGGATCTCAAGTGCCTGAGTGTGTATGTTCTAGTGGGAGTGTTAGAGATCAGAGGCACAGCAACAGGAAAGGATAGAGGGAGGAGTGGATGTTATTTTTCCTCTCATATTAATGCTATTCATTAGCCTTGTCTAATTAATTCAGTGCCTCCTCCTCCCTTCATTTCACTATATCTTGCTGCCAGACCTCCCTTGCTTCTTCCCTTTTACTCCCTCCCTCTTTTCTTCGTCAGCCTTCTATCTTCCCTATGCATATATTAACTCCATATTAATTAAATCAAATATCATTGAAGTTATTGATATATTGACATGACATTTTGATACATTTGATCTTTTTATCACAAGATGATGCTTTCTACTGACTTTGGTGATCGTCTGACTTTTCAGCTACTGAGACCAGCAGATTACATTTTTCAGCTGCCCAGTGAAACATCTCAGCATCTACTCAGATGGAATGACACCAGTGATGTCACATTCATGGTTACCAGACAATGTATCCTCATGACATTGATGTTCCATCAATTCTTGCTCCCAATTATATTTTATAACCAAAAACTAATGAGATCAACTTAGCTCTAATGTGTGATTACTTCTTATTGGTAAATGTAAGCATTCTATAACACTACACTGAGATATACAGCTGTGTATAATATGCTCCATGCAAATCATTATGGTTAAAAAGCAATCGGCATGCTTAACCTTTTATTCAAAGTGGATATTATATAACACTTCGGTCTTTGTACATTAGTCAAACTGCCTATTAAACAAAGCAAAATGTTCTTGATAACAGTTTCCACCACCATCCACAAAAGATTGCTTCCGCTTCTCCAGTTTGAACACAGTGAAATATGTTTACATTTGGTATGTATGGAATTGGGGCATACGAGTCTTCATCTTTTTAACCTATCCACAGCCTCCATTCTTTCATTCTTTTTCTGCTTTCATGTCTACAAATAACCTCCATCTTTGTCTTCTCCCTCCATCCGTGCCTTTCACTCTCAACCATCCATCTTCACTCCCTCTGCCCTGGCTTTACTTCCCCTTGCAGTCCCTTGTTTCCTATTGTCTGGATTAACTCAAATTTGCTGAGTGACTATGAGGCAGCATCAGCCTTGTGTGCGTGCACACGTGTGTGTGAGGAAGAGAGCGAGAGAGAGAGCGAGGCAGAGATGAATAGAGCGGGAGAACTTGTTTTTGTACTCTGCCACCCACCACCATCAGCCACACTCTCCCTGGAGTTCATCTGCATCTGTACTGCTCTGAGTTCATGGGGGTTTAGGGACGGATGGATGGTCTAGAGAGGGAGAGACAGAGAGAGACGGGGAGGATGGTAGAACCAAAGAGTACAAAACTAAGTTCAGACAAACTCACTTAGAAAAAACACACACACACAGGGAGGAGGGAGAAGGTCAGGGGAGGATTAATGGCTGTGCTCTGATAGATAAACTAATCAAACAAACAAAGACTTCAACACGCTCACACATTAAAACACAGACAGAATGTAAAGCAGACACACTTGAATAATCCAAATGAGACACAGACATTGAGAGAATAAAAGAGAGGGAAAAACCCATGGAGATGAGCGGCACAAAAAAGTTTTGACAAACATAAGCGTGCACACACACACACACACACAAACGCATGCACACACACATGGAGCAGTCTGCCGTTTTGTTGATTTTGAATGGAGTATCAGAGTTCCTTTCTCTGAGGGCTGGGTTCACAGACAAGGATTAAGTCCTTGACAGACAAAAAAAGAAACATTGTAGTGCAATGAGCACATCCATGGAAAATGAAGTGTCACTCTAGGTAAGCGCTTTTCAAAGTTTTCCTCAGGAACCACACATTTTCCAGAGTGTTTTACTCTAGTTTCTGTATGTGTTTGTGTGTAAGACCATGTTTTGTGTTCTGTACATGTGTTAACAAGAGGAAGGATTCATCAGTTTTCACATTCCTGTTGTGTGCTTTTGCTTGTGTCACAGATTTGTCCCTGGTTGGGTAATCATGATGTGTGTGAGTGTCTCTGGAAGCAAAGAGAACGGCTGCTCTTAACTTAACTGTGACAGAACGTGCACTTGTATTAATATACTTATATGTATGTTATGTTTCTTGTTTTCTTCTCACTGATTTGGTTTTTTGTGGTGTGTGTGTGTGTGTGTGTGTGTGTGTGTGTGTGTGTGTGTGTGTGTGTGTGTCTGTGTGTGTGTGTGTGTGTGTGTGTGTGTGTGTGTGTGCCTCCTGTATGTGCGTGTAGCCTGACTAGGACAGTGGAGATCCTGGGAGAGGACAGTCCCCTGGGAATTCATGTGGTACCTTACAGCTCATCGCTCAGTGGACGGTGAGTTGCGTGCATGCAGACACATTTGACCAAAAAAATACATTGACATGCAACCCCCCCCCCCCCCATACAAAACATCCATATTATCCCCTAAGTCTTTTGTTGAAATCCAAAAAGTCCTGTCTGTTTCCAGCTACAGAACGTCCCAGATTTACATTCCTGTAATCATGTTCTTCCTTTGTAAGGAATTCTGGACCCTGGTGCTACAGTTCACAAGCATGGCAACTACACACACACACACACACACACACACACACACACACATGCACACACACACACACACACACGTGGGAAAAAAGAAGAAAAGGAGGAAAAATTGCACAGCTATGCGGGGCTTTTCGTTGGGTGTGTGACAGACAGTGGATGGGGATTTCCTAAAGGAAAGCAGGATGAGCTTTCATGGCTGTTCTCATGACTCACCTGACCCTGCCAGTCTCCTCTTTAGAGTCCCCCCGGTCCTCTCTCTATCTGTTCTCCTTTCCCTCTCTTTCATTTTCTTCCCTATCCTCTCCTCCCTTTTCCCTGAACACCTCCTCCCTCTCGTTCCACCATTTACCATCATACCTTTCACCTCTTAACCTAGTTTCATCCTCTTATAGATGACGTCCTTTGAGTGTCAGCAGTTGATGCTTAGGACGGAGGGTAGTGGAATAGTTGGTCAGTCTATGCTACCATCGTAACACATAAGGGACACACACCTAAAGTCACGCTAAAAAGTGTGTGTACTAAAAGTGTGTGTAATAAACCTGAACCTCCCTTCCTCCCCTTGCTGTCTCTCCTGTCAGGTCTCTGGGTCTGTATATCCGCGGAGTGGAAGAGGAGAGTCGCTCAAGGAAGGAGGGCTTGTTTCAGGAGGACGAGTGCATCGTCATGATCAACAACACCGACCTCATGGACAAGACGTTCAGCCAGTGAGTGCAACAATGTTTGTGTGGAGGTGTAAAAAGCACGTTCCAAGGATATAAGAGAACAAAACAGATGTGTCTAATATTTCTATCATATACACATTGTGCTGGAATTCTCACATTTTGCTTTTATGATACAATGAATGAACATACAGATACATGCTAATGGAATCAGCAACCGCTCATTTTGGATATGAGGTCACAGGATTTGTTGAATCTGTGATTTTATGTCTCTAATGAAGGGATATAGGTCCTATATATTTAAAGGGTCAGTTCAACCAAGTTAGGGAAAGGTAAAAAAAACTGGAAATTTAGATTTAATTTGCTCATGTTTTTATATAATTGTCTGTGAAGGGTCCATCTCCCCCTGAATTTAATGAAGTCGAATGGGAACCAAAACTGTCTGCATTGCTACCGTAAGAAGAAATTAAAATCTGGACCTGACCTGTTGATAACCTGCGACCTGATCTGTGATCCAACACACAGACTGAACACAGCCACTTCCCTTTATTTATTCCTTCCGTATTTGCTTTATTTCTTTTTACTCTAAGTCCTCTGTTTTAGAATCACTGATCCAGCCTCCAAACAAGTCTCTTTTGTTTAGAGGTCTCTATACAGTTGTGGGCACAAGAGTCACCAACTTCTCGTTGCTGTGATAGCCTGTAGTCTTATTTCTTCCGTCTCATGCTCCTGCAACGGAACAGCAGACATTTCGGGGGCAGACCGGGTAGCGGAGTATCCTTAGGTCCTAGCTGGGTTAGCTTAGCTTCCGTCTCGGCTCTTCTTCCTCTCCTTCTGGCACAGACAACTTGACTTTCCGTGGCATTTTGTCCAGCAGGTCTAGCTGGGTGGTCGGCCGTGGGCGACTGCACTTAATCTAACCTCCACACTTCCTTTTTCCGATGTTGATAAGTGTATTCTGTCATAAGACAAAAATGTAGCGAAATTCATGGGAGCTCAGCACAGCATATACACATGCCACAGGTACGTTATGGGGCCGCAGACCCTGTAACCCATCTTAGCTTAAACATGTGCCCCGACATTAAATGATCTGAAGGGAAAAAAGAGCCCCTACTGTATATATGAGTTGATACAATTCATGTTTAAACCTTTTGAAGTCTGGCCTGTGCTTTCTTTCTGTTTCCCTGCTGTCTTTGTCTCTGTGCGTCTTATTTTGCTTTCCATTGTCTGTTGGGTTTGTATCACTGTTGCTCTGCCAACACAGACAACAGCAGAAAATACTCTTGGCAGATGTTTGGAGAGCGCTGCTTCCAAATCCATCAGTGTGTGTGTGTGTGTGTGTGCACGTGTCTGTTAGAACTGACATTTGTGTGTCTTCTCATTTCACCTCGTTCCTCTGAGGAAAGATCCGTTCAAGATTCATCCGAGACCAGATGTTTCACAGTAGTTTGCTTACTGTAGCACTGAAGCGTATGAGAAGATGTACATTAACATGAGGGCATTTAAGGATGTAACATGGTTATAGAGCATTAAAAGGACAAAAGAAACATCTGTAAAAAAAAAAAAAAAACAGATTACAAGGATTGATACATGTTATAATGATTACAGTACGATGTTTATACGGTCTACACAATAGTCCGTGTCCAGCATTCAGTGTGGTAATAAGATTATAAGAGAGGGTTTTTATGCTGTGCTGTAGGTAAATGGATTATCACCAGAGGGGGTTGCGCCTATTGTTCAAAGAGAAGTGTATTCACTCACACGCACACACACACCTCTCATAGTCTTTCACCTGTAACACACTCAACTTAAAACACATATCCATATGCAAACACGCAGACCAATTTCAATATGAATAGAGCAACGCGTCTTTAATCTTGTTTGTGACATGGACAGGCCCTCTCTTAACAGGGACGGGTTTGAGGTTGACCGTACACACACACACACACACACACACACACACACACACACACACACACCCTTGCCAGTATTGTTTTGTCATGGCAGGTGTATTGAGATGTGGAGCTTGGTCCAGTGAAATACGTGTAAGTAGGCCATTCAATGTCCACTGATCCCTGCCAGTGCCGTGTACACACGCACACACACACACACACACACACACACACACACACACACACACACACACACACACACACACACACCTCCATTGTCACAGCTTGGCAGCTCTATTGAGGTAGCCTTCTTGATTAGAATATCTCTTTTACACAAATGTGCCTGCAGACATTGTCCAACCAGGAACAATGATAATATCATCTGTGCACAATGGTCCCTATCAACACACACAACATTCACATTTAGTTTAATGCTACTATATACACACACACACACACACACATGGAGTTTACATGCAGCATAATATCATCAATAGGTCATCCAATACTCTCTAAATAATCCCTCACATGTGTAAGGGAAGGTTATGCACTCAAATTAGTTTTTTTTTCATTTGTGCCTTTTCATTTCTGAACTTCTTTGTGTGCATTAAGTTATAATTGATCTGCTGTTATCTTCACCCCTTAAACACCCAAGATTCTGCATTATAATTAGAAGTGGAGTGAATCTAAAAAAGGCTCAATGACAACAACTATGATACATAATAGATACGAGGCCAATTCAATTGGTCATAAATCAACAGTATTTATACTGTTGATTTATGACCAATTGAATAAATCATTTTGATTTCTTGCACAGATCGATTGATTGATTAAGATGGAAACTTCCCCACAATGCCATTGTATTAACAGATGTATCTCTGCAAGTCTTCCTGTTATATTAATATAACATTTTAACATTTTCTTATTGCTTATGTAATGTATACACAATTTTCAATGAGTATATCCTTAATATATTTGTTTCTAAATATAGTCTTTCAATATAGAAACGTTATGATCATTTTACATCTAATAATCATAGGCGGGAAATAATAAGAGTGTAATCTAATAGAATTTATACAAAGTGGATTTTCTCTGTCGGTTATCTGAGGTGACTGATGTTGTGGACCAATCGCCTCTGACACAATGGTCCCCATAATTTACTTAGCATAATGTAATTATAAACTAATTATCTGCAAACTGATCTCTCTTATAGATCATGAGATTATAATGGCCTGCTGCACAGGTGTCATTGTTCTGTGTTGCATCTCCTGTTCTGCCCTGCCTTCACAGTGTCTAGCCAGCAGAAGTAACCGTTGACAAGTGGGGGAATAGATGGAAATCCAGAGATGATAGATGGTGTAATGCAGATTACAATACTGAGTTTACTAGTCGACACGGCCTACAAACCAATCCTACTTGCATGTTTTATTCTAACGTTATTGTATCTTGATTTGCTTTCACTTTATTTTTCTTAAAATGTCTCTTGCATCTCTGTTACGCTCTCTTATCGTGAACTGTTTTGCATATTACGTCAGACATTATGAATAAGCACCTGCAGTGCAATCATGTGTAATGGTTTGCTTTAACATTCACTGCTTAGCCTACACAGGTACACACGTTTTAAAAGAAAACGAGCACATTCTGGCCTAAGAAGCCAGACAGCATTCACTTACATTATTTGTTTGAGTTACATGAAGTCGTTGGCTGGATTCCAGCCTCACAAACACAACGATTTGCTTTTCTGTTTCCTATCATTGCAAATTTAAAGATAATTGTTGACTGTTTTATTATTCTGACATTCAAGAGACTAGAAAGTCAATTGGAGTCAGTGGTCTTGGAATTGACAATCACTTTAAATCAATGAATTAGAATATTTTTAGTAGTCATTATCATATCTCTACTATGTCTTTCTCTTAATATAGTTCATATCCTTTGAAAATAACTTTGGTTGGAAGAGATCAATAACTGTTCAATTATGATTAAAGGCATGATCAGTTTTAATAGAGCAAAATCTCAACAGGTGGAGGTTCCCTGCATCAATCACTCACCTTGCTCTCTCTCTCTCTCTCTCTCTCTCTCTGTCTCTCTCTCTCTCAGAGCCCAGGACGTCTTCCGTCAGGCGATGCGCTTCCCAGTCGTCCGCTTGGAAGTAGTTCCTTCCTCCAACAGAGAACGATATGAGAAGAGTCTGATTGGTCAGCTTCTTGGCAACAGTGCCGGCCCCGATGGCAGCCCTCGAATCGCCAAGACCAAAGATCCGCCTCCACCTGTCAAAGCTAAACCTGTGTTTAAGCCCAGTGAGAATCCAACCAAGCGATTGGTGGAGGAGGTCGCCTCTATGGAAGCTGCTGTAAGCGTAAGTTGCTCCAAACCGGCCTGTGACATCAGAAAAAGTTTGTTTTTAAAACTCACTCAGTGTACATACAATATAAGCTGGTTGCATACAGTTAGATTGGTTCCTTTTTAGCCTCATTTCCTTGAAATTCTGTCTGCCTCCATTGCTTTGTGTTCTCCTGGGAAATTGAAGGCTCAATTTACGGCACAAAGGAAGTGCGTCGGTCATTGCGTTGCCAAAACAGGAAGACCTTTGTTTACCCTGGTAGCCATGGTTAGCAATCTCCAGTTTCAAAAGATTATCAATGAACTTTCGCATTTGTAACCTTCGATGCTCTTGTCGCAGCTAAATAACAGTTTGCACAACTGCCTCAGAACATACAAGCCTTCTTCCTACCAACAACTTTGAAGGTTTTTATGAAACTGATATTTAAAATGATTTATAGGCATTACATGTTATGATTTTAAGTTTTTGGGCCAAAAAATATATATCATGGCAATTACTCTCATCAACTATTAAGTCTTTCTTATTCAAACTGATTTAATTGCGTTATCAATATAATCATGGTGATATGGCTGACATTTGAAAAACATAATGGCACAGAGGCAGCAGTTACTTAGCAACAGCTTATTATCAACTTATTTTATTAAAAAGAAAAAAAAAACAATTTCTCTGTGATTAATGACGACACAGCCAAGGTGACACATGATTTTTTTCTGGTGACTCTCTACATAGTGAAAAACATTGTCTTGGTTTAATAATTATCCTTTTTTATTAATACCCTCAAAATACCTACAATAGCAAAATTAATAGAAATATTTAGAAAGTTGTGCAAACAGAAAAAAATAACAATTTAATTTTAAAGGTCACATTGATAACATTTTTATATAAACGAAAAACGAATTTTTTTGATTGTGAATTAATCATTTAAAAAAAAATTTGACGGGTCATGAATGTTTTGTTTACCTCTGTGTAGATGTGTGACGTGTGGCTGCGGCTTCTAGCAAGGCTTGTGAGCCAATAGAATAACGACGTTGGTATCACGTGGTATCTCTGCGTAGTCAGGGGTCAAGAGTCTTTGGTTGCCAGTTAGTGCGGGAAAAAAAGTTTGGGTTTGAAAAAATTGAGTTTGGTCTCAGTGTCACTCCATTCGACCATGAAAACGCAGGTTGTGCAACAATCTGGCAACCCATTGAGGGTGAATGCTCTTCGAGCAACAGATTGTGTTGTGACATGAATGCAATGGAAGGGGGGAGTGCGAGTGTGACATCTAATTATCAATATTATCAATAGCACCTTTAACATTTTAGTTTCTGTAAGTGACAATGACTCATAAGTTGTCACTTGTGTGTCATTGACAATTACTTCAATTTAGTAAATACCACGTCACTTAAAGTTTGAATATCTTATAAATAAAAGATCTTAAGGCCTGAACACAGCAAATAAAAGAGAAAGTACGGGCACAGAGCAGGTCGCTGCAGATGCAGACACTGCCACACACTGGAGAGGGATCGTTTTGGATCAGTGTATGCATTGTTTCCTGGGAAATTATTGCATATTAATCCTTTTTAAATGCTGCACATTCTCCATCTAGACACCCAAGGGGAGGAGTGAAAGCCCCCTCCTGAAGAAAAACCCTGCCCTTTCCAGCTTGGTGACCAATAAGAGAGCAGGACGAAGACTCAAGATCGATCTAAAGAAAGGTGAGCAGCAGCTGGCAACACTCATACGAGCCATTGTATGTAAGAGTCAGACCTCTTCCCAAAGAGTACTCAGGTCAGCGTTCTTATGGAGGGGCGAGTTGAAATATTTCAGAACCCTCACACCTTTCTTATATTAGATTTTTTAATGCAGTTCCTCAATATTCTTGCATGCCATGACAAAACAATTCTTGCACAAATTAGAAAGAAAAGAACGATGCATGTACTTTTCTCTCTGTGTGTGAATGGATACTATTTAGTAGTGATTTGTTTTCCCATAGGGTGTCAAAATGCCCTGCCATAATGTTAATGCTCTATATATCAGATCCGATTTTAAATCTGTTTCTTTTTATCTCTATATACAACCTCACTCTCCCATTCTTTGAATGTCTGTCATTTACCCTGTTTATTTCTTGCTCGTTTCTGAATATATATTATTAACCCTCTTTATTTCTCCTGCAGCGTTGTGCTTATTTCTATGAGGCTTCCTGGCTCTGCTCTCTGGCAAACTCTCCTTCCTCTCACCCTTTCTCTCTCCATCTTCCTGATTCCTTCTCTTCAGGGTCTATTAAGTCTTTATTGATCTGTTCATTTCTGCTGATATGAATTCATACTGGACCAAACTGCTGAGTTGGCTCTGCTAAAGAGACCAGACTAAATGAGGTCCATAAAACACACAACCAGTCTCTCCGTCCGTGTGTGGTCTTTTTTTGTACATGCATGCTTGTGTGTGTGTGTGTGTGTGTGTGTGTGTGCGCGTGTGTGTGTGTGTGAGGTGTTTTTCCCTGATTACTTTTTTAATCTTCATCACGTCTCTTTCCAGAACATTCACTCCCTGTTTCCGCTGTGTTACACTCATTCCTCTTTTTGCTTTTTCCTCATCTCTTTCTCATTTACTTTTCCTCCCCTCTGCCCCACACCTGAACCCATTTTTAAACCATCCACACCTGCAGATACTGTAGCACCAGCTATAGCTAAAGGGTTTAAAGCGACACACACACACACACACACACACACACACACACGCGCACACACACACACACACACGCACTGAAGGCTTTAAGTTATCACACTTACAATATGTAGTCCAGAGCTGAGTCAACAACACTGTGTTGAAGTTCTCAAGAGTGTGTGTGTGTGTGTGTGTGTGTGTGGGGGGGGGGATAGGAGATTTTCTTTTTACTCTCAAAGCCTGTGGAAGACAAATATAGAGGCAGGGAGTAAACAGGATATTTGTGTGTCGCGATAGGCATGGCAATGTTATATTGTGCTTGTATATTGTACCTCACCTCTCTATTCACTATCACACGTCTTTGTGTGTGTGTGTGTGTGTGTGTGTGTGTGTGTGTGTGTGTGTGTGTCTAGGTTCAGAAGGACTTGGTTTTACCGTGGTAACCAGAGATTCTTCAGTTCATGGCCCCGGTCCCATTCTAGTCAAAAACATTCTGGCACGTGGAGCCGCTGTCAAAGATGGACGCCTGCAGTCTGGAGACCGCATACTTGAGGTACCGAGCAGTCATTTAAAAAAATGACACATGGTTTTACTGTTTCTCTGATCCAGTATTTTTTGCAATTGGGCATTTTTTAGACCATAAAATGATGCATTAAAGAGAACATTAGAAGGTTAAATGTAGTGGAGGCAAGGTAACATGATAGTAATTCTGCTAATGTTGTTGTTGTAGGTCAACGGTGTGGATATCACAGGTGTGGGCCAAGAGGAGCTGGTCTGCATGCTACGCAGCACGCGGCAGGGAGAGAGCGTGTGTCTTGTGGTCCTACGACAGGAAGACATGTTCTTGCCCCGAGAGATGGTAAGAACCAATCACAGTGCTGTATTCTTTGTGCCAGCTAACAAGATTATCTGGTTGACTGGCTGGTATGTTTCCTCGCTCATTTTTTTTTTTTAACAAGGCAGCGTGAAAGACACACAGCTATATCGCTCATTTTTGTGTCCAAATTTCAGCTTCCTCTAATGTTGCCGTTTTTTGGTCCAATCCACAGGCTTACCTGGAAGATGCACAGCTAACCTCGAATGTTATTGAAAGCGTTTCTGAATAATCTGAAAGATGATGCATTTCCCTGTGCAATAATGTGCTCTCTTACCAAGCAATCGTTTGATGTAGTGTTTGATAGAACTAATTGTGAAGCTTTATGTTGATACTGGGAATCTTTTCTGCCAGTCTTGGCTTGGCACATATTTCTGCTGATTTTCAACACTGTTTTGATTAATAAAATCTCATTTTATTCATCTTTGTTCTATTCTTCCATGCTTTTTTTCCCTACAATCTGACACTGCATGATTAACTACCATTCACTACAGGTGCAAATCATACTTTTTGACAGGCTAGCTCCTGCTGTTTCTCTTCAACACAATAACAAATTTTCCTTACTGACACAAATTCTCCTATCTCCGCTCTTTATGCTTTTTCCTGAAAGATGTTGTTCTCTCAGTCAGTGGTTCCTGAAGTGGGTGCCACGGCACCCTGGGGTGCACAATTTATCTTGTCTTTGTTCAATCATCGTGTTTTTTAAAATAACGTATCACCACATTAAAACATTCGGCGACATTTACTGTACATTAACTACATTTTAGTAATGTTTTCAGATATTGTAAAGCTACTGAAATGACAGCTTATTGTTGCCTATTGCTATAGTAACAACACAGGTTTTGGCTCTGGGGCTCAGCAGCCAGCATCTGTGTACATAATGCATGTTGTATTATGGGTCAGGTGGCTCAGACTGCCATGACAAATAAAAACAAGCAAAACATATATATATATATATATTTGACTTTAAATTACTTTAAATTATTAAAGTATTATTACTTTAAATTATATCATTTAAAGATGAACCATGGTCTAAACCTTGGGAACCACTGCTCTGAGGTAATTTTCTCATCATTGCTCTCATCACAGCTGTTTGGCGATTATAATCACTTTAACATTGAGGCGTCACTTTGCTGCACGCATGTATCCACTCTAGCACAAACAGTATAACAACAGGTCTTACTATCTTATATTCTAAGACCAGCATTTTCCATTTGCTTTCGTCTCCATGTCTTTGGTTCCTTCTTTTTCACCTCTTGATGTATTAAATCATTTTTATTATGCCTTTTGTATCTCTTTCCCCTTTGTTTCTCTTTCCGCTCTTATTGACTGATGTTTCCTCAATGGCTGCCAGGAAGTTCCACACACATGCAGGCAAGTGCATACACCCCACAGCCCCATAGGAAATGCTGTTTCTGTAGACAGGAAAAGGAGCAATGTGTTGGAGTGTGTAACATTCAGGATCATTCGCGAGTGTCGCATCGAGTCCAGGGTTTCTCCATGTGCGCATGTCTGAACCCCATGGCAGTCGTCTCTCTGTGCCGGCCAAGTGTAGTTGAATACCTCCACTCATCATACTGTTACATGCGTTCACTCAAAGCTCTCTACTACAGCAGTACTCCTAATCCGTCTACCTCCATGCTGTCACACTGCAAACTATGCTCAAAAGCTGACTTGGGTGCTGATTCCCAGGGGGAGTGAATCACGATTTCTTTTAAGCTCCTAGATGGATTGTTGCTGTAAAGTTAGGGGGATAAAAACATTCAAGTTTTCTGAATGTTCAACAGGCCTTTGACTCACTAATCAGTGGGAAATCCTGCACATGCTTTTGCACATACATGTTACTATGGTTACTAAATGTTTATGCCTCTATAGCTTCTGCAGGTAACTCATACGATCACACTGAACAGCTCACAAGCAAATGGATTTAGGCTTAGTTTTGTAATCTATTTCAAATATCAAATCTACAATCCCAACACTCTGGTTGGTGCGTTTGCTGTCAGACCACAAACAGAACACTAAAGTCTGCTTGGAAGCAGAAATCTTCCTTTACAGGCGTTCTCGGTCAGGTTTAGTACACACCAATGTTCATTTAAAAGATTTTTATCCCATAAAAACTGGCACTAAAAAAAGCAGCAGGGTTCTCTTTATCCCAAACAAACATGTTAGGTGTGAAAGCAGTATTCATTTTACCCTGATGACGTGTTGAAATCGCACAGTATTTTTTAGGGCTGTCCCGGACCAAAGAAATTATTTTGTTGACTACTGAGGAAAAAGTTTCTCAACAAAGAATCATACAAAAGCACCACTTTATATCCCTAAATCTTTAAAATGATCATGTTTATCAGAGATATGCTCAGAAGTTTCTTGAAAATAAAACATTCAGCTTGAAAAAAGCAGAAAAAAACGACTAATCGACAAAATAATAATTTAAATATCTTAGTCGACTAAGACTAAAACATCTGTTGATTCGAATAATCGATGAAGAGGAAGCAGGGCTACTATTTTGTTGGTTTTATCTTTTACCAACTTTATTGCACCGGTTTCACTTTGAGGTGGTTTGGCCTACAACATCCCCACATGGGTACCAGACCAAAATATCACTCACGCAATCAGGAAACAAAGCCACCTTTGGTCCAGTATTATTCATGCACACGCTCACTCGGTTCACCACCGGAAAATAAATGTCTGAATATTGTCCTTCTGCATAGAAAAGTACACACCAAAATGTTTCCCGTAGGACAAATATTGTCCGTATCTATCCGGAGGGCTGCTTAAACCGTCTGACAATTCAAGGACACTGCTGGTGTTTGTGTTCGTCTTTATGGATGTGTGCCCGCAATTGTGTAGGTTTTGTGTGTTTGCACTGAAATGTACTTTGTTTTAGTAATTACACAACTTTCTCTTGCCATGAGCAGAACAAAAAAAAAGAATGAGTCTGAAAATGCATAGATTTACTCTTCATTACAGCGTTGTGTGAGAACTGATGATCACATGGCTAACCTGCAGTTTCTCATAAGCAAGTGTGTGTGTTTGGAATGATACGGAGACTGATGATGATGTGGAAATTCAGGAAATTGAACAAGAAATCAACTCTGGCCTTGGTGTTTTTGATAGAAGGAAAGGTTGAAGGTTAACCAAGGTGTTTTGTTTATCATTGTACAACAAAATGCATTTGTAGTCCATTTATTGCTACATAAAACACAACAAATATATTTATGGTGGAGTGCTGAGGATGTGGTGGAGTCAAGGAGTCTCACAGCCCAAGGAAAGAAGTTGCTCTTGTCTGGTTGTACAGCATTGGATACTTCTGTATCTCTATCAGCAGGGTGACCAGGCTGTTGTTGGGGATTATCTTTTAGTATCATATGGGCTCTATGCATGCACCTCATATCACCAATATCACTGATGCTTGGTAGAAATCACCCGCTGTAATGTCTCCCGTCAGCTTTCTATGGCTCCTCTGTAAAAGTTGAAAAGGCAAGACATGTTTTCTTAAAAACAAAAAAAAAAGAAATATAAGCATTTTTAGCTTTTTTCCCCATCAGAATGGAGATATTTTATAATTCAGATCAGTTTAGAAAATGAAGAAATAAATAATGCCTATTCCCACCAACTTAAAACTGTTCAGCTGCTCCACCTCAGCTCTAAGGATGTATTCAGTAGTGTGTGGCTCCGCCTCCTTTTCCCTCAAATCCCCTTCAAGCTCCTTGGTTTTACTGATGTTGAGCAGTTGGTTGTTCTCTGAGCATCACTCCGCTAGATTGTTGAATTGTTGAATAATCTGGCCGACCATGGTCGTGTAGTCTGCAAACTTCACAACAAAGTCCTCTCGATGTCTGCTGGGTTTGCAGTCGTGGGTGTACGGAGTGAATAGGAGGGGTCCCTTAGGGACTTCACATGTCCACTACCAGAATGGAGGAGGTGTAACCACCGATCAACACTGCCTGGGGTCTGTTTGAGAGGAAGTCCAATATTCAGTTTGCAGAGTGTGGTACTCAAGCCCAGAGTGATATGTTTGCCATTCAATTACACCAGGGAATTTGTATTGAATGCAGAGCACAAATCAACAAGTAGCATTCTGGTAATCAAATATTGTTTTTTTGCACCGCTACTGCATAATTCCTTTTTTTTTTTTTTTTTTTAAAGGATGTCTTTTCTTGAGTGTGTGTGTTTTGTACTTTCCCTTTCTCTCCTGTCCTCACCCTGACTTCCTGACAAACAGATACCCCGCTAGCATTCAACGCTTTTCTAATTAGCAGCTGATTGGTGTTTTCAAGGCAGTCACAACTGTTTTGAAGGAGAAGTTAAATTTCGCAGTGCAGTGAAGCTGTGAAGACACTCCCTGATAGAAATGTTATACGTGTTAAATAGTGGTGTGATAAATATATGTATGTGTGTCGAAGGAGGGCTTTTGGGACTGCGTTAGTCTTAGTCTCCTTTTTCAACTGTGGTATCAAAAGTCAATAATCAAATAATTGTATAGGATAACATTTGGTCTACTTCTGTGTAACTGTTGAGAAGGACTGAAAAGGGAAGAGGTCAGAAATGTGCTGTTTTTTTGGAAGGCCCCAACAATGTCGTCATGTGCCTTCAAATCAAACCTCTTTGTGGAAGCTTCTGCGTTGTTACTAATGGGTACCAGCCAGCTGGTATTGTTTTCACATTGTGAGTCTATGTGTGTGTGTGCCGTCATGGCAAAATGTGTTCCTGGAGACACAGACTGCAGCAGGAACGACCACAGAGGCAGGTTTTAGTACTTTGCCAGGTGTTAATATTTCTTGTTCTCCATCTGGGGACATATTTTATCACCGTGATCGTGCGGCATCTGTGTACGATGCAGTCACAAAAGTTTAGATGTGTGGTTGAGATGAAAGTGAGTTCAGAGTGGGCGTGGTCCGTGGTCCCCTTTAGTAAATGCCTGGTGTAATTTATGAGAGAGGTCCACTTAAACCATCAAAGCTTTGATGGTTCTTGACTTGAACAAAAGTAATTCATATTCTGATCTCTTTATAATTGTGCTTCCAGCTGCAGTCTGTCTTCTAGTCAATCTTCGCTAATGACAACATTGCACATCCCATCATTCGTTAAAAAACTGAAGGAGGCTTCTGACAAGTGCCAAGGACCGGATTTGTACGGCCGCCACGAGCAGAGAAAATCAGGTTGTGCCAGGTCTTTTTCTGGTGTTCTTGTAACGATGCAGATGTGAATGGCTGTGCTCGGCCATCATTACTCAAGATTGTTTCACAGATTAACAAAACATTATGCACCGCTCCAACATTCATACCATGTTCCAGCAAACTTTAAATGGTAATATGACTACAGTTTTTTTTATTTATTTAATGTGATGGTTTATGCCAGCTTGTTGGTGTTAAGGGAGAGGAAACAGAAGAAGGATGATGATGAAATGATGGAAGGATCTTGTCTATCTTCTCCTCCCCCTCTTCCGTTGTCTCATTTTAGCCCACCATCTGGTGTTGTCTGCTAATGTCTGTGCATGCTGTAGAACAAAGACATTACACCACCTCTACACACACACACACACACACACACACGCTCAAAGTCACAAAGCCTTTCTGTGACATACAGTCATATTCATATACATTCTGCAATATAACAAGAATACTGTACATCCACCTGCTGTGTTGGCTCTCTGTAAAGGCATTTTGTGCACACAAACGCTCGCACATGCAACATGAAAGATGGTTTTTACCCATTTTTTTTTTCTTCACACACGGACAAGCATACGCCTGCTGAGTTGGCTAGTGCCGTGAAACTAATGTTTGAAACAAAGATGCTCTTTTCTGCTTCCAGACATTTCACACCTCTCTTTCTCCTCTCTCCCTCTCATTCTCTTCATAGGGTCATAGTCTGTACTTTGCCTTCCTTTGGGAAATGTGGTCTGTCAATATGACAACACCAACATTTAATGGAAAAAGCAAGTTAATTACTAGTTTGTATATAGAATCCACCATACAAGTCATGGGTGAATCATCACATCTACAGTCATAAGCTGTGCTTTTGTGTGTGCAAACATGTTTAATTTAAAGGTTGTATTTATGACATTCAGACCGTTCATACAGCAGACAAAGTGGAGTAAACTCTATCGTATCTCCCTCTGTGAATGTTGTAATTTCCAGCTTCTCTGTGCTTTGTTTGGCCGGCCTCGTGTGTCTTTTAGTGCATTTTCGTGCATGCACGTTCGTGCACGTACGCTCACGGCTGCCACTCTGCACTGCACTCAGGGGGGCGATGTTGAGGAACCTTCTGGTTCCCCCTCAGGTAAACACTGTTAGCTCTGTCAGCCCTGCTGCCATTGTTTGCACTGTTAGCGCTCATTAGCTGCGAGGCGGAGGCTATAGATATGCTCTGAATTATAAATTTAACACCTTTTAGGATCCCATCCAGAGTCGAATTAAATCACAATTTGTCGTACTTGGTGTTTCCACCAAATGCTTCTTAGAGGCACAGTCACTCCCTCTCCCTTTATCACAGAATCTATGAATATGCAAACATCTTTTCTTTCAAAAGTTTTAACTACTGGACACAAGCTGTCTCCTCCTTCACTGAAAAGTGAATTCTCTGTGCTTGTGCACACCGGTCTTGCAACTTCCACTTCAGACTTTGTCACATGTTCGACCACGGTTGGCTCATGTATATATATATATAAAAAAAAAAAAAGAATCCTGCTTGTGAGTACACCTCTTGAACTGAGATTTGAGGTGTGCACAGATGAACTTTTCCAGTCTTGAACAGTCTCCAAGTCTCACACTGGCTCACTTAACCTTCTGCAAAGTCGAGCTCAAAAATCCAAAGAAAGTAATCAACATTTAGCTATTTGTGCAGCTCTGCTTTTGGCATCCAGTATATGATGAGCGCTTCCATTTGTCCTTTTCCTTCCCTTTTCTTTTTTCCACAGCAGGAAACATTCTCCTTAGTGCCAGATGCTCCTCACACACACACTGTCATATTAAATCAGTAAACAGTTGGCAGCTGGTGACAGAGCACATTCAAAACACAAGAACTTTATTGAACAGTTCCTTCATTCTGATTATCCCTCATCCATCACCGCTGCAGCCGCTGTGTGTGTGTGTGTGTGTGTGTGTGTGTGTGTGTGTGTGTGTGTGTGTAGTAGGGCGTGTAAGAGTCTGTGTGTGTGTGTGTGTGTGTGTGCACTTTTTTTGCAGTCTGTTGTCTATGTCTGTTACATCTCAGTGATATCGTCACCAATGTGACCTCACAGAATCACTACAGTAGATCCCCCATCTGTTAGACCCTCAGAGACCTGTGTACACACACACACACACACACACACACACACAAACTGCTTGGCAGCTTGGTGTCTCTGCTGGAGCTGCCATCAACCCAGTGGAGAGCAGCCGAGAAGGGTTTCATGTCCCCCCCCCCTCTCTCTCTGTTTTTCTATCTCATCTCACATCTCTCCACTGTTTATTGAAGTTTTATCAGCTCTTTGGTCAGCCTATCATCTAAAGTCGCTGCTGTGCGTTAAAGCCCTCAACACACCAGTGTCACACACACACACACACGCTCAGAGTTGTGTCACACATGTCAGTTGTGGGTTCAGCCACCGGGGGATCAGCATGTTGCTCTTACATGGAGAGGAACAGCAAGGCTTTTGTTGAGAACAACAATAACGTGGATTAATAGGATTTTCCTAAACTCAGTTTCGAGTAAGTGTTCGACGATTTGAGGAATACTTCGTTGCTTTGTCTCCAGAAGGGTCTTAGACGTTTCGCCCCTCATCCAAGAGGTTTCTTCAATTCTTAGACTCCTTTGCTTTCTTACTGAGAGTTAGATCAGTGGTTACCAACCTTTTTTTTCCTGGAGCCCCCCTTGCTTGTGTCCAAGACAAGCCAGGCCCCCCCATCCTCATATACGCACGCACCTAAAGAAGAAAGTGATTCATTACAAATCTCTATTTTAAAGATAATATTGAATTCCTCCTTTTCATCAAACATGTATCAAACATACACGAAAAAGAATTACTGCTGGGACATTTAAATATTATATTATACATTTCAAGAGAGATACCTAGATAGAGATACATAGAGGCCTACCTCCACCCAGGTTGGGAATCACTGAGTTAGAATAGAAGATTGATACCACTCTTATGTCTGTACTCCGAAGCTACCGTCATCCGGTGTTTAATGTAGATTCATACAAACATCTTCCTCTTTTTAATATGTACATGGATCAAAGCTAGGGATGCACATGGTTAACCGTTTAACCGTTAACCGATAACAGGAACTTTGACCGATTAATACTAACGGTTAATTTTTTTTTTAACACGTGACAACACGTGCTTTCCGCCACAGCCCACTTAACAGCAAAAATGAAGCGCGCAAAAAGGAGTTCTGTGTGGGACAATTTCGACCGAAAAGGAGATGAGGTTATTTGCAATGATCCTCTTGAGTGGACAGACGCGCTTCCCGAGGCTGGCCATTCTGGCCCGGCGCTACCTCGGCATTCCCGGGACATCGGTGCCATCTGAGCGCGTATTCTCCGCTGCGGGTCCCACGGTAAACAGACTGCGCACCAGGCTGACCCCAGAGCATGTCGACATGCTGCTTTTTCTTAATAAAAACCAGTAAAAAGAAAACAAATCCGCTATGGCGAGAGAGGACTGGGGTTTGCCTGGCCCATTTATTTTATTTTGAGGGCTGAACATTTCGTTAAAAAAGGAGAGGTTTTTTTTCCGGCTATAGTTGCAGCACCGAGTGGATTCATGTGTGTGTAAGTTTTGTTTATCTCTAGCGCGCCTGTGTTTGTGTGTCTGTGTGTGTGCGCGCGCCTGCATGCGAGAGAGAGAGAGAGCGAGAGGAGGGGCTGACTGACAGAAGAGGTGAGAGCCGGTGAAGTGCTGTTAAAAAAAAACTTTTGTTTTCTGTGCAAGACTATGGTAAACACTTAATCGCCCGGGCGTTTAATTGAACCGGCGTTTATTATGCCAAATGAGGTCGGACCCCGGCGGCTATTAGAGCACAGGCGCGTATTTGCACATTTAAAAATAAAGCCCATAAGAAAAAAAATTGCCACGGTACTTTTGAATGGGTCACAGACACTCAATAGCGCATTTTAATCTTATCAGTTAACGGTTATTAATCGGTTAATGAGCGTCGGTTTTCGGTCATAAAAAAAATTAAAAATGTGCATCCCTAATCAAAGCGTAAGAGTAAGGCGGACACAAAAAAGTTAATTCATGTGCACTGCCACACAATGTATGATTTGAACAATTTCAAAGCTCAAAGATGCGATGTTACCATGGCTACGTGACTCCAGACCAACAGCAGTTACGTTGATGGCGTGAATCAGGAGTTCAGGGTGATTGCCTCCATTACACTTCCAGAGGTTTGCACAGGCCTGATTTTGGAGACTGCACCCGTTTGCTTCTTCCACCTCCCCACAACCAAACACCACCAAAGTATAGCTTCTGTTCCCGCAACCCATCGTTACCACACCCACTCTCCACTTCCAATTGCATCGAATCATTTCTGAGTCCAGACTGACATTCTGTGTTAAACCCCTCCGAAACAAAACCCTTTAGCGTTCAAACATGTAGAAGACAACAGCTATGATTTGCAAACTGTTGGCGGGACCCAACACGGTGTTCATGAGGGGGAGCTCCGGCACATGAACAGAAGGCTGCCCAGCGTGCACCGTGACCCCTTATTACGACGTCACCGCCCATGACCACTTTTAGCCTTGTAAAGCGAGTCCTGCACCGCCAACATCTGCTGTGGGTTTCGCAGGACCTGCATGCTGGCTCGCCCCTGCATGCGTGGACTTCTAATGTGCAGCTCGAGGGGGAGTTCGTACACTGACAGCGTCGGCGCGGTACTCTTCAAACAGACTGTTGACATCAACAAGTCAGATTATACAGTCCCAGATCTGTATCCCTCCCTACAGCTTCATCCTATATCATAACAATACGTCAGCCATTTCCTTTTGTCAAAAATGTTCCCATCTCAGGATACTCACACTGCTCCCCCATGCTTGTTCTTCCCCCATGGACATTCCACCTCTCTCTCTCTCTCTCTCTCTCTCTCTCTCTCTCTCTTGTACTTGCTCAAGATTGTCCGTCGACGTCCCGCCACCGCCTTTACACCGACCATTAGGGGACAGTGGAAGAGGAAGGTGGAAGGGATTTGATGTCCCATCATGAGTGGCCGGCGATGGGACAGTTAGCCATAAATCAAAAGCATAGCCCATAATGTCAGGTTTTGTCCCTGGGAGTACTTACCTCAGACATTTGTGTGTCTACGAGGGCGAACGTGTTATCACACCTCCCGCCGCAGTAAAGCACAGCGGCTACTGTTGTTTGGCCTTGTAAATGGATCCTTGGGCAGTCATTTCCACAGCATGGGGCTTTCCACACACACACTCCCTCACTCTCTCTCACACACACACACACACACTCAGTTTGCTCTGCATGGCTGGATAGAAGGGCATCTGCGAGTAACTCCTTGAAAGAGCACATCGCTGAAAGCAGGTGCCCTTACACACAATTAATAGAGTTAACAGCGTAGTAGTATAAAAGTATACGCCTAATATTACTCACACAACTGATAAGTAAAGTTATGATCATCATTCTTCCTATCTCCTCCCTCATTTTTATCTTTTTTTTTTTATCTTTCTCTATTACTCTCTCCGCCACGCGGGCGGCCTTTCAGGGTGATTTAAGGACGTTTTTTTTTTTTTTGTCTGGGCGTTTTAGTCGACTGCTCCGGCTCATTTCAACATAATGTGTCTCTCCGTCTTTCTCCCACACACGTTTCCCTGGCTTTAATAAAACAACACCCGCACCACAACACCGGCAGACACCGAGCTGCCTTTTTAATAGCGTGTCCTCCTGTTGATCCATCATTGTGGCAACCCATTTAAATGTTAAACGACCGGCATGAGGAGGTTCATCTATGCAAACGGCCTTTTTTTCCTCTATAACTGGATGGGTTTGATGGAGTTCATGGAGCAAAGATACAAACGCCTTTTCACGGCAGCGGAAACAAAATACACACGAGTGCACACTCGCGGTTTATTATCTTAGTATTACACAGAGATGTAACCACCTATCATAGCAATGAGGCTGATATAATAGAAATGTTTAGTGAAATTGCATTGTGCACTTACAATTTTTTATGTGCCCTTGTCCCCACCTGTGCTGTGTGTCTCTGTGTGTGTGTGTGTGTGTGTGTGTGTGTGTGTGTGTGTGTGTTTAAGCAATTTCAGTTAATCAAAAAGTTTAATTTAGTGTTTTTCTTTCTCATCTCGGTTGTAAAACCCCACAGAACATCCAGGTTTGACACCAAATAATGATTTTATTTGTTTGGTTTGTTAGTCTGGTAAATTATCAGAGGAAGCCCAGAGGCTTCATTGTTTTACAGGTAAATTGAATTCATCACCCAGATAATGATAAAAAAAACAAAAAAACTTACATACATTTGCATATTCTTGTCAGATTCCATAACCCATCTCACGGCCCCGTGGGTGGTCCTGACCCCCGAGCTGAGAACTGATGCTTCAAAACGTTTCTGCAACGTAACGGCATCGGTCCTCTTGCTCTTAATTCATTCTGGCGTTGGCTCTGTCCCATGCTGAGCGCAAGAAAAATAAATCATAAATTAAACAAGGCAGGGACGTTCAATCAGATAAATAAAGAATGTAGAGGTGGCGGAAAAACAGGGAAGTTGCTAAATCATGAACATTATTTCGGACATAATCTCAGAGACGAACAAATACTCTGTGTAATTATGCGCAGAAAGTAGCTAACATTTCTCTTTTGGGTGTTTCAAAGTTCTTTCCAAGGTCATGAGCTCCCTATCGGGTCTGGACAGTCAGTCTGATTAGGGGAGGGTTTTTTTTCCAGCAGGGAAAACAGTTTTCTGCAGAGTAGAGGACTTTGTGTCGGCTTAACGCTGTTAAACCTACAATCCCCACAGACAAACACTGTCTAAACCTGACACTGCTGACCCACGCAAACGCACACATACACACCGTCACACACACATTCAGACTGAACTCATGCATACACAGTACGCAGACAGGCGTATGCAGACTAAAGCCTGGCACCTGCACACAGATGCCGACTTTCTACCATAAGAACATGCAGTTATTTCTGACAAACGTGCATCAAAACAGTGATGTACAGGAGAAAACGGAAACTCAGAATAATATAATCACTTGTACAAGCTACAAACAGCCCATCCTTATGCGGTGCGAATAAAGCAAATTTGATCATTTGCATTACTTGGGCCACACCCATCCGAGAGGAGGAGGGGCTTTACCTCATCATCCATCGCCAAAATATACACTGCTGCTGCTTTGTACATGTGGAAATCCCAGATATGTCAGAAAATCATATGCTGTCATATCTGGGCTCAATTAATCTGGTTTACTACAGCAGTATGGACCCAAAGTAGAATGATTTTGATTGGTTTTAATTACACAACACGATCACTCCTTGTTATCATCAGTGGTGTTTTTAGATCATATCATTTCTCAGACTTGATGATTCTTATATCACATTTATATAGACTATTATTTTACTGTTGATATCTACAGTTTCACAAATAAGCATATATTTGTTTTCAGTATTTGGGGTGAAATATTGTGTTTTGATGAATGCCATTTCTTGTCATTACATTTCAATATAATCCACATGTGTTCCAACAGTGCTGCCTCTCTCACTGAGCCGTCTCGGGCTTCAAACACACCCTTTCATCCAGCGGGACTTTCTTTGTTTCTCATATTCTTCCCACTAACCCTGTGTCAGACTTAGTCATTACTGCCATACGTCCTCATTGATAATATGGTGTTTTCACCACCGTAATAGTCATCTTTAACTACACTGCCAGTCTTCCCTTCTTGTTCTTTCCATCCTCTCCGTATTCCCTCTGCTCTCACTACTTCTATGTCTCTCTGGCTCTCTGTGTTTGCCGTATTCTCCAATTACCTCTTGAAAATGTACAGGCCATTTTATTGATATTGCTGAGCTGAAAGGAGGAGGAAAATAATGTGTATATAAAAGCAGTCAGTCCAAATGGGTTTTTTTCCTTTTTCCTTTTTTTTTTTAAAATAGACTCGGGACGCAATTTTTCACTCAGAGAGAAATTTAGCTGAGAAGCTCCTTGTGATGGTTTCTCTCAAATGGAAAAGCTTTTAGTTTTGCTTTTGGGGCCTATTCAAGCTCAATGAGCTGACCTCGGCCTCATCACCCCTCACCCTCTTCCCACCCTCCTCTCTTACTCATCGACGTCCCTCCCTTTCTCTCCCTCTCTCCCAGAAGGAGGAGATGTCCCGTGTGACAGGCTTTGTTCCCGAGAATGGGAAGGAACAGCTCACGTTCGAGGTGCCCCTTAATGACACCGGCTCGGCGGGCCTGGGCATCAGCCTCAAAGGGAACAAGTCCAGGGAGACGGGAGAAGACCTGGGCATCTTCATCAAATCCATTATCCATGGAGGGGCAGCGTACAAGGTGACATCATATTCACATGCACACCTGAATGAGCAGCACATACAGACAAACTGTTGTGAAATACTAATGGTTTTATTAGTTTAGTGGTCTGACTTCCATGTGGTAACGAGGCGACATTCACTGCACAGTCATTATAATGTCTGAAGGGACTCGAGTTTACCTCCTTCAATGCAAAGAAAGCAAAATGACGACTAACGTCAGACCTCATTATTTATGAAGCTGCCTTCTTGGGACACCTCAGCTGTCTGTGTATTTTTGCTGCCATGTATTCCTCTCCGGCTGACCTTTGACCTCTTACTCACCCGGACACCCTTGACATGTCGCAGACAGGCAGACAGGCAGACACACTCAGACGCTCAGTATCTGTGTGCAGTGGGACCAGAATAGACTGTAACGGGTCAGACTGCTGATGGTAGTCTGTGTGTGTGTGTGTGTGTGTGTGTGTGTGTGTGTGTGTGTGTGTGTGTGTGTGTGTGTGTGTGTGTGTGTGTGTGTGTGTGCGTGTGTGTGTGTGTGTTTGTCTGAATGTCACATAGGACAAGGGGATGCAAATGAAGCATTTACTTATACACATGTTTGCAGACACAGTTAACAGGGTTCTTAAACTAACCGTGGCTATTTATGGATGCTGTGGATCTGTAAAACATGCGTAAGTCTGCAATCCAACGGTTTAATCCTGAGGTGTACGTGATTTACAGGATGGGCGTCTGCGTGTCAATGACCAGATGGTGGCAGTAAACGGAGAGTCGCTCCTGGGACGCTCCAACCATGTAGCCATGGAGACGCTCCGCCGCTCCATGTCACAGGAGGGGACCGCGAGAGGGACGATCCAACTAGTGGTGCTGAGGACTCAGAAGGTACACACACAACTGTTACAAGTAGCTTATTATACATTACAGCCCGACCTACTGAGGAAAGTAACTTTGTTGAGGAACATTTCAGAAATGAACACGTGATTTCTCAGACATATATTGCATATATATTGTAGAGCTGCCTCTCCCCCAGGCACAGTTTCCATTTCACTGTGATGTTCTTGTAAGGAATTGCTTATTTTTTAATGAAACTTAATACCTCATTAATGTAAAAATAACAAACGAGCAATAATATAACAAAGTAGTCTATGCTTCACTTTGTATGGCGTTACCAGCCATGAGGTGCGATTTAACTTGGCTCTCTTAAACTAACCATTATTTTCATTATTGATTAATCCGTCTATTATTTTCTACATTAATCATTTGCTCTTTAACATGTCAGGAAAAAAGTGAAACAACCCCCATCCCAGTTTCTCCGAGACCACTTGTTATGTCAGTCCATTTTGTATGTCATATAACTGGTTACATTAAAGCTTGAAAAAAACATATTATGCCATCTTTCCATGAGGAATTACTGTAACGATCATTAAAATAATATTTTTTTTTTCTGACGATCAACTAATCGATGAGTTGACATAACGTGGCAGCTCTACTTGACTCTAATGAGACAGGGCTCTAAAATATACCTAAAGGTGGAATACATAACGTATTAATTCATAATAGTCTTCGATGTCTCTTGTCATTGTCTGTAAAAGACAGAATCTGGGTTAGGACACCCACTGTGAGAATGGGAACACATCCATGCCTCTGTCAGCTGACTAAGACGAAAACAAACGCTTCTTTTATCTTCCTTCTGTATCTCCTATCCCCTCTTTTGGCTCTAACGGACTAAAGCGCCTTTTCTTTTTTCCTTGCAGTCAACTGCCTCTGACTTTTAGCCCATCCGTCCATTCTTCTCGTAGTTGACACGAGTCACTCTGCTCTTACCAGCAGCAGTAAAAGAGCATCCTCACTTCAACTATCCTGTATCTCTTTGTGTGTGTGTGTGTGTGTGTGTGTGTGTGTGTGTGTGTGAGTGTGTATGAGTGTTCTTCACTCAGCTGTATCTCTTTTCTTCTGAGTAAAAAAAAAAAAAAAGCTTTTCACCTCGGCTGCTTTTCAGCTGATACCTTTTACACAGCTCTGTAGAAAGTCTGTATAAACCGTCGTAGACACAAAGCAGGCTCCAGTGTGAATGGCCCTTTGCATGGCCTGCTGGTAGTGGAGTACAGTATACACACTGCATGATATGCTCACGAGCAAGCACCTTCTAAGTGTGCTAAAAGGAACCCACCTGGGGGGATCTGCCAAAAACCCTTTTCTATCACGGGGATTTCATCCAAACCCATAAAGGGTTGGAGCTGATGTGGTGCAGCGTTACCCACAACAATCATGATTCACAAATGGCGTTTTTTGTGCCTGTTTATGTGTGTGTGTGTGTGTGTGTGCTGGTTTGTGGGCGTTCCATTTTAACACCCATGCTTTCAACAATCCTTGAATAAATTCCAAAAAAGGTTCTTTGGATGAAAAAGCTTCTTAATGAACTCTTCTTCTGATAAAGAACCAGTGAAAAGCCCTTTCTTTATAAGAGGGTTCTTCAAAAGCTTCTGGGACAAACCTCAGCCATTCAAGCAGAAGCCGTTCTGAACCTTTGTTTGTAATTCTGTAATTATAGAAGTCACCCTTCGTTGGTCAAAATAATAGCAAATAGCTTGCGGTATGACGCCATACGGTTCAATAGCACCAGCAGCTACATCCTCCCTAATAACTGGGATTGTAAATGTCATGGAAATGGGATTTATGGCAAGGCTGTTAGCTTTAGGTTATAATAATACGGAGCGGATGTGTGCATGCAGTGGTGAACTCGGGCTTGCAGGGCGTCCCCTGTCAATAGCTTGATGGTGAAAACTGTTAGCAACATCAAAGTGTCTCATCCAGGTTTCCCTCTTTTTCTTAAGAGTGGGAAAAGAAAGGATAAAAAGAGAGGCAGATAAAGGCGGATAGATAAGAGACTGTACCTTAAAAGCCTTTTCAGGCTCCTGTATTGATGCTTTTAGCATTTCAGAAGTGGACCACTCTACTTTTCCCCCCTCCTCTCTGATCTTTTTTTTCTTTTCTTCTTTTCCTTCTCTACGTCCTTGCTCTTTCTCTCACTCTGTTCTTCTTACTGTATTCATTCCCGGCCAGCTCTCTAATCTCTCACTTCATGCGGCTGCTCTTTTCAGTCAATAACTATCCACACAACCTCTGTCTATAATAAGTGTGGCTCTGCACGGGTTCCATGGACATAATCTGACACGCCACTGTGTGGTTGTCTCAATACTAACTGGAATTCAAAGTAAAGGCTTGCTAATGTACAGCCTCTCCTGTCTGTTTCCTGTGATTAATATCACTTTGAAGGCTACATTTTGTTTTAGTATATCCTATTGTTTAGATGTACTCATATGTATTTGTTTCTCTGGACAGATAATAAAGGTTAACATCATTAAATCATAAAATATATAACAAATGTATTGAACATTCAGCTGAAGCTTATTTGCAGCCCCGTAAAAAACAACGAACCAGAGAAAAACAGAATCTGGGTGATGCATTGTAGGAATGTGTCTGTATCTATAAAACAGCGTTTTTTGCTGACCGAAGAAGCAAATATTTAATGGAGAGTAATCTGATTGCACTATGACATCGGCTAATGGGATGTGTGCTGAGAGACAGCCAGGCGGGTGGGGGGGGGGGGACCTCTGACACACTGAAGAGCGATGTGTCCCGGACTGGAATTGGGGAGAAGCTGGGCAGCTCAGTGGGGGGTCAAGAGGAAGATGACAAGGGGGATTTATTACTCGCACACTATCGTTGTGTCTTCTTTGTTGCTTGAGCGGAGTCCAAACACAGACAGGCAGATATACAGAGAAATGCTGAGTACACTGAACAGCCAGAGCCACATACATATGTATGCACCTTAATGAACACGTACAGTTTTCTGCGCACACAGAAGACAAATAAATGCTAATGAAATTCCTAAAAAAAGAATACACCCTCAAAGAGACACATTACTCCAGAGCCCTAAGAGGGGCTGGGTGTCAGTATGAGTGTCATTGCCACACACAGAGAAAGCGGTGTAAAAACAGTTACACAACCCTAGGGGCCATGGGAAACGGAGCTCCCCTCTTGATCCTCTACTGTCTTTTGAATGTCTCTGGCTTTCTTCTCTCATTATTACTCTTTATTCTCATCATCTAATTGTGTTGAAATGGACCGCTACAAAGCTCTCATTCATTCCTCCGGTCGTCCCTCCATTTAAATGCAGTCCACACACCAGACACTTCAGTACAAATACATAACACGGACAAGCACTGCTGTAACTCCTTTTGCTTGCTTGCTTTTTTTTTTTTTTAAATGGTAATGTAGGTAGCTATTCCATCCCGTGATCTGGCTGTATGGAATGTGTTTTGAAAGTGTTTAGTAGTCTTTGATTCCTCCCTGTTTTAGGATCAACATGGGGTGTCACCCAATCGCTCCTTTGACAGCTCCTCTGGCCTGTCGGGGCTGAACGGCCAGAGCAACAGCCCCGTTCACTCTCCCATGGTCAACAACGCTCTCTATGCATCTAATGGTGAGTGGAGCTAATTTCTCATCGTGTTTGGTTAGCAGACTAGTGGATATGACATGTATTTGTATATATGTATACAAGTGCATCTTGTCCCTCCTGGTCTGTTTACATCAGGTCACCTCAGACACAGTGTGTCGTCGGAGAGGGCAGTTTGTGCAAAGCAACAAGAAAGATGCATGCATAGTGACATTTGGTATATTTTGTAAAATGGGAAACAAAGGTTTCTCTAGAAGAGGATGTTTATATTCCTCAAACTGAGGTATTAAAAATATGGTATCTGTACCAGACCTCTACTATTGTCTTGGACCTGTGTCAACAAAATGGTAAATTTTTAGATTTCAAGGACAAAAACACAGGACACAAAACAAAACACCACAACAGAAAATAAGTAAATAAATAAAATAAAATACAAAAAATAAAATAATAATAAATCAATATGGTGGTACATAGCATCTACAAACTCACCAACCAAGTAAATAAGTAAAAATGTTTCACTGATTGAGGGATCTCAGTCCAGATTCAGACTAGCCCCCCACCCCCGCCAATACATGTGTCCAAAAACAGTCCCAGGAAGTGGTCCCATCCTCCGCCCCACCTATCAATCTGTTTAGCATGGACTCATAGTGCAGCCTCGACTACCGCGTCCACCCAGTCTTTCACACTTGGACGTTTAACACTTTTCCAGTGTCTTAAAATAATTCAAGCCAACCATAATGCCAGAACATTTACGTTTTGGGATTTGTCCCCTAATAAACACAATTCAGGGGTCAGAGGTATCGCTGATCCGAGCCAGCCACTCAAAACCTCCATGAGTGTGTCCCAGAATGGTGTCACCAGGGCACATTCCCATATGCAATGCAGCAAAGTGCCCACCTCTTCCAATACAAATCGTCACTTATTAGTTTCCTCCTGTGAAGTCTCGTTGGAGTGTGGTAATAGCGATGTATAATCTGATTCTGTATGAACTTTCCTCTTGCCTCTCTCACATATTTTCCACACTCTGATATAATCTCCAACCAATTCTCCTGTGTCAAACCTATGCTCAAATCCCTCTGCCACACCAGTTTCACATTAGATGACTCACCACGTAGACAATCGTTTCTTAATTTATAAAACTGTGAAGCTGTATGGCATCCCTGTGACCTTTTAAGATAATCCTGAATTTGATTATCTAGGATTACTTTAAATTTAAAGGCTAGACAACTTCTCAAACAAATGTTTGCCTTCAAGAGTGAATTAGTGAGTAAGGTCAACTTAGGACATGAATATATCATCTTTATACAGATCTCCTATAGTGCGTATGCCACGTGAATGCCACTGGCTCCAACAAACAGGTGTTTTCCCAATACAGATGGCAGGATTGTTCCACAAGGATTACTACTGTTGTACATAATTGATAACTTATTTACTTGATGTATTTTGGTCCATACTTCCCCAGAGTGAACACAAATTGGATTTGTTGTGTGGACTCGTTGAGACAGTCTGTCAATCATATTAAAGGGTGAACACAATTTTTTCTCAATGTCCATCCAGTCTACTGTGTCTTCCGTTTCTTCCAGTGTTTGAATAATTTTGACATTTCCAATACTAAGTAGTACAATCTTGGACCTGGTAACCCCATTCACCCTTTCTCCCTTAGGGACACATCATTTACTCAATTTGATTCTTGCTTTTTTCCCTTCCCAAAGAAAATGTTTACTGTCATACCTCCTAAAAATGTCAGGTGGTATAGTGATTGGTAACATTATGACCACGTAATTAAATTGAGGGACAACACTCATTAACCTTTCCCCACAATGTAAGTCTGATCTTTTCCCACTTCCCTACATTAGTTTGAACTTTCCCTACCACTGGGTTAAAATTTAGTAGGGGCAGTTCATCCAGATCCTGGCTGAGACTGATTCCTAAATATACCTTTAGGGACCCATTTCAATGTAAATGTTTCCATCATGGGTCAATCGCATGATGTGGATAGGGGCATAGCCTCAGACTTATTCCAATTAATGAACATTGTGAATATAATTGGATGGTGTCCATCAGATGTGGTAATGAGGTAAGTGGATCAGTCACCACAGCCAAAATATCATCTGCATAAAGCGATAGTTTATGTTCTTAGAGCAATGTTAACGTAAACCAGGGGGGTTAACCTCTTCATCTTTACAGATATATTTGTATAATGGAGTACATAATGGAATACATATGAACAAAGACAACAGCGATACTTTCCTCTTAGTTTTATTTAAAGTATAATATTAACCGGGTGCTGCACTGTGGTGTAGTGGGTAGTACGGGTGCCTCACAGCAAGAGGGCCCGGGTTCGATTCCCGATCGGGTTTGGGTTCCTTCTGTGTGGAGTTTGCATGTTCTCCTCATGTGAGTATGGGTTCTCTCCGGGTTCTCCGGCTTCCTTCCACAGTCCAAAGACATGCAGGATGGGGGTAGGTTGATTGATCCATGACCCTGAATACAGGATGGTATAATATTAATATCTGTATGAAGCACAGCCTCCCTTGTTTTTTTAGCTTTGTTAAAACCCCATAGGGTTATTATAATCTATATATCGTCAGCTTGATTAAGCTCACCTGGGCCTTTCCAGCTAAAGAGGCTAGTTAGTCCACATGCTCACTATCTGGCTCCCTGGCTGCAGCAGGCATCCACCTTGCATAGCTGCTGTTTGGTTTTGCACCTTCATCACATCCGCACATGGCTTTCATTACAGGCTTTGTTGATCTGCTCATGCCATTCATGGTAGGGAAGCTTTAATAGATGACTTTTGGTGTTGAGCTTTTCATCACAAACCCAGAGCCAGTTTGTGACAGAAATCTACACTGAGCTTTATTTTCTTATATTGAGAATCCATTTTCATGCATTGATTGGTTACTTGCTTCTGGAGAAATGCTGCCATGTACGCAAATGCTAATTAGACCGTTTAGACCGTTTGGACTTAACGGAGATGTATCCCCGGATCGCTTAACCTCTACTTTTAGGGCTGTTTCCATTCGAGGGCAGTGGTAGAGATGGCCAGGATTTACTGGGAGAACCCTGCATTTTACAAAATTGCTCACCACTAATTGCTTGTTTCTGATGCAGGTTAACCCCTGACACACACATATATGCTTGACAGTGTAGAAAAGCGACACACATTTTCCTTCCATAAAATGATATCCTAAATTTTGGAAACCCAGTTCATTCTGACCCTGTTACATTCCTGATTTGATTCACTTCTCTATTATTGTGCTTTTCTGTTTCATGTGTTTGCCAGTGAAGCATCATCAGACGTGGGCATATCATTTGCAATAGGATCAGTAAAGCACTGTATGAGTTTAATAATCATGAAAAATAAACAACGTCTGCAAGATAAAACAAACGAAAAACAAACACAAACAAAACAGACACTACAGAGTAGCCTTAATTAGAGACTATTCTAGCCCTATTTCCCCTTTCATTTCTCTCCCTAGCTCTCCCTCCTTGCTTTTGTTTTTCTCTCATCTTTGTCAAGGTTGTTCTGCTTGCTTGTTATTGTTTGGTTTGGCCTGTTCTAAAGGGTTATTTCTGTTCTTGCTTCATATCGCTCTTTTCCGCAAACCCAATCCCTTCCCTCTCCTATATTATCTGAATGTGCTTGTGTGAGTGTGTGTGTGTGTGTGTGTGTGTGTGTGTGTGTGTGTTAGTTTGTCCGACTATACATCCTTGTGTCAACCTCAGCGTTTGTATCTACTTCTATGTGTGCAAAAAAAATTGTGTATATTTGTTTCGGAATAAACTAGTGTGTGTGTGTGTGTGTGTGTGTGTGTGTGTGTGTGAGTGTGTGTGTGTGTGTGTGTGTGTGGGTTCAGGGATTGTTGGCCAGCATCACACTGTTGTTCTTGTGTGTTTACATTGGATCTGGTAAACAGCTCTGACCTTGAATACACTTTGCTGTTCAAATCCACCTCGGCTGATGTCTTACATACACATAGTTGTGTGTGTGTGTGTGTGTGTGTGTGTGTGTGTGTGTGTGTGTGTGTGTGTGTGTGTGTGTGTGTGTGTGTGTGTGTGTGCGTGTGTGTCATGCGGTACATTTTTCAGGCTCTTCGAGTAGTTGCATGTGCGGATTTTATCAATTTTTACACTTGCCAGTATTCTATCCTCCTAATGACCTGTTTCACACACTGGAACTGTTATATTTTCCATTGAAGTCCTAATGCAAACGAGAAAATACTTTTTTTTGCACCGATGGGTGCTTTTGCAAAAGAATACATTGAGCTTAATGATTTCCTACATTATGTATTTATGCAGATGTGTGATATTTGCATTTATAGATCTGCCTCTTTATCTTTTCTCCGTTTCATTCCGTCTGCTGCCGTGATTCCTCCTCCCTCTCACTCTTTCCTTTCCCAAGCACTTTCTTCCTCTTTTTGCATTAATGGAATTAACTCAATTAAAATACAGTTTTAGTCTAGCTTCAAATACAATGTGATCCTCACAAATATTGTCATTGAAGCACATTGATTTTGAGTTTGAAAACCAAGATGTCCAAGATGTATTTTCACTAAAGAAGCGCTGATTGTCCACATGGACACATCAGTTTCATTGTCATGGCCGGTGCTATGTGTCTTATCGTTGTACTTAAGTACAATACAAGTACAGTAATCGAGTTAAAAAGACCGACACCAGGCAGGAAAAGTGTAATTGAAGATGTCATCAATGACATCGTGGAACTTCTAGGATCACGTCCTTTTGGAGCTTGATGCATTCAAGTGACTGTTGTGAGATTGCGTCGCAGGCAAAATAAACTTGACTCCGAACAGAAAGTTAAAATATTGTTTTAATAATTCAATTCACAAACACGTTGTCGACGGTTACAGGCGGAAGGAAGGGAAAGTTGAGTGCAAAAGAAGAGAATTCATATATCTGCAATTGAAGCAAACTGCCATTGATCTATTATCCACACAACAAATGCCTTTTTCACTTCAAAGAGTAGGAGTCAGTGAGAACAGATTTGTGTGTGTGTGTGTGTGTGTGTGTGTGTGTGTGTGTGTGTGTGTGTGTGTGTGTGTGTGTGTGTTATCTTGGTGATAGAAGAATGTGTTTTTGACAGTTCAGCTGATTAAGGTGCTGGCAGTGAGGAGGAGGAGGAGGAGGGAGGAAGTTTAGGGAAAAAAAGGCTGAAAACTGAGTGGGAGATAAAATGATTTATGGGAGATCTGAAAGGAGAGATAAATGACAGCCAAAATATCAGATTGCAAGAATGGGACCAGAAGAAAAATAAAGCAGGTGATTAGTGTAGGGAGAGAGAGGGCGAGAGGGAGAGGTAGAGATGAGAGGGAGTGATATCTTCAGATGCCGCCGGTTTTTTTCCCCCCTCTCAGCTCCAGCTTCTTCACTTTCAGGCATCATGTGATGATGCGAGCGTATAAAGGACACGCTGCTCGTGCAATAATCCCGGCGTGTGTTGTGTGGCAGCCGCGCGCTCTAGAAATGATGACTGTATGCAAATCGTGCTTGGCTGGGTTTGTGCGTCTGTGTATGAAGCCGTCATGAACTAGTTTATCAAGCAGACGGGGCCATATCACCGAGCCACATCTGCAGGCGTAGAGCTGTTTGGTTTTCATCCTCTTTCTGTCCCCATTCTTCCTCATCTTCATCTGCCTGCTTCTAGTCCGTCCATCTTATCTTTTCTCTTGTCTTTGTTTAGTTTTTAAATTCTCGAGACCTTTGTCAGTAGTGTAGCTTTTTACGGTGGTATCAAATTGGATATTGAGACGACTATATGGTTGAAGTTCTCCTGACCTGGAAAAAGAAGAGTCACCTCGTATCGCTCATCAATGCCACGCTCCATTGAGAAGGCAGTGCGTTGTGTGGTGATGGAATCATGGTTGTTGAAAACATACAGTGGTGAAATGGCATTATAGGAGAACTATTGGCGTTTCTTCTCACCAAAATGAATCCAGGCTGATCACCATTGCTGTGGTCCAGATAAGACGACCATGGTGATTCAGAAATCTCCCTGATTTTTTTTCTGTTTTCCAGTGACCAATGGCAGTTATTCATACATGGACGAGGAAGAGGAGGGGGAGCTGTATGGACATGACACAGAGTTCATCAACTCGACCCAACACTCGTATCTACAGGAGAGGTTTGTAGTGGATGTTTATTTTGATTAAAAAGTTGCCACATGGAGTGCTTTATACATGAATGAACATGAAATATAGTTCTGAAGCAGAAGTGTTTTATAGCAGAAATCAGAGTGAAACAAATAACTCCGTATGACCAATTTGCTCCAGGGAACACTGTCACGTCTCTAGCCCAGCTCAGCCTCAGTCTCCTTCAAAGAACCAGAACCAGAACCAGCGGCAGTTCCAGCACGTCAAAGCCTCGAAGAGCATGGACCTGGGTACGACTCAGAACCAGCAGCACACTGGTGGGGAGATGTTTTTCTGTTTATCTGCTCTGCATGGCGGCTGCATGCATCTCACGGAAATCCAAATGTTCTTGCTGATGCATGGCTGCTGCAGCGACGGCATGCTCATCAAAGCCACATGCAGACTGACACCTCTGCAGACGCACACCGCATACTCTGCAACCACGCACATACAGTACACACGGCAACACATGCAGGTGGGGAACCATGCCTGTTGCATGATTTGTGAATGTGGAGACACAGTTGAATGTCTCTTTTGCCTTGCAGCGATTCTCTCCGTGACTATTACAGCTCTTTCCAAATCTCAGACAAAGAAAATGGAATGGGTAACGATTTGTGTGGCGTTTTAATTCAGCTTAATTGTGGCCTTTTATTTATGCAGACCAACACCAGACCCCTTTGTCACCTGTTTCTCTCTGATTACTTATATGCTGATGCGAGGGATTGGTGACATTTCAGTGATGGTTAAAAAGTCACCATTAGAAATATGTGTAGTGTGTGATTTGTGGTGTCTGTGTTCATGCATACATATGTGTAATATGACAGCAAATGGTGCGACACTACAAAAGCTTATTGTTTCAAATGTCACTTCCCTCCTTCTCAAGCTGGTGTGTGTGTGTGTGTGTGTGTGCGTGCGTGTGTGTGTGTGTGTGTGTGTGTGTGTGTGTGTGTGTGTGTGTGTGTTTGTGAGAGAGACAAAAGAGCAGGAGACTAGCTGAATAGCAAAGACATCCACTTTTAAATGATAACAGCGTGATGTTTGAACTGTATGTCTGTACATCATCCCCTTTGTATTTTACACAATTGATCTACTAATTGTGTGACAAACAAATGAGGATTTAATTCATGATTACTTGAGTGGCATGACGTGTTTTCCTTGCCAAACAATCAAGCAGCAGAAATAACGACACGACTGTGGTTAAGATGTGGTTTTATTTCCAGCATTAGTTTTGAAGGGAGGACCTTACATCGTAGGGGACACATCTTGTCTCCCTCTGCTGTGTTTACTATTCCTGGCCTCTCCTCTGTCAGAAGTCACAACGTTCAGGAGAACAGACTGCTCACACACCACGAACAAGACGAGACTCTGGAAGTAGGAGAGGTGTACACACCTGGATGAAAAAATACAAACACACAAACATACACAGAGAGGCTGGCATAAATGTAAAATATTCTCTCAGGGCTCCAGATTAACTATTTGGTCGCCCTGGTGCTCCTAACTTTTTCATTTAGGTGCACCCCAAATTGTTCACTGCCCCTTACGCCGCAGCAATAATACCCATATTACACCTTTTCTTTACAGTTCCTGTACATGCTGGTCATTTCTTAACACATGATGTAAATGACTATGAAGAGGAATTACAGTTTTTTTTTTTTTACTTTTTTAAATTTAAATCTCAACACAAACAATAAATCAAAAGGGGAGGCGGGCTGCTGGCCCACCATGCACCTGTCACGGTATCGGTTGTTGCTTTTTAACGTTTCAATTCGGAACGATGTTGCTCCGACAATAAAAGCAGCGCTCGCAGCCAGTCTCTGGCCATACTATTTACAGTAAATGCATAATGTCGGCCCTACCATGGTGAACCGGAGTCTGGATCAAATTGGTTCTCAAAATTACGACCAGTGGGGCCCGGTTCACGACACCGTCTCGGTGCCCGATGAGACGGGACCGGTATCTTGCGGTGCGAGGGGAGACAGGTGGTGATGCAGTTAACGCTGATGATGTCGTGTCTTTGCTGGGACAGGTGCTACGGATACAACACCTCTTTGTACGAAAAACAATTACAGTTCTCTTCATGTCGTCACACAAAGAGGAGCAGGATAACTACAGTTTCTAACGTAGTATATTAACGCTTATACACCCTGATTTCTTTTTCCCACGAATATTCACCGAAAAAGAGACCGGGGTCAGAGCCAATCAGAGACGAAGGCCCGCCCCTACACATAAACAGACCAGCTAGATGTTAGGAGCACTGGTGCTGATTTTTGGTCACATGCGCCCCCAAAATGTTTGCACTCTGGAGCCCTGTTCTCTGTATAATGTGTTTGTGTGTTCACCTAAATCACCTAAATGACCTAGGCGACTCCACCATCGTGGGCAACACTGACCGAGCTGAATTTCAGGATGAATGATGAGATACGTTGGCTACATCGTAGTGGGCTTTCACAAGCCAACATCGAGTCTGTTTTAATTTAACTCTTTAATCCCTGGTGTGGTTCGTTCGGGCAGTTGTGAACGCAGTAGTTGTGCCCAAACATCCAGTTCGAGAATGCTTATGAGAGTTGATCTCAGAATGTTGCCTAGCGAACCAAAATGCAGGCTGCCCGCTAGTTAAATGACAGGTTAATCTGAGTCAGAGAGGACTGACTCGCAGCTCTAGAGGCCAGTCATCTGGGCTGAAGAGAACATACAAAATATGCTTTATAAAGTTCGCAAAAATGGCGATAAAGTATGCAATAAATCACTGCCAATTCAACAAGAAAATCTTTTGACCACAATTCCCTGCATAGAAGTGGCAGCTCTGGAGATGAAAAAGATACTTGATATGCCCCTCAGGAAATTAGTATTTTGCTTTCATTTGTGCGCTGTGAAACCAACCCAGACTCGATAGAAAACTAACCAAAAGTATCAGTTTCACTCTGATTCGGATTAGCCAAAGGGACTTTTGCTTGTGAAAGTACCTCATATTCCTATGCTATCTTGGCTCTGGTTGGCCAGTGCTGACGGTTGAGGTTGGAACAAAGCAGTAAAAATGCTTAAACAAGGACAGAATATGTGGCTTCATCATCTAACATGTAGCCAATGTCATACTTAATCTAAACAAGACCTCCAAAAATCTAATGTCCATACGTAGAGATAAATCCAACTGCTGATAATAGTTAATAGTTACTGCTTGTCATAATTTGAATCAGTCACATATGTGCCTTGTGAGAACTACATTTTAAGAAAATGGAACAGCCGGTGCTGGTAGGGAATGAGTTCCCGGTGGGTTTTGGCTGTGTGCTAGAATGTGTGTCTCAGTAAAAAAAAAAAAAAAAAAACAGAGAGAGAGACACAGTGCATTGTCAGCATTTCATTTGTGGGTCAGTTCTTTAATTCCATTTTTATTTAATTTGTCCTTATTTCGTTTCCAGCTCCATTAAACATTTAAGAATGAGACTGGTTGCAAATGATAAACGCTACATCTTTGTCTCTTTTTCCGTCTCTGTCCCTCTCCTTGTCTACAGGTTTTGTTCTAAGTTTGCATTTAGTGTATTTCATATAAAGCTATAAACAGAACGGTGTCATTTCTCTAACTCGGTTTGGGATAGTTTTTGTTAGGTTGTGTGTGTGTGTGTGTGTTTGTGTGTGTGTGTGTGTGTATAGCCCTGCCTAATCATATGCCTCGGTGTGCGTCACGCATGTGGCGTCCACTGATCTGCTGGCACACACACGTATGCACACACAGTCATCCACAAGCTACCGGGCTGCAGAAGCAGTTGTGTTGATTCACCGCAGACAGATGCCGTCAGACATGCACATAGCTAGAATTACACTTCAGGCTTGGTTTTCATTAAACAAGCATTTGTTGGAAAAAAAACAGGTTACTTTTTGGTTTTTGTGGTGTGAGTGAGTTTGTGTGTGTGTGTGTCTGTCTGTGTGTGTGTGTGTGTGTGTGTGTGTGTGTGGTACCAGTCCATGTGTTTCTTGTTTGTATTGGCCTGCTTTGTGACATTTGGAAGGAGGGAGGAAAAGCAAAAGAAGGACAGGGGGAGAGGCAGAAAGTGAAAGGAGGATTAACAAGGAGCAATGACGGGGAGAATGTTGATCAAAGTAGGGAAAGAGAGAGGAGAACACTACTGGATGAAATCAGTGTAACCGAAGGAAAAATGAAAACATGGAGAAGAGAAGTTGAGGGTAAAGGCCGGAGGTGAAAGAGATAGATTGGGGGGTCGGGGTGAAAGGGGAGAAGGGAGGGAGGATGACAAATAATGTGGGAGAGATGGGAGGAAGGGAAATGACTTCAGTAGCAGTGAAACGGACTTTACATCACAGGAAAAAAAGAGCAGCTACTCCACCGTCTTGTAAAACAAGACAGAAAGAATAATAGAGAAAGATTTAGAGAGGACAAGAGGCTGAGAGGATGGAAGGACGGAGAAATGCAATAGGATCAAAAGTACAGATCAAAAGGAACATGTGGACAGTTTGACCTTCGCACTTTTGTCAAGCCGGGGCGCAATAAATAAAAATGAAGAAGTCAGAGGAAGGGAGGAATCGAAACCGCAATAGCAAGCGTGTATTATGTTCATTAACGTGTGTTGTTTTTATTTGCAGTGGCAGATGAGAGCAACGTGGGATCCCTGGCTGGAAACACTGCAGGTAAGGCAAATACAGACGAGCTGCACCTCATCAATGTCAGAGATGTAGAGAGACGCCGGAAAACATACGCACATTTACAAATTACTGCCTAGGCTCAAATTATTGTTGTTTTTTTAAAACAGTGACAAGACAATAAAAAGACCAGTAAGAATAAAAAAAATAAAATAAAATGAAAGACACACTTTCCACGCAGCAACAGTTCTTTGTTGAGGTTCAATGAGGATTCCTTTTTTTATTATTAATCAAAACAACCTCTGCTGATTCTCTGTCTCTCCTCATCATCACTCTCAAAGTCACGATGTTATTTACCATTTCCATTCCCCCCCCCCCCGCCCTCCAGTCACATTTACATCCCACTTGACTTTTCCTCCTTCACTGCATCTTCTGCCTCCCATACACTCAGCTCCTCCTAGAAATATCTCCTTGATTTGTCGGAAGTGCAAATGAAAGTAGGATTTTCAGTAGGACCGGAGAGACGAGTGACACGGTGGCTACTTCTGAAAAACACACATGGGCGATCTTTATCTCAAGGGTACAAGAGAGAAGAGAGAGAGTGCAGGCACGAGGAAACATTGATGACAAACGCTTCAACCGCCCCATGTTACCATGAACAAACTTTTATTTTTCACTTTGCCTTCAAGTCACCCTCATTTCATTTGGAGCCACTTGGATGTAGAAGCACTCAACATTATTCCACTCCGTGTTTCTCTGTCCGCCACTTTATTGTTGTCAATCAGTCCGGCCTGTTCCCATGATCTACTCTATGTAGAAGCATAGACTTTTATATGCTAGGTCCATATCCATTCTACAGGGAGCAAGAACAGTAATATAAGGAAGATATGGAAAGAACGCAAGGCGAGGACTTTCTGCACTTATATATCAGAGTGAACCGCTAATAAAACAAAAACACCTTCCAGACATTTGTTAGTGTTTTTTCCTTTTGGAGTTTTTCGGTTTCTTATCTTGGCTTTGGAGCTTAAGTGTAACCAGACTCCAATAGAGGCGCTGTATGAGCCAGAGCTTGGCACAGTTGTTAAATGTGTTCTGGACGAGATACAGCGGTGTTAAAAGCAAGGCAGGGGGACATCTCACACAGGAAAAGAGGATTAGGGGGCTTGGGATGGTAAACATGGAGAGGTAAGGCTTCCTGGAAAGAAAAAAACAAATGATGTACAACTGCTTGCATATTCTTATAGGTCTGCAGAACAAAGCTTTTGATGGTCAGCAATCTGAACCTGTTGATGATTGTGCCAGCTGTTTCTCTGTGTGACATTTACATGGCCCTGTTTGCTGTCAGGAAACTTAAACAACAACAATGCGTTGCTTACAGGTGTAAAATGAAAACCGTCTCATTGATAGTGACTTCCCCTTGTGTTCCAGTAACTGGAGAGCACATGTTCTGTCATTGAACTGAGTGGGTGGCAATTTGAAATGAATAGGAGTGCAAAGCTATGCAGCGTGGCCCGATTAAACTAAAATACAGCATATTTAAAAGTTCAAAACTAGATTTTAATACAGAGACCCTCTACAAGAGAGGGTCACAACATTAAAACAAATGCAGGCCTTGCTTTATTTGACATGGTACTTTTCTGGTTCATTTATGGTTAGAAATCTCTAATAATTCAAACACCAAATGATACACCCTGGACGTGGAGTTTCATTGCTTCTGTGAGTCTTGGGCCCCGTGGCAGATTTACATTTTGTTCAGTTTATAATGCAGCCTCGTAATAAGAATAATTTGGGGCATATTTTCTTCAATGTGCACCTCTTTGTTGTGCTGCACTGTAGACTCTACGCTGCAGCTTGTTTTTGAAACACCTATCTGCAATAAATACTGCAGAACAAAATGATTTTATAAGGTTTACCCGGTCCTGTTATTATAGGGACAAACAATGTGGCTGCTACTGTTTGCTGGTATCCGTTACCACTGAGTCTATGTTGACCTGCAGTGATATCTGAAGTGAAAGCTTCTTATTTTTCATCTGCAAATCTGGCCGTATTTTCCTAACGTTCCGGTTTTAGATGTGTTGTCACCAGTAATATGCCCGTTATATGTCTGGTAAGGGCTTTTTCCCCCCTGTTAGATTTATAGACCTTTTTTTTCTTTTATAAAACTCCATCCTGCAGTTCCCCCTCTACCTGTTGCTTGTCAATGCATCTCCTGTTTTACAATGCCACAAAGCCCAGAGAGCTGTTAAAGAGAGTGTGTGCCTGGCAAGCGTGACAGTTCTTTCCAACCCACCTTCCTTCGCTCTAATGTATTTTTTATAACTGAAATGCTTCCAACAACTCCACGCTGAGATGACAGACAGCTGCATGGACCTTGGTGAGAGAGGGGCGGAGTCGAGGGAAGTGAGCAATTTAAAGACAATGACTTCTGGGAAATATATATATATATATATATATATATATATATATATATATATATATATATATATATATATATATTATTTTTTTACTTCCAGCAATGGTCTTTCCTCCACACCCTGTAGAAGCAACTGGGCGACTGCACCACAAATACACACACACTCTCACACACGAAAGTATTACTGTTATGGTAATGTTATGGTAATGGAAATTCTCCATCATCCTGTGGAAAATGTGAAGCTTGGAATATTTCATATTATATTATAATTTTGCAGAATCTGAGATGCAAAGTGACGGATATTGGAGACCATATTACAAAGTGTGTGCGTGTCTACATGTGTGGAATCCTTCCCAGAAAGAGTGTGTGTGTGTGTGTGTGTGTGTGTGTGTGTGTGTGTGTGTGTGTGTGTGTGTGCTGAGCATGTTTTTGTGACTAAATGTCCCGTGTGTGGAGGCAGCAGCTGAGCGAATGTTTGAATCTCTCTTTCGTAAACCCAAAAAAACATACTTGTCATTGATGAACACTAACAAACTGTATAAATACTTATTCCACTATATGCTGAATGTGAAATTGTGTAAACACACTCGTTGAGTGTGTGTGTGTGTGTGTCTCTGTGGTCACACACGCCTGATGTCTTTGCGGCGGCACAGAGAAGTAAGAGCTCAATCCATTCATTCCACTAATGAATCAAATCTGCTGCGGAAGAAGTGACACGTGAAATACAGTTACAGTGACAGAAAGGGATGCAGCAAATACATTCTAATTAGGCATCATTCAAGTCACTGTCATAACAGTCGGTTCAGCTCGACGTGAACGGTGAGACGGAGAAAGACTAGAATCACGGCTCACATCGTTCCCAGGGCGGAGACAGATCCTCTCCTCAAGCAACTTTAAATAGGACAGTGCAGTCAAACGCACGCTGCTGACGGGACATAAAACAGTCGGTTGCAGCTGTGTTGCTTTCACCCACCGGTGATGGGGATGCTGTGTGTATCCCACAATCAATGCGTGAAGGAAATAAATGGCGAGCAGTGAAAAATCCACAGGAGTGATGAAAAGCTTGTCAGGGGAGAGCATGCGTGCCAATGTCTCTGGTTATTCACTTCTTACAGCGGGCCCTTACATGTGTGCCAATGTCTCTGGTTATTCACTTCTTACAGCGGGCCCTTACGTGTGTTAAATGGTTTGCATGAGTTCTGAGACAGGTGCTCCGACGCTCTGATTTTGTGGAATTATTCTCGTTCGTCTCCTTGTGAGGATACGCTCCCGCACACCAAAGTCTTCCCTTGCATTAAACCCGTGTTGTGAAAATACCCAACAGCTAAAATGCTTGTGTGCTTCTGTTGTAGTTTTCCATTTGAATGTGTCTGTATCGCCGTATTCGCCGCCGCCGCCGCCAGCTCCCTCTCGGCCACTCCCTTGCTCTCTCACTCACTCGCTTTCATGCCAACGCCATTCAGGCTTAGAGGCTGACGAACAGGCAGAGAAGCTTAGAACGAGCAACATCTCTCTCTGTGTGTGTGTGTGTGTGTGTGTGTGTGTGTGTGTGTGTGTGTGTGTGTGTGTGTGTGTGTGTGTGTGTGTCAGGGGGCCGGTATGTGATGCTGAGGCAGGCTCGTGCAGCCCATTGTCTAAATCTCTCCCTCGTGGAACTTTGACTTTGACTACGACAGTCACAGACTGACAAGACTCTGCCAAAACCAGCTCTTTAGAGAGCCATATCTTTCTATACCCCCTCCCCCCCTCCTCTGTGATTCTCTCTTCATTTCTCTCTCGTCCTCCTTTTCATTGTCTCCTCGTCTCTCTGGCTCTTGCAGACGTTGCTGTGGATTTAACCTGAAAGCCACCTTGTTAGGCTGATGTGGATTGATGGATTAATTTGTCACAGTGTGAGCAGCACGTCTCCCGAGTGTACTGGGCGGTTCTGTGGACGTGTTGCGAAACACGACGCGGCGCCAACACACGCTGGCTCTTTACAACTGTTCTACAAGCAGAATTAAAAACCAAGCAGTCCCGACTCGTCCGTCATTTTGACCATTACACTTGAATACCTTTTTGCTGGCGTGTGCATTTTTACTGTACGAGCTATCGGCCTCCGTTCGATGTGTTCGTGTGTACTGCCTCTCTTGTATATTGAATGCCCTTTGACCCTTTCCATCTCCCCCAGTAAGCCAATAAAGGTGAGCAGTAATCAGGAGATGGTCAGCGTTGTCGTTTCTTGCTGGTGCAGCCATTCATCTCCATCAGGGGCTACACACTGATCACTGACATGTGCTCTACTGTATATGGTATGATGCCTGAGAGAGAGAGAGGGGCGGGGGAAGAGGGAAAGCCATTTGTTTCTGTCCTGGACTAATTGGTGGCATTCCCTTTGATGGATTCATTTAGGAAGAGTTGTGTGTGTTTGTGGACGAGTGTGTGTGTGTAAGAAGATACCTCTCCAGTACACATCTCATGTACTCTAGCTGTTTACTGTGATAAAATAATAATGCTATTTTCCTGTCACTGTACCAGAATAATACTGGGACTGGTTCATTTTCTTCTTTTTGCTCCCAGTGATCCTTCTGACTATTTTCAAAGTGATAATTTGGTTGTTTTTTAACGCTTTTGAGGTACTTATTAGTATTACTTACAGTAGATTACCCACTGTGGAAAAACAGACAGGGATTACGGCACAGCCAGCAGCAAAGCATTGTACTGCTGTGGACGGGGCAAAACATATCACCTAAAAACATGTATTTAAGTGTATGCTTTATTTAGAATATTTTCAGTGGTTTACCTCGTCATCAGACGGCCCTTTCCAACATCGACCTGAACTGAAAGCAACGTTTATGCTCTTTTTTAGTCCATCAAAAGATATTGTTTCAATGTTTCCCTTCAGTTCCCAGTTGGAGTTTGTTCTAAATGTAGCATACACTATTAACCCACTGAGCTTATTTTTAATACTGCATTATGATTTCGAACCGGTTCTTCTTAGTCGCTGCTCTTCTGGAACCAATAAATACCCACATGAGGCCGAGGATGATGTCACATGACTTTACAGTTTATGATGCCCGTTGAATTATTATGGCGCCCTGTGGGATAGCAAAACCTCATTCCATCTGCTGGGAGATTGAACCACATAACAACACACATGTAATATGCAAGAAAGTGTTGCTTACAGGATATGGTATTGCAGACACACACACACATACACACACACACACAGTTTACCTTAGGATGGGACATATATGTAAACACATACCCAGGAAACACCATTTTAGAGCCATGCTTTCACAATTCTATATCCGAGTTGGACAGTGAAGTATTTTGGCTGTGATGTTGTGTTTTCCTCAAACCTGGGAGCACGGGGGGAACTTCCAGAGATGGGACGGTGAGAGAAGTCAAATCCTCCACTGGCTGAAAAAACAAGATCTGGGTGTGTACGACGTAGAAACAGAAGGCAGGAATGGGGTTGCGTCTCCGTATGAGCTCGTCTAAAGTGTGCTTTGGTGGACTGGAAGTCGGTGCTGTTGTCAAATCTGCTGGCTTTGCTGCTGCTGCCCGCTGCCAAGACGCTCCTTGGTGTAATTTTGACTTTCAAAGTAGCCCATTGCCTTCCTGCCAACAAAATAGCCTTGGGATAGCTTGGCGTTTCTCTGTCTTTGTGTTTTGTTTTTAATTTTTAATTTCTCTTCTCCTACTCTCTCTCTCTCTCTCTCTCTCTCTCTCTCTCTCTCTCTCTCTGTAGTTGTCACTCCCATCCTCTCTCTTTCACTCCAAGGCTCAGCCTCTTTGTTTCTCTTTCTATTGCATCCTCTCACGGTGTCTGTTTTTCTCTGCCAGCCCCCCACTCTCATACTCTCTCCCTCAAACCACTTTGTTACCCCTGTCTTGCTTGTCATCCTCTCTCTCTCTCTCTCTCTCTCTCTCTCTCTCTCTCTCTCTCTCTCTCTCTCTCTCTCTCTTGCTGTCTCTGTCTAGCTCTCTCTCCCTCTTTAAAAGCAGCTTAATTCTATCATCTTATAGTTGGACAGTAGTAATTACATTTATGACACAAATCCTGCTAGTCACAGCAAAATACTTTGTGTGTGTGTGTGTGTGTGTGTGTGTGTGTGTGTGTGTGTGTGTGTGTGTGTGTGTGTGTGTGTGAGCGAGCGAGCGTTAGAGTATGTGGATGCATGCTCATCACCCAGTGTGTGTGTGCTTGTATACTTATATACGTGTGTGTGTGTGTGTGTGTTGTTCATTCCCTGATAACCCTGCCCCATCACCAATAAGCTATTTCTGATAGTATTTATTTCATCCCACTACCCAGCCATGTTTGGACTCTGGGTCTGTGTACGTTCTGTGTGCTCCTCTGTGTTAGACTTCCTAAACGGACTGCGATTGCCCTCACACTTTACAGATCCCCAGTGGAAAATGAACCTTGACCCTGCCTGCTTGCACTGAATTTGAATGAGGAACATCACAAGCATGTTTTCATATGGAATTAAATAATCTACAGAAAGCATTGCATGACTAAACACTGATGTGTACACATCTAGGCATGTCATTTGAGCCTAAGTATGCTGGATTAGGAATTTATTCAAACTGGGATGAAGAAACAAACAACACTAAGAAACTGGTTAACCTTTGAGGGCGTGTTGTTAGCGACTGCAAACATGTTGGCCTGAGTTTCTGATTAGAGTGTGGATGAAAGGAATAATACATAAATACTGGACAATTAATGTTGAGCTTTTTCATGGTATTGGTGGCCTTGGTTCAAATGTTCCTGGCAGCTCTAATCCACGGTCCTTGGAGGTTTCACACAGTGGATCGGCTATCCTTTATAATACACTCAGCTCTAGAATAAACCGTTTGTTGTTGCATGTGATAGGACTACTTAAAAAAAAAAGTTTCAGTTTTTTGCTAAGATTGAAGATCCTGCTGTGCTCTTTGGCTGAGGATCTAATAGCATGTTTGTTACTTTTCCCTTCAGCGTGGCCACTGTCCTATTTATCTTCTGGAAGTCATTAAGTCGGTCATCAGTTGTCACAGCACATGCAGATGTTTCCATGCATCACATGTTATCTTTAAGCAATTCACCACCCGTCATGGACTGCGACATATAAGACAATGTTGAGCAGCTCCCGTTGGCCTGAATTTATTCATTTTTCTGTTATTTTAATGGAGCAAAAGGTCTCGTTACAAAGAAGAAAGCACATTTGAAAGTTAAACACTGGAGGCTTTTTCAGGCTACGGTAAAAAAAAAAAAAAAAAGCCTGAAAGCAAGATGATTACATTGCTTTCACTTTTGACATGCAGTGGGAGGCGAGTTTCATGTTCATGAACAAAAGTGTGCATTTCATTTTTTTTCCACATAGAAACCTTTGTCTTTCTGTTGAAAATTGCCATTCTTTATTTTGGGTTTTATAACCGGAAGTCCTTAGAAACTGCCATGTGATTTAAAAACGCCTAACTACTTGTACGACTCCAAAGTGGCCAGAGTTGATCTAGAACTGACCCATATGTGCATGGTGGGAGGGATAGTGTTTATTGTGAGAGAACAACATGTTTTATCTTCTATGGATGTGTATCTGTTCAGCCGCATCAAAAAAAACTATCGAACCAGACTCTAAAATATAGATGAATTACATAGCACTTATTTTTAATGTTTACTACTCTGTATGCATCTGGATGTCATGGGGACTGTGTTTATGCATGGGGGTGTCACGTTATTGCCCTTGTCCATCTCCTCTCCAAGCAGCAGACTTACATTATGCATGTGCATACATTCTATGCACGTTATTACTGTGTGTGTGTGTGTGTGTGTGTGAGTGTGTGTGTGTGTGTTTGGTTAATGGTTGTTTAAATAGATGTGGAAGTCACATCAGCCCTCTCATCTCCTCTGCTTTGAGAAAAACATGCACACACACACACACACCCACACACACACACACACACACACACACACACACACACACACACACAGGAGTTGTGTAGTATAGGGAATCATTAGCTAAAGTGATGCAGGTTTAGCTATCATGAATCACAGTGGCATCATATCGACAAGCCAGAGCCAGCAAGGAATCCAAAGTGTGTATGTGCGTGTGCGTATGACTGTGTAAGGATTACCAGTATTTTGAGCTGGCAGCAAGCCCAGCCTTTCTGCCTCCTTCCCCATTTTTCTCTGTCTCCCTCTCTGCCACCGTGGAATTCCCCCGAGGAAACTTAATTTGCTCTCTGCCTGTCATTGCTCCTCCCATCCCTTTTCCCCCCATCTTGCCCGCCATCAGTGTCTCCCTGCTTTCGATGGCACACAGTGACAAACCACATTAGGAGCACAGATTACCTTCTCTCTCTCTCTCTCTCTCTCTCTCTCTCTCTCTCTCTCTCTCTCTCTCTCTCTCTCTCTCTCTCTCTCTCTCTCTCTCTCTCTCTCTCTCTCTCTGGTTTTACACTCTGCGACCGCCCAGGGCTTGAGGCTGAACTTGATCCAACTTCAGCACTCATTAGCTTTGGCTGAGTTTATGAAGCAGGTTAGCATTAATTGCTAGCTAGTCTGCTTAAAGCTGGGCCTGTGCCCGCTGTGTAAAGTGTGAAGCTCCTTTACCTCACTCTCCCTCGAATACCTCCACCATCTTTTCATGCATTGCTCTCCTCTTCATCATCCTTTCTGCTGGATCCCTCCCTCCCTCAGTAATATCTCTCACAGTATACTTGTGATGATGGATGGAGAATCAGTAACAGTGAAGCGGACCTCACATCCATCACAAACTCAACAACAGCATAGTTAACTGCATTTTTTTTTTTCTCTTTCCTGGCTCTGCTCTCCAGGGTTCAGCCATGTCGCGGGCTTACTGGCTCCTAGCCATTATCTCCACAGGCTTTTGGAACCAATCAGGGCACAGCAGGGTAGACCTATTTGATCAGACCTGGAGTGAAGTAAGACTCCGTATACATGCTGATCAGTTCTTGTTTTTAGTAGACTGGTATCCAAACAGTTTCCTAACTTTTAACTGCCAGAACCGACCGTACCGTGTGACCTAGTCTGAGCTAAAGAAAGCAAGCGGACAGAAACTACACTTACCTTTGTCGTTGCCTGTCTTTTTCTTTGTCCTTGTCTGACCACCAGCTCCATCAGCTCCTGTAGAACTCGGCCCCACCCTCGGCTTGAAGAAGTCCAGTTCCTTGGAGAGTCTTCAGACAGCCATGTCGGAGGTGAACAGGAAGAACGAACTCCTCCCCTTCCACCGACCTCGCCCCAATATGGTCAGAGGAAGAGGCTGCAACGAGAGCTTCCGAGCAGCTATTGATAAATCCTATGATGGGCCGCCTGAAGACGATGATGATGGTAAGGGATGAAGAAAGTGTCCATCGGGCACGTGTGAGGTTTTCCTTCTTTTCTTTGTCAGTGGCTCATTGGCCATTGTCATTACTGAAACGGCACTCAAATGCTGGCCTATTGTCAATAAGAAAAACAAGACAAAAAGGAATATCATAAATGTCTGTAATGTAAAGTTTATGGTCTCAATCACCCGTTTCAAGTCTTTTCAAAGTAGTGCTACTGTCGCTACCAATGCAGTTAGTGAAGATTACTGTAACACCACCTAAATCCGTTGCACCCCTAATATGTGTACGGTTGGTTTGTAAAAAAAAAAAAAAGTGTCCCTCCTTCTTAGTGACTGCTGTTTTAAGGTCAAGACAAAATAATTCAACACTGGATCACACTGATTTTGGCAACACCTATCAGTGATGTCACAGTGGCTGCTTACGATGACAATTAAGAACATATAACTCATATTTAATGGTTAACATAAATCCTCAGTGCCTAGATGGAATTTCCCTACATGGCAAATGATGAATAGTAATGGCTCACTTCTGTTTCCACTGTGCTCCCCAATAACAACCTCTACTCCTTTTTTGAAAAGCCACTAGTGAGCTCATCACAGTTTAGCTCTGTCGTCGTCAGTCCTGATTCATTTAGGAGTGTTTGCCAGCAAAGCAAAGACTTTAAGCATCGCCGGGAGAACCCCCATGCGTCAAGTGACAAAACCTATGAAGTCAAGCAGCAGCAATATGTGATTCAATTCAGATCTGGGCTTTTTTAGCTTTACATATTTATCCAGCAGCTAAATGGTAGCTGCTTAGTTTGTCTCCCTGCGAGGTGCAGTTCAATCCCCAGCTGGGTTATTAGCAGCGAGCTCTTATCAGTCACCACTAGAGTAATGAGTCGGGCTGTTTCAGATCACCACATTCACACAGGATAGGACTAATAGGGCATGTCAACAGCGCACACACCCAGTGGCCACATCTGTCACCATCTTTCCAAGTGTCCGACACTTTGTGGGCTGCTGTTAATTGACAGAGAGCAGTCCTCCCAAGCACACTGTTTTGTCTCTCTCTACATGTGTGCACCTTTGCTGGGGCTTAAATGGTATCTTCCCTTCAGTGTTAATGTAAACGGTCCCCAGCTGTCCGTGTGGAGTTTTTGAGAGGCGGATTAGCAGTTTTACTAGTAGACTACCGTGCTCACTTTTTGACAGTACAACTCCACCGTTGAATATTTAGTCAGGGTTCATGTATAGCTGAGGTTTTGTGTGAGATCCTGAATCCAGCTAATACCACAGTGAATGTATTTTTCACGAGGACTATTCAACAGAGGTTTTAGAGTCATTGGCTTTGATGTCTCACATCTGTAGGGATGGATTATGGTGCTAAATAGCTGTTTCTGTCACTCTCTGTCTTGTGTTTGTACTCCTTATGTCCCCTTATTAACACACCATCCCCACGATCAGTCATACACACAATATGACGGTACATGGTAGACATACGTCATAGCAGCAATGTTCTTATGCTTAGTGTTCAATCACGAAGACGTGCTTCTGTGGACACACACCGACTCACACACACACACACAATTACAATGCCATTCGATTGCTAGACAGCCTTTGTAATTAAGTCTGAAGTGAATATCCAAGGTTAATTCTCAGTTGAAGTAACTCATTTGGTTTGTTTATCTTATAAAATATGACAAGTGGTCCGTGTGTGTGTGTGTGTGTGTGTGTGTGTGTGTGTGTGTGTGTGTGTGTGTGTGTGTGTGTGTGTGTGTGTGTGTGTGTGTGTGTGTGTGTGTGTGTGTGCGTGCGTGCGTGTTGATTTGAATTCAAGGCCAGGCCTCCCGTCCGTCACAGGCGTAATGAGGCATCACGGTTTACGCTTTGAACATTTTAACTTTCTTATTTCTAATTAATTCACGATGAAGTTAATGAATCCGCCATGGAGACGTTGAGTAGAGAAGGTTAAACATCGTGTGGCTGTGCATGTGTGCTCTCCATTTGTGGTTCTTATGCATGCTTATGTCATAGACTGATATGTGATCTTCACTGTATCGTGTGCTGTGGGATTGTTCCTGATTTTACAGCGAGCATGAGTCACTCTGGCAAAGAGCATTACGTGTACAAACCCCTTCGTTGTGTGCTGCTGGAACCCTCTCTTCTTAATGTTTGTTTGAAAATTAGACACAGCGATGGTCCTTGACTCAGCATGATTTAAATACAAAATAATCATAAATCATTGGATGTCTTTGTTTGCCTTGAATTGGAAAACTAGTGATTCACTTCAGACAAACGGCAGTTAGGTTGTAAATATAAGGTTGGAATTGGTTGGTTTTATGAGAGCAACTAGTTTTAATCAGGATTTCAGTTTTAAATCTTTCACTAGGTTTAGCAGTTCCATAAAGTGTCTCACTGGTAATCCTATTTTAGAAAGGTTTACCACTTCAACTTAATGTCAAGACTGCGGTTGTTTATGTTTATCATTTCAGTCTCCGTGTGAATAAATTGAGTTCAATTGATTTAATGTTATAAAATGACGGAAGTGGACACAGCACGATCCAATCATTTTCTTTTATTACTACTTGTCTTTAAGACCCCATTCCCGCTGATCCCCATCTTTCTCCCTCTCTTCTTCTATTCCCCCGAGATGACGCTTCGGAGCCGAGTTCAGGCCGGGACACCCCTGCCAGTAGTTCATCCCGCCAGGGAGTGGGCGATCGGATGGAGGAGAAAGGCAAAAAAGACAAGAAAAAGATACCCAAAACAAAGAAGAAGGACAAGAACAAGGGGAAAGGGAAGGAGAAGGAGAAAAAGAAAGCGGAGGAGCCCGAGGAGACGGAGAAGAAGAGCAAGAAGATAGGCTTCGGGTTGCTGAGGTAACTAACTGTGTGTGTGTGTGTGTGTGTGTGTGTGTGTGTGTGTGTGAGAGAGAGAGAGAGAGAGATAGAGAGAGAACTAGTACAGTAGTTTAGGTACCGTCCAATTGATTTTGTTCAGCCCAGATGAAATCACTGGATTGGCTATTGTGAGTACTCACAATAGCTTGTTTTTTGCATTTATTATGATATGTTTACTTCCATAATTAAAATGTTTCTGGGCAGTGGCTTTTGGAGGGAGGCCTGAAAGGATGGGCCGTTAGCATAGCAACTTGGCAACTTTCTCCCTAGAGTAAGCAACATTTGAGTTACGTTCATTGTAGTTTTTTAGTTGGATTACTCCTGCTGGTCTCTCTAGTGTTACGTACCCAACCTTTAATGCAGTTAATGTTTTCAGACAGGTTAACCAATTGTCCATTTAACATGAGGTCACATTATGTGTCACTGAAGTGACGCGTCTGTGTATACGACACAAGCCTGCATTTATTCAATATCACATTAATGGAGTCCACAAATGCATATATATATATATCTTTTTTCAGTCAAAGCAGTGAACCAAACATGAACACTGAGGTCTTTTTCCCCCTGATGAAACGCTATCACATGTTCACAGGCACACAAAGAGCACTCTTAAGAGAGGTGCTCCAATTTCCTTAAGAGGTGCAGAAAATTATCTGTCAGAACTATTTTGTGTGATTAACTTTACCACTATATCCCCAACGTGAATGGCACATTTAAGTCGACACACCGCATGAATGGGGCAAAGTGTTTCAATGGACAATTTGTACTTTCTACCTTAATTGCTACCTACCCTCAGTTTTTTTTTTCACTGCGGCTGTTTCTGAAATGGGATTTCACATGACCATTACGTAGATACAGATCCCAAGAAAAACACTCGCATGCAATTTGATCGAAAGTGCAGCCGCTGTATTTCAAAACACACTTCCAAAAGAAGTCTGTGTGAACCGGAACACGGAAAAACACTTCCAGATTTCAAAGTCCGATTTTATCACAATGATTGTACCTCAGAATTGCATGTTATATAAAGTGCATTATTAGGCAATTAGACCAACTCTAATTGTACTTGTCTAAAAGGTTCCATGCTATTTTCTCCACCTTCTTCTTCACCTCTATTCTACCTTGTTTTCCTCATTCTCACCTCAGTGTGCCAGTCCTATTAGTAATTAGTCAGACTTGTTCTTGAGGGGAGCAGAAATATTCCTTTCATGTTGTTAAAATGCTCTTTGTCATGCAGTTCAGTTTGTAATGGCTCTTTATACTTCAGCCTTTTGTAATTATGTCAAATCAATTTCATGAACAAAGAGACATGTTCAGTGGATGGGCTGGATTGAGGTTTGTGGTGTGGACTGTACAGTGTGTTTTCACCCACTTCTTCCATTGATAGTTTCAGTTTAATGCATAGCAACAGTGTGTGCCTGCTTGTTTACCCGCATCCATCTTTGTTGATTCCCTCATGTAAGCCCTTCAACCGATCATTGCACAAGATGCAACTTTGGGTTGTATGAGACAATTAACAAAATTCAGCTTCAAGGGCAGTTTCATTTCATGGCGTCTACATTTGTAAATAAGATAATAATAATATCTGTAATTGTATAATGCAAGTGGGTTTGTGAATTGGGTGTACTGACCCTGTTCTTAGCATTTATGTGAGGAAAGAAAAACGGGAGATGGAAAGATATGACACGTGGCACAGCTCACTCATACATACATGCAAGCCATTGCTACCTATAGTAGAACAGTGCAGCCCAAAATAACCACTATTACTGCTTTGTACATGTTGTGGAAGTCCCAGATACACCGGGAAACCATCAGCGTCCTATCTGAGTTCATAACATCACCCAGAGGTGCACTGTGATTTTAATTAAGCTGTATTCACTGTGGATAGCAAGACACATAACGCCTGGTTTACTACAGCAGTATGTGCCCAAATCAAACACCTTTGTTGTGATTTAATTACAATAAATGGATAAAAATGAGTTACAACAAAGCAAGTAACAACAATGGTTCAGATCGATAGGAGCTAGGCTGTGCTAACAATGTAGCTGCTCCATAAACACTGAAAATAATGTTGTCTCGGCTAAAATACAGCAGCGACCTTGTTGTTTGTACCACAGACAGTCTCTGGTTTTAGTCATAGTTTTGTTCGGTCTCTGTATGAAATGTAAGATACTATTGTAGAGCTCTGGGGAGACCACAGACCACTACAATATGGTTTAATCAGTCCATTTAGTCCCTTTAATAGCTACGTTTTGCTACAAAGGGTGTCTTAGATGATGGTATTGATAGAAATGCCGATTGTGTTGTTTGCACTGTTTTTCTACCACCACAATGCTCACGCAGCTGCTGTGAAGTAAAAGTATAAATGCACAACATAAACACTTAAGAACCACAATCAGTCTCTCTCTGTATTTGCCACAGTCATTTTTCATTTTGTCCACTTTGTTCACTCTTTCACTCGCACCATATTAAGTGCTTCCGAGTTCAGGTAAGGGTAGGCCCAATCCCTTCCTTCTCTCTCCCACCACTCTACTGTACCATGTGTTTAATGGCCTGGACAGCCTCGGCAGCACGCCTGAGAATATCGCCGGTTTCATCGAACCTTCTATGCACGGATCCTTCCAACCGTCCTTTCATCCAACTACTAATTCCCCCATCACGTCTTGCCTTAAGTTCCTTATGAAACCAACACCCAGGGATATTTCACACCTTTCCTCTACACCCCATCTGTCATTAGCATGAGACGGCCTTGATGAGAGCCCAGTGATAATCTCACCCTTTCTCTCATCTCCCCCTTTCGGGCCATAGTTCTGTTGCCTCTCTGCCTCTCTTTTTCACACCCCACTCTGGTAATCTTTGCACCGTTCCAATTTCTCCCTCTCTGTCTGCTCCCTCCAGCTCCCTATCTGCATTTGATTGCATGTAATGGAGGTAGACTGAGAAGGCAAATTGGTGCTATTCAGTACAGTTCAGTCTAGGCCAGGCTGCTGATTTCTCATATTCATCTAGACCATGAGGCCAGCGTTGATTGGCCTCATGGTCTAGAGGAGGTGGTACGGGATGATCAAAACTTACTCCGAGGTGTCTCGTTCTACTGTAGTAATGTTAATGTGCTTCATTGGTTGGTTCATGCATTTGACACAAGCTCTCTTTGCCATATACTACAGGGTGTTTCTATGCACCAGCTGCAAAGCTACCACGATGGTCCAGAAGTAAAATGATTCATTTAAACCAAAGTATTTGGCAAAGGGCTGGCTAACAATTAAGTTTTTCACATAAATGAAGGGAAGGTGTAGCAGCGTAGAAAGGTTGAATGTAATTACTGTAATGTGCCATTCACATATTAACCCAGACATTAAAGCCAGACTGGGAATGTTTGTTTTAAATGCCCTTTAAAGTGGACAGCTGGCTCTGTCACTCTGTCATTTGAACTGCTGCCACCTGCCAATCAGTGATGCCAATCATCGGTGTGTGTGTGTGTGTGTGTCTGTGTGTGTGTGTGTGTGTGTGTGTGTGTGTGTGTGTGTGTGTGTGTGTGTGTGTGTGTGGGAGTGCATGGTGGAAATATTGTCATCCTACCGTCATGAATAATCATGTGGTGATAAAACATGATTGGTCACAGAGTCAGATGGTTGTCACATAGAAGGTACACGGTTGCTGTAAATCTCCTTCAGGCAGCGTGTGTGTGTGTGTGTGTGTGTGTGTGTGTGTGTGTGTGTGTGCGTGTTACCATGTGCACAACACTTTGTTCCGCTCTGATCTGTCTAGCTTTTCTCTTTGCTCACCCTGTTAAGATTGATACTCAGACATTCAACAAAATTCATATTGCACACACACACACACAAGGCAAGGAGTGTGTGTGTGTGTGTGTGTGTGTGTGTGTGTGTGTGTGTGTGTGTGTGTGAGTGAGAATGTGTACAAATAAAATATGGTAATCTATGGGGTGAGACCAGAGATGTGCAAGGTTTCCCAGAACCAAAGGACAGCCCGTTGCCAGTGTGACATGTTTATGTGACTGTTGATGCGTTGTAAACTATTTGTGCATGCTGCTCATTTTCAGATTTCAAATGGTGTGAATTTATGAGAATCTATGGTAATAAATGCATGGTTGCCTGCTCGGTTGTAATCATGCACTGCCGTACTCACCTCCAGTTGAGTGTGCGCATGTGTGAGTTTTTGCATGCGCGTCCATATGGATGTTGACTGACTTATGACTGAATGATCTGCTTTCATCAGAAACTGTCATAAAACAAAACTTGAAACTCATTCTAATGAGAGAATGCAGCCACCATGTGAAAAAGTATGAATGTAAAAACAAAGCACCGCTTGCTAAGGTTACAATTTGTACAACATGGATTTCTTTGAGCTCTTTCTTCACGTTGATGACCGTAATTACACTCCCTGCCATGTTTGGCTCTTTTGTTTCCCTCCTTCCCCTTGCTCTCTCCCGCTGCTCATAATGTGGCACCTCTGTTAGCGTGGCCTTGTTTTACACTGCAATATATAAGTCGGGCACCTCAATGGAAACAGCACAATCATGGCTACAGCTAATGACAACTTTTGTAATGTATAGCAGTTTTTTGCTGACTATTTACACATTTATAACCTCTATCTTCTCTTCTCTGCTCAGCAGTTGGACGTAGCTTTGTTGGTGTCAGCTGAGTCAATCATGCTTTGATTTCTGTGAATACAAAGCTGTGACTGAAAGATGTGTATGGCTTTGATTTTCTTTATTTTTGGCATAAATGTAGACGAAAAAATATACGATACGTTTTATCACACATGATATCTTCAGGGTCTGTCGGAAAGTTGAAAATTAGACATTATTGTCAGTTGTGCAGCTTGTGGCTATGATAAATGTTGTATAATTGTCAAACCCACTGGTGGGTTTTGGGGTTCAATTAATTCACTTTTGAGCAAAAATAATATTCACACCTTGAAAACTGGAACGTGAAATAAATAAGTAAAACAAATTATAACAATAATAACAAAACCACACAGCCAAAACAAAAAACTAAATGGACTATTAGCTCTGTTAACAAAAATGTGGATGTCTCGGCAATTAATTTCAGTCAACACAACAGGTAAAATCGAGGTCAGCTAAAATGATTGAGATCATGCCTATATATCTTATGACGAGATGATGACATAACAGTCATTAGGCTCATGCTCATATGTTGTGTATATAAGTCGATATAGTCATCATTGTGTCTGTATAAAAGGCTTTTATTTTGAAGGTGGAGCATAGCCTTTTTTCGGCTGCTACGGGTAGTGGTGACGGTACGGCGCGAAGACATCAGAGAAACGATAGCCTACGGTCATGTTAACAGAACTTTTCGCTCCTTTTTCCAGTTAGTTATGTACCTGAGATACTCGAGGATTACCTGTGTTTTTTGACGTGTGTTTTTGGAGGTGTGCTGTTTTAACACTACGGGTATAAAGTGAATGAACAAACAACTGCAAAACAACTGCCCGTGTGTGTACACATAAGAATAAAACCCTGCCTTTGAAGAGACGCCGGTCTTCCCCCTTTATTGTGTCCTGACCGACACACCACCTTGGATGCAGTATCAACCTTAACGAATCAGCTGTAGTCCCCTACCTCCCTTACAGTGTCCGTTCTGCTATCGCACGTGATATTTCCTAGTAAGCGTCCCCGAACCCACCCGATGTAGACTTGCACATCACTACATCCACCACTGGAATCTAATTGTACAGCATTTAAATATTGATCAACGTTATGAGTGAAGCTTCGAACTATTCGATACAGCCCTGCAATCCAAAGTTAACAAAAACACATCACATATCTAGCATAGCTAGCAATCCAGCTATATTGTGGCCAAACAATATGCTCAACTTTGGTTGAAGGCAACGCAAACTTGTGTGCTAGAAAGCCGTTTCAAGCTCTTTATGCCAGTAAAACCTTGTCTTTTGACCAGACATCGCCTGCCATTGTTTCATAATTAGAGAGCACATGCATGAAAGCGGGCGCGGGGGTGGGGGGGGGGGGACGGGGGGAGGGCACCAGCTGCCAATCAAACCTCTTGACAGAAAGTCATTGGAGTGTCACGGACTGATGTCATGCCTGACAATCATCTGTGTGGGTTTGCCAGTGTGTGCCTGTTTCCTTGCATTTGAATGTTTGCTTCCTTACAGTGTGTGTGTGCTTGTGTGTGTGTGTGTGTGTGTGTGTGTGTGTGTGCGCGTGTGCGTGTGCTTCTTATCGGAGCACACTTGTCAATCACCTGTTCTCTCTGGGATCCATTTGCCAATGACGGCAAAGGGAGGGCGTGTCTGAGGAGCGGCAGAGGGAGTGAGTGAGAAACAGCATAAGAATGGAAAGAATAGGAGAAGTGAGAGTCACAGATGTTTGCACTCATGTGTTTGTGCTCGTTTGTCAGTGGGTTTTCTCCTCATGGACTCTTCAGGAGCACGAGTGTGGAACAGCCCTCTGCTCACTGTTCACCATTCCAGGTGGCAATTATTTGTGTGTGTGTCAAAGTAGTTTATTGTTAAGACATGTTTTAATTTTAAACTGCATTCTTCCTTTTAATGCCATGAAGGCCAGTCCTCTCATCAAAAAAAAAAAAAAGGGGTTAGGGTTAGAACAGATTTTTCCCCTAAAAGTTTTTTTTTTTTTTTTTTGTAACTTTCAACCCATCATCCGTCTGCTTTCCTCTTTGGGTTGCCATCAGTAAACGTGAGTAGATGCTAGAATGTACCGTTACCCCTGAATGCACACTTTAGACAAAACCATGCCTACTTCTGTATGACGAAGGCCTCGTCTCAGTGTTAACAGCTGCATTCCCATGGAAACAGTGCTCTGAAATATAATAGCTACTGTAGCCTGGAAAATAGCAATATTGGGCACTGCATTTGATCATTTTTTTGTTTCTGGACCACAGATGAGACAATAATGAGCTAGCTAGGCCCCTCTGCCTCATTCCCGACCGCTAGGAGACTAGTGTGCTGGGAAGAGATCAGAAGACAGCTCAGTAGTCTCCTTGCAGCGGAGAGTGAGCTCATTTTCTGTAACCAGTGAATAATGTCTCATCCAATCACAAAGACGTATGAATTGTATTATATTAGTCAGCCACAGCACAGAACGCTGCATCAGGCTCTCGGCCTACAGAGTCATTTTGGTGGGTTAATTCCAACAAGACCGTGAAGATGTTTCTAGTGCATTCTGGTTGGAGAAATGCATATGAAACATAAACAAGCATTGGAAATGATGATAACCTGTACTTGCATTTACATTTAAATTTACATTTTGATGTATATACTACTTAAAAACTATCTGGAAGCTACAAAACTATGAAAATAAAGAATACGTTCCAAAGAAACATTGTTTTTCTTCGGCCAGACGTTGCATTTAGTGTTTTTGTAGTTTTAACTTTTCTCACACAGATAGAGGCTTTTAGAAACCTGTGTATACATGTCTAATTAAATCTACCTAACATGCAAATGTAGAGCCATACACTTTCCATACAGATTGTGGTGTTAAACCATGAATATGCATGAGTCATCATTCTGTTCCCTTTAATGACAGAGCAAGAGGTAATTTATTCATCCTAACTGGCTGTTAATCAGCTGTTCCTGCTCTGATATCCCTTGTGGAAGTATGCTCAAGGGATGATGTCGTAGCCCGTACATTTTAAAAACATCTTCTGGATGTCCGCCACATGTGCCAGCACGTGTGTTCGATGTGCCGGTTTAACTGGTTAACGTTGGTTTTTAGCCAGTTCACTACTTCCATATCACACCTGCCTCTACATTTTTAGTAATTCATTGTAGAAACAACACCAGTGATGATAATAGCAAGTAAAGTAACTGAAATTAGAAAATTTAGTTTAGAGTAGTTTGTGTACTGTGATAATATTTAGTTAATAGTTTAGCTAATAATAGTTTAACTGATTTCTAGCATCAAACCGGAGACATTTTAAAGGACATGGCATGAAAAGGATGCTCTGTTACCTCCATGTGCTGCTTAATGGAGATAAATAAACCATAGTTACAGGTTGTCTTCTTCTTCACTGTGGAACTTGACCCTGTGGAGAACCCACTATATACTTGTCCATCCATTTAGCCAAAACCTCATACAAAATAACTATAAAATATATCGTGCAGTTGTTCTCTGAGGTCCGTATGAGAAATTAAAAAGCAAAGGAATGGATTAACCTCATTATTTTATTTTCCATCCATCTGTATTATCTACTTTTCCAATGCATTCTCTGTTTAAAAACTGAGGCAAGAGAATAACCGGGGATGATAGCATCGGAGAAAGGAGAGGAGGGGATGATGGAGGTTAAGTGCTGTGAAAGAAGGGTTTGATACCGAGGGGCGACACGCCAAACAAGGCGGCGAGATGAAGGGGCGAAGGCGCGGTAAGCTATGGATGGGAAGGAACAGACATGAGGTTAATGTGGGAAAGGAACTAGAGTGCTGTGGTTAAAAAAAAAAAAAAGGAGGAAGAGGTAAAAGGGAAGAAAGGTGAAGGAGGGGTTAGTGAGGGGAAGAGAGAGTTGAAGGAAAGGGTAAGCCTGTAATTCTGTAGGTAGCAGTAATTAGAGCAAGCAAGCAGCGTCCCCTGTGAAGCAAATACACACTCACACTGCTAATGCACACACACGGTTATGGCCCATCATTGCCCATTGAGCCCCCCTCTATCGGCGGTGAATAGGTTTCTTCTCCCCCCCCTCCCCCCCCTCCCCCACAGCCCACATTAAGCACGTCAAAGAGAAGTATTACCTCTGCATACACACCACACCATTTTTTGCTCCTTTTCCCCCCACAGGCTAAACTACAAACACATAAAATCACACACTTTAGAATGACCATGAGTGTTATTTTAAATAATGCACAAGCAGGTGCATTATAGCCATGCTTCAAAACCATCAGCAGCAGTGTGTAGCGAGAGTGTGGACCAAAGAATAATACATCAATATGTTGGCCGGATAAATAAAACATGAGGCCTGCTATAAGGTCACAGTTTGCATGTTGGAGATATTAACTATTTAGCAGTTTTGACTGGCTCAATTAATGATATCCTACTCACAGTGTAGCTGCTGGGCTCTACAGTTTAATGAGCCTCGATAAGGGGGAGTGCTTTTCCCTCTTTTTTTCTACATTTGGGAAGAGCATTTTTTCACATCTTGATAACCAGATATTAATCAGAACTTTGTCAACGTAAAGGTGGATTTAAATCTTGTTCTTGGTTTAAGAAGAAAACGTAACAAATCAGCAATGTGCCAAACATTCACGGTTCATTCCCAACTCTCATGTTAATCACATAGTCAATCATATCATATAATAGAGCTGTGCGATATTACGATATATATCGTAGTACGATATAAAAATGTCTACCGTAGGATATAACCCTCTGTCGTTCATATCGTAATTTTAACGTGTAGGCTACTTGTTTAGCACTGTTGCTACACGCATTTCCACTGCATGCGTCTCCGCTGCGTTGCGTCTCTGCCACGCCAGCGGAGCAGATACGTTTCACTTTAGTCTATGGGTCAATCCCCACCAGGTCCGCTGCGCTGCGTGTCCGCTGCGCTGCGTGTCCGCTGCGTCTCAGCTCCGGCAGTCCGCAGCTCTCCGCAACAAATACGGACTTCTATTTCTGGCGGATGCCGGACCACGGCGCAGCAATTCAGCACAGGGCAAATATAGCGAAACAGGAAGTTCGGTACATACTCAACAATAAAACTTTTCAAAATAAAACACTTGTGTTAATAAAACCACTTTACTACGTCAAAAAAAGTCTTGTACTCCTTCCTTGGGAACACTGACCATTTTTTTATGGTCACGAATAAAAGGAAAGAAGAAAGTGCCATTCATTTGCCTTTCATTCACATGGTTATCAAAAATAGTGCTGAGATGTGATTGATTTATTTATATATATATATATATATATATATATATATATATATATATATATATATATATATATATAATTCTAAGAAAAAATACTATATCGGGATATACAATTTTGTCCATATCGCACAGCACTATCATATAACATTATGGCGTTTAATCAGGTGTGTATTTGTGTGTATCTTCTCCACACAATGTCCAGTAGTGCTGAGTATGCTATTGATGCTGACCACACACTAACTGTATTGACTGGTGTGGTTTGAGTATTGATATGTGGCCACTTGAAACTTCAGACTATTGTGTGTAAGCCATCTGTTCATTTAGATCAGGCTGTAGAGAATAGCAGCAGAATATATATATATATATATATATAGAGTATATATAGCTTCCCTCATGTATTTAACTGTTCTTCTCACTGACCTTTACAAATGGACTCTTACATAGCCATTCTACATTTGATCGTATGATTTCCTAATCTTTACCGTATTTGATGTTTTGATGATCTGTTTTCCGTTTTATACCTACAATATTTATATATTATTGTGTTGATCAGGTCATTTGGAAAAAACACAGCAACTTTGACTTTGAACACATCTCTGAACCGAAAAAGCCCCGCCCCCTTCCTTCAGACCTCTGTTCAAAGCCGCTCCCCCAGAACGCCAAACGACTGCTGGAGATCCACAGTGTGTGCGCTATCAGGAAGTAAGCATTGACAGACAGGCAGGCCGTCCAATGATTTTCGCCAGCCCGACTTCTTTGATTGGACGGGGTTTTTTTCAGTCACAGCCACAGATGAGATTTTTTTTTATTTATTTTTTTATCATTTAATATATTCATTGCTATCGGCATGTCACGAGGATTTAAAGTAACATAACAGAAAGTGTTTCTGAATAGAATCACCTACTCAACCTTTAAGTGTTGGGACTTCACTATAGAGGTAACTGCAGAGCAGCCCTAGCAAAAGTTTAGCAGCAGTGATTGTTGCTGTGCATCTGTGTGAGAGCTTCAGGGAAGCAGAGACGACTCGTTTGGTCTCGACTCCGAGTCCCAGGCTGCTCCCGCGCTGAATAACTCAGTGTGTGCTTGTGAGTTTGTGCCACTGCGTTTGCATCTGCTCTCACATGATTTCAGCCATGTGTGTTTGTTGTATGAATGGTGTTAATTGGGTGTTTCTTCCTCATCTGCTCCCACAGCACCACGCCATGCCGAAGGCTGCTGAAATGCAGTGTTGCTACATTACAATGCCTTTTTTTCCACCCATTGTGCCCGTCTCTATCATTTCTTCTTTCCGTCCAGATTTGGGAAGAAAAAAGAGGAGAAGAAGGAGGCGAAAGCAGCTCAGCAGCGGCAGAAGTCCGACATGCTGAGTGATCACGAGTTTGAGAGGATGAAGGACGAGAGGGAAAGGTGGGCAGCTTTGATGGTCATGTTTTTTGCTTTAACTTTGTAACATGTACTGTCTTTTCTCAAGGAGGGATATTCTGTAACCATATTTTGTTTTTCTCGTTGATTTCAGATTGTTCTTGTATTAACATCTCTGTTATTCCTTTCTGTTACTGCTGATCTTTCTCTCCATCCCCCTTTACCCCATGCTTGTTATTCCTGGGCTCCATACCAATGCCTTCTTTCTGTGTGGTGTGTTTAAAGGTATTTCTTTCTCATCAAAATCATGAGTGTCTCCGTGGCGTTTCTAGTTATCTTAGGTGACTCTCCATCTGTCTCTCAGGATCGAGGCAGCACACCCTGAGCTGCGAGACCACCGGCCCAGAGACCAGCAAGGTGGTGGGTCAGCGTATCCTGATGTGGAGGATGACGACGCAGACCCCAACTATGCCAGAATACAATCCTTCAGGGACCGAGATGTGGGTTCAATGCCACAGCCACCGTCTCAGTCCCCTCCCTACAGTACAGTTCAGCACATCCATGCCGGCATCCCTTCCCCCCAAGGCCCTTCTGTGTTTGTAGGGCATGGGAATCATGGTAACGACCCTGGAACCATCCCCGATGATGACCCTCTTGATAAGCTGTATGCCAAAGTCAATAAACCGAGGGGGGCTGGAACTGCATCTCCTGTTTCTGCTACTTCAAATGACAGGTAAGGCGCCATGACCTTCTCGGGATATACTTATCTGAAAAATGTCTTCTTGCTTGATGGCGATGGTTGGTGATTTTTAATTAGAGCAAAAGGTCGGCTGTGGCTCAGAGGTAGTGCGAGTTGTCCTCCAATTGGAAGATCGGTGGTTTGAATCCCAGCTCCTCAAGTCTGCATGTGGAAGTGCCTTGGGCAAGATACTGAACCCCAGATTGCCCCCGAAGGCCGTGCCATTTACCATAGGGTTCCAGCAGTGGTTAGACACACAGTAGCAGAATTGATGCAATTTCATTAATCCTTCAGTCTTTAATTGTAGCTTATAAAAGTGATAGTTTTGCCTGTTTGAAACCTGCAAACCCAACCTGCCCCCCTCCTGGAGCACAGCATGTTGAAAGATCCCACATTTTACAGTGCAGGTATTTTGCTGATGCGTCGTATTGCTTCCTCTTTTTTTTACTTTCACCTGTCTAAATCAGGTCTACCTGCCACAGGCCAGTTTGTATTTGTGTGTGTGTGTGTGTGTGTGTGTGTGTGTGTGTGTGTGTGTGTGTGTGTGTGTGTGTGTGTGTGTGTGTGTGTGTGTGTGTGTGTGTGTGTGTGTGTGTGTGTGTGTGTGTTCTTAGACAGAGAGATACAGACGGACAGACAGACAAAAAGGTTTGAGATTGAATTGTTTGTGCTTGCTTTGAGCTTCAGTTTGAGCGCTTGTGTACTCACCTACCCACTGACATACATATTGTGTGTGTGTGTGTGTGTGTGTGTGTGTGTGTGTGTGTGTGTGTGTGTGTGTGTGTGTGTGTGTGTGTGAGTGTCAGTGTGTGTGTGTGCCGAAGAAATCACTGCAAGGTTCAATGTGTTCCTCTCAGCTCTGCAATCCTTACTCCTTTCCTTTATTATGTCAGTCACAGCTCACTTACTCCTGAATATATCCACCAGCACAGATATCCTCACACACAGACACACACATCTACCTTCATTTCCTAGCCTGCCTCCTTGCGAGGAAGTAAACCTCTTTGATGGACAGTTTCAGGCATCATAGAGGTTTCCTGGCACTGTATTTTTCTCATATTGTTTCCTCCCTGCATACATAGTGTTTATTATGGGTTATGTACACTGCCTGGCCAAAAATAAAAAAATCCCCATGCACCTGTATTTAATTAAGAACTTTCCATAGAATAATTACTACAGTGATTAATATGTTTGAGCTAGCACCAACTTATTACACCCTAACTGTTTCAGTGAGTAGCTTCTCATTTCTTAAACAACCATGTCTGAAGACATATCCTGTGGTTGTGGAAAATATGTTACTCTCTTTCAGTACTAAGGAGATTGTGGAAAAATAAGTTAGGTTGAGAACCGTCCAACACATTATTAAAACCTGGAAGGATAGTGGTGAAACTTTATCTTCTAGGAAGAAATATAATCGGAAAAAAATCTTCTGATTGTGACTGGAAATCACTTAAACGTGAAATCAAAGTAAAAAAAAAAAACAACAGCAGCAGCAGAACTCATGGCTATAGTGAAAGTAAGATAATTCCCACTGACACAATGTGAAGAGAATTCAAGGGATTTGGACAAAACAGCTGTGTAGCTTTAAGAAAACCACTGATCGGGGGGGAAAAGGCTCCAGCAATGGAAAAAGCTCATGTGGTCTGATGAGTCCAGATTCAGCCTGTTCCAGAGTGATGGGTGCATCAGGGTAAGAAGGGAGGCTGATGAAGTGATGCTCCCATCATGCCTATTGCCTAACATAAAAGCCTGTGGGGGGAGTGTTACCATCCAGGGTTGCTTCAGTTGGTCAGGTCGAGGTTCAGCAACGTTATGAGGTCAGCTGACTACCTGAATATACTGAATGTTTTTCCATGAATGGATTTTCTCCTCCCTGATGACACGAGCATACCCCAGCTCATAACAGCAGCGTGTAAGATACAGGCAGGTACAACTCAGTTCAATTAAAAAAACATTAGTCATCCCAGAGGGGCAATTATAAAAGGGTAGGCATACTTAATGCAACATAAACAGCATAAAACACTACAAGACAAGATAGTAGATAGACATAGTCAAGACAGTACAATACAGACAGCAGTGACTATATAGAAGGTTGTCAACGTCAAGCTTTGGTTTCTAACAGGAGGATAGTTTTATCAAAGAACAGAGAATTAACTAGATGGAGTAATTACCATGGGTGTGGTTAATTAGGTTTTCCCATCTCCTTCCTTCCTTTAAATAATAATTAAAAAATTAATGAAAAAAGTCTTGATTTAGGAAGCCTTTACACAGCAGTCCTGGCATATAGTGCTACACATTTATCATCACTTCCTGAAACCTGATGATGCAGACAGTAGCTGGGCCAGGTATCGGCTGGCAGTAATCGATAGCGCCAAAAAAAGAAGGCAGTTGTGTCAGCGGTGTGTGTGTGTGTGTCTGTGTGTGCGTGTGTGTGTGATACTCGGTTCTACTGTGCACCAAGGGAGGCCAGAGCTGCGGTATGCATGTGGGAGACGGAGATAAACAAAATCGCTAAAGACTCCATTCCATCAGCACTTCAGCAAGGCAATGAACCACACACACACACACACACACACACACACACACACACACACACACACACACACACACTAAGAGTTAAACAAAGTTGTTTGTGACTGAATATGAGATGTAGATATTTTTCAAAATGGAAAAACAAAAGGGCTGAAACAACACTTGGTTGAAATTAGACTCACACTCTATTTGACTCACACCTCCCCTGGAAACAGTGAGACCGAAAAAAAAAACAGTATGCTGAGTCAGTGGAAATAATAATAACTTAAAGTGGGTCTTGATTGAAGTGATGCCGGGTTAAAATAAACGTATCGGCTTGACGCTCACTATTTGTAGAGGGCTTATTTTGATCTGGAGCGCTGGATGGCTTTGTGTCTGCTCTCTCCAGCTGAGCTGTCGCTGCCAGGCCGTCTTGGCAGTCTGGAGTGGCAGCGATCAGCTCTGCTGGCCGCCGCACAGCTGCACCCTCTGGTATCCCCATCATGGTGCACTTGAAGGTGTCTGTGTAGATTAGAGGCGTCGCCTCCAGATGCTGCCATCTTCATCAAAGTTTACATATCGCTTATTCATTTTACAAGGTTCACTAATAGCATTGGCTTTAAATATGGTGTATTGCCAGATGGAGGCTTTTGCTTTTTTTTGCTTTGACACCAAATCCCACACCATCGTCTCGTCAGTCGACTCTGCTGCTCTCTTCATGTGATGAGTGAGATCTGACTCCCGCTATTCTGTGCTGCAACTCTGCAAATGTTTCTGTAGAGACACGCTGAGTTTATAGTTGAAGTATCTGTAATCCGCACTCTTAATATTTTACAAATAAAAAGCTTAGAAACTTAGACATTAGCTGAATGGGTTTCTATTTTTTTTGCCTGAATACCATGGAACACCAACTAGTGTGGCAAGTCTAGCTGGAATATTTGGTCACAGCTTGCTGTAAATTTGGTAGTTAGTTTGGTACTTTCATCTTCTAGAACAGGACTCATTGGCTATTTTGAAAAATATTATTGAATTAAGAAGTTGATATCTTTTTAATGGAACACTAGTTTAAAAATAAACCTAATCTTTAAATATAATAAATCTGATTATACAACTATCTTGTTGTTTAATGTTTAAAACCTGCCTATAATGTCTTATTAGTAACACAGCAGAACAGACTCTGTATCAGCAGTCTGCAATCTTTTTATTGCCATTGCTTAGCCATGCAGTTTGCTGTGTAACCACTGGTCCACCATAGTGATTTTACCTCACAACTGGGTCGTAGCCAAACACTAAAACAGCTCATAAATGCTGTTCTTTCATATTTGCAAGCATCTCTGCCTTACATGTGGAGCATAGAGCCCAGCATCAATCTCAGTCGTTTTCCAATGAATGATTCAAATAATATTCAAAAAATCAATAAGGTCAAACAGTTCCTACAGATGCCATTGATTACCACACACCGTATATAGGTCTTAAAAGAGATTCCCTGGTATTTAAGTGCTTGGCATGTGTGCCTTTTTGTGTGTGAGTGTTGAGAGATTTCTTTTTTGTTTTCAGTGGTTTCCTTTAAACAGCACTATGATGGAAGGCAAGTTATTTAACCCCACAGCACAGTAATATATCACACTGTCTTCTTCTCAAGCAGCCAACCACCTTCAATTCTAAAGGGCACCGCCAGCTCAATTCCTTATGCATGGAAGAGTTTAATGCAGACTCATTTAGTAAACCCATCACACACACACACATACACACACACACACACACACACACACACACACACACACACACACACACACACACACACACACGCACGCACACACAAACACACCACACATTTGTGGACAAGATCACACCTACACAAGGCATGAATGTGTGTTTCAGGCCAAAATAATCCATGTTTATTTAAATGTTTTATCATGCCTCCTTCCATAAAGGTAAGTATTCCCTATGTAATCATGCTGGACTTAAGTAGACCTCCACAATAAGGCGTCTATGCTCTGTGTGAACAATGGGCGTCCACATACGCACGTTATGTCAGGAGGTATCAATCAAAGTAATTGCACTTAAGTACATTTGAGTGATAACAACTTTACTGTGGTCGCCCTAATTGACTTTTCAAAATAAGTAATCACAGAGAGTTAGAAGAGAGTTTCCTTCCTATATTTAGCCAGGCTTATCATCGTCATCATGTTCACACGTTTTGTAGTCGCCATCTGTATGTATGTAAGCATGTATGCCTGTTTTTATGTATATGGTCTGTTCGTTGTGAACAGGATCTCTCAGTAAACCTGGAGGAAACGTTTTTTAAGTTTGGCACAAACATTCACCTGAACTCAAGGATGAACTGACTGGATTTTACTGGTTAAAGGTCCAGATCACTGCAACCTCACAAAACATATTTTTGGCCATAAATCAAGAATTCATAGGCTTTTTTTATGAACATTCCAATGTCTAAAAGGTTAAATATATAGGACTCTAGCTTCCTACAATAGACACAGCTTTAAACAAGTGTTTTAAGTCTGCATGGGTCAAAAGGTCAGATAAAACTAGATGAAGAGCAACATCAGGGGGATGAAAATTCAGCTTAGCCTGGACGTACTGTTATTGCACGGCCTCCGGCAGCTTCTCTGCATCTCTTCTATCTCAGTATGCAGATGGACCGATTGGGGGGCCTGAGTTTAGGGAAAGAATCATGCTGGGGACGACATGGATGCAAGAATAGGATGTTTTAACAAGATTATTTTAGACTGGATTATTTGCCCACCCTCTGCATACACACACATGCAGATCTATCTCTCTACCTCTTTCCTCTGCCTTGCACACTTAGGGGCATGTCTGTTTTGACTGTTGTGTATCCGTTTGTATTATTTTTATCTGTACACGTAAGGTGTACTCGACTGTCCTGAAAGGCGCCCATAAATAAAATATGTATTATGTGCAAAAGAGGTAGTTAGCATGTCCAATCTTCTGAAGTGACCACCCAAGCCCTGGATAAGTGCTGCCCCTTCGTTTTTTCTCGAGTGGGCACTCCCTCCCACCCTCCCCCAATACTAGCACCTCTACCTTACCCCTCCAAGTGCCCCTTGCAGGTTACCATAACAACCACGACCTCTGGCACTCCACCAATTAGAAAACAATCAGTCTGGAGAGACCAGCGTGGAGTGAGCTTGAGAGAGAGAGGGGTGATGTAGCACATGAAGGGAAGATAAGTGGAGACCAAATAACACCAAGCATGAAAGAAAGTAGCGTAGAGGAAAAAAGAGGTCCAGAGTGGTTCTCGTTCTGCAGGGAGAAAGCAGAACTCCTAACTGAAGAAAATGAACAGCACAATCCAGTGATGCTTATCATAACAATGTTTACAAAGTTGCTCTGGTGATGATTCAACCCTGGAGGTGTAACGTATGGTTTCTACCTGCCTGATTTGTATAAGGAAAGTCGAAAAGTTTGGCACGCTACAGTTTCAATGGTACCATCATGTAAGAAAAGCCCCCATTCCAATGGTAATGCAAAATTAAGCTGTATAAACATCAGCTGGACTGATAACTGAGTCCCTGCCCCACCGCCCTTCTCCCTCCTTGGTGCTGCTCCGTTTGTGTTTGTTTTGGAGTTTGCTCGACTAAAGAGGATCAACATGCTGGAAGTGATTCTGTCATTGGCTTTCACTTGTCCTACCATCTGCCACTGTGAGAAACTCTGAAAAACTTTGCTTCGCGCCGGAAGAGCAGCCGTTTTCAAACTGTTTTATATCCTACGGTGATAGCTTTTTTTTTTTCTTTTCTGTAAAACATCTCACCAGATTCCCCGTGGGACAGATGAGTACCTGGGGTGTGACACAATGTGAGATGTAGCGTAGAGGCAAGGCTGCTTTTGACTGCTAAAATACTGCACATGGGCAAATGTGTTCATTTCCACACCACGTCCTCTACCTTAGCGGACATATTTAAAGGGATAGTTCGACTTGTTTAAAGTGGGGTTGTATGGGATACTATACCCTAGTCGGTACATCTGAGACACAGAAGCAAAGCACATAGATCTCATCTAACTTCACAGACATACATGGAAGGAAACAACACGCACCTCCAAAACCAGTATTAGGAGTTTTGTGTGGTGAAATAGAGACGGAGAGAGGCTGAGAGCTCGTACAGGAATGAATGAAGACCTTTAAGTGTTGCTTGGCTGCTCACTGGAGAGGCTTACTCTCCTCCATGTTAATTAATCAGATATTCTCTCAGTGATACATACACACTGTCTTTATCATGCACTAGTCTCTCTCTCACACACACACACACACACACACACACACACACACACACAGGAGGGAGTGTTTAGTGGACGCCAGGTCTTTGCGAGTGCCGTTTTCCACATCACTCTTCTTGTTGGTAATTAGTCTTAGTGGCGTGGTGTGTGTGTGTGTGTGTGTGTGTGTGTGTGTGCGTGTGTGTGTGTGTGTGTGTGTGTGTGTGTGTGTGTGTGTGTGTGTGTGTGTGTGTGTGTATTAAGGAATGTATCTTCTCTGGCTTTGAGTAGTAACATGAGTTTGGCATGCATAAGCATGGAAGCAAAGTCACAAAGATAATCACGTTAGCAAACAAACAACTGAGGTCACATTAACCTAGCGTGAACCGTCAGAGAAAGCGTCAGCGGATGAACAATCTGTCAGTTAATCTCTTTCAGTTTCAAAAGAAAATTGCATTATGAGGGAACTCTTTGGAAAGAAGTGTGGAATGTTCAGCTCGTTTGAGCAAGCAGATTCAAGGACCGTGGCGGATACGAGAGAGACGTTTGGAGTGTTTTGGAACTAAAGGGAGGTAAAACGGAGGGTTGAGAGGGATTTGGAATAAAGAGGAAGGGGAGTCGAAGAAAGAGAACAGGGATGGGCTGAAACTGAAGAGAGGTATGGAGAAAAAAAGAGCCAGCATGAGTGTTTGCAGCTAAAGGAACAAATTAGCAGGTGGAAGTGTTGAAGAAAATAGGGGGTTTCATATAAAAGCAGGGAAAGGTGGATGCAGAGGAGAGAAAAGGGGGTACAGAGGACAAAGGTTAGGGGAAGCAGGGGAAACGGACAAAAGGACAGAATGAAAGGAGAAGAGGAGCAAACTTACGAGGGAATGTTTGAGGGTCAGTGCATGTTTAGGGCAAAAAATCTAGAGAAAAGATGAGGATGATTCGCTATAGAGAATAGAAGGTCTTAGGGTTGGGGGGTATGAGCAAAATCTTATATCACGGTATGAATAATTTCATATCACGGTAACGGTATATATCACGGTATGGTTTTCCCCCCTGTAAATTCAATGAATGGCTTAAAAATAACCATACTGTCGCATTTGATCATTTTCCTCTTTTATTTTAATTTTCTCACAGCAGCACAACATTATTTTAAAGAAAATATAATAATATAATAAATAAGAAGCCACAAAGAATGTGCAAATGTCTGGTAAACATTTGAACTCCAGCTTTAACTTAAGCTATAGTGTGTGTGCAAATGTAAACACAGAGCTCCATCTTAATAAGAAATAAAAATAACAGGTGATGGCCTCCGTTATCTCCCTCCATCGATGTGATTTATTGTCATACGGGGTGCCTTTGGCCAAAGACTCATAATACTGCTTCGCATGTTTTAACTTTAAGTGGTGGAAGAGGTTACCGGTGTTTCCACCTGCAGCAGCAACAGTCGCGCGACACTCTTTGCAGTGTATCGCTTTTTGTTCGTTGTCGGATTTTCTAAATCCGAAAAAGTTCCAACAGACGTAGCGCCCTTTTTCGGAATGAGTTCCTCCTCTTCGTCGTGGGTGGGTCGCGCTGCCTCCGTTTCCTCGTGACGTTCACTCTCCGCCTCCGCCATGATTGTTATTACTCAGGTAAAGCTGTTTCTTCGTCGTGCTCATGTAACCATGCAAGCAGTCTGCTGCAATGCCTGCAGTGCCCCGTGTGTCGAGGCAGTGTAATTACAGTGACTCAGAGCGATGCCGCAGACATCTGCGCTTTCTCCGGTATAAACGGTATTGCAAAATCTCTACCGGTAGACACTTTTATACCGTCATACCGCCCAACCCTAGAAGGTCTACATTAAGAAAGGAGACGAGTGGATCCCAGTAATTGCAGGAATTAAAAAATAGGATCAACTAGTGGAGAAAAGGGAAGAAAATAAGTGGTAGCGATGGATTCAGAGGGGAAGGCAGGGAAGGGAGGCCAAATGAGCGCTGCGGGATAATTCAACAGCTGTGGTTGGGAACGAGGTGGACGGAGTGAGGACATGCAAGGAGAATGAAGAGGGGGTTTGGGGTGGGGGGGGAGAGGGGTGAAGAGCGAACGACAAAAGGCCCAGAGTGTGTGTTTTGCGGACTCAAAGCACATGATTCAGCCGGGCTAATAAGAGAAAGCTCTCAAGAGGCACTCGTCGGCTCCATCCCTTCCTCCCCATTACTCGCTTTCCTTCAGCGTTCGGGGTCTCTCTTCCCCCCCGTTGCATTCTCTTCCTCTCATTTATGATTTCCGTCTCTTGTATTTGCACAAGCGCTCCTCAATGAAAAATAAATTCCATGCAAAGGACATCCGCCCACGGCGGAGCACGTAAAAGGACACACACGGACACACTGAAAGTTTGAAGACACAAAAGGAGTATGCTCACGGACGCCTCTTTCATGCTGTTTTCCATCCATAGAGATATCTGTTGTCCCCTTTACTCTTTTATCGTATACCTGTTTCTTTCACTTGGGATTATGGAGGAGTAAATTGGGCTTAAATGGATTCAAAGCAACATGCACACGCTGTTTTGTGTGTAATGTGAGTGTCAGATTCTAATTGGCAGACTTTTATGCATCATGTACGGCGCATTACTAATTTCTGTATGGGTAGATTTTGTATGTGTGTGTGATAATTAATTTAACAGAAAGTGAAGACAAAATATATGTTTAGTATGTTTTCTTCAAATCCATATACTATACCTACTACTTACTGACAAACATAAACCAGACTCTTTCTCTAACCATAACCCTGCAGTTTTCATGAACATTTGCCCTGCAGATCATCAGTCGACTCTGATCTCCTCGATCAAACATAAACAGGCCCCTTGCAAGCCGGTAGTCTCCTATCCAGCAATGACACAAGGCAGACCGCCCTGCCGTTGTTCTTCACACAAAGGGGATAAAGACATTTAAACATTAGTATAAATAAATGTTAGGACACAATATGATCACGTGCAGTCTGTTTAATCTGCTGGAAGTGAACCAGTTAAATATAACGCTGAGTGATGAATCAAACCTACACTGTAGGTAAACTCCCTGCCGTTGTCAGGTATAAATCCAGCTTTAGGGAGATGCCGTCCTCAGCTATTGTGGTTGGCAGAGGCATTAGGCAAACTGGCCTGCTGCCACAATCACACGGCTGTTGAAGTCAAAGGGGAATGTTGAGCCAGACGGCCTGCCTACATGATTTTATGCTAGCCAGTTTACCACCTGTAGCGCCCCCTCCCCCCTCTCTCTGTCACACACACAGACATAGAAGGTTTGTCGAAATAATGTTGTGCCAGACGATTTTCAATCCGTACAACACACACACACACACACACTGATTATCATGTGGATAGCATGCCAGCCTCCTCTGCCACTGTGAGTATCTCTTTTGCACACGCCGGCATTTAGACAGCTAGTCTGATTGATGTCATGGCAGTCGATAGAGCGCTAATTACTCCCCGTGCTTTGACGGCGCCACGTAAAGAGCGTTGTCATATCCCGTCAGCCGCGTTTTAGAAACACATGTCACTTCCTGTTAGCCTGTAGAGGAAAAGAGAGAACCGGAGCAGCCTGACAGCAGAGACACTCCACGTACACAACCCCACCCTGTCACCTTTTTTTCTGTCGCACACTACCCTCCTCCCTCCCTCGCCCTCTCTATTCTTGCCCCTTTGGTTTTCTTCCCTCCGACCCACCTGCCGCCATCGGTGATCTTTTGTTGTCAGACTTCATTAGCGGAGACGTCAGCTAATTAGAGCCGAGCACAAGCTCGGGAGATTAGAAGGGGAGAGGGTGATGAAGAGGAAGACGGGGGGGAGATATGGAGGAAGGGATGACGGAGGCCGGGCGGAGGAGATGGAGACGAGCGGATGATGAAGAGATTACGATGGAGTGGGAGGGAAGGAGAGATGGATGGTAATGAACGGCGGAGATGATTACCTGCATACACTGCGGAGGGTGGGATGGGGTGAGAGGGTGGGGAAAGGGGAAAAGATGGAGTTGAAAATAGATTGAATATGTACTCCGCTAAATGAGCCACAGTCAAGGAAAAACGCAAAAAAGGAAAAACTGAATACATGATGGAAACATCAACATGACAGAACATATATTATAAGGAAAAAACACACATGACGGACGACGACACACATTGATTTAGTTGTTTTTGCAAGCAATCCTGCGTGTGTGTATGTGTGTGTAAGAGCAAGGAGGCCGAGGGAGACACAGATACAAGATGCTGAGAGAGAGATAACTCATTGACCTGCGTCCGGTGTTGTGATCTAGTTGATCCTTGTAAGACACAGCTGATAACGATCCTCCCTTCTACAAACCAGACACGGGGGAGAGCACACAGGCCGGCACGCATTTGTGGACACGTGGAGGGAAAAAGACTACAACTCCCTCTTGTCACTATCAATCAATACAAACTACAAACTACATTTCCTCTGTTCCCCTCACAGCTATCGACTGTGTTCCTGTCGTAGCGATGAGAGACCAGCCTTAAAATAAAACAACAATTATTACTTCACATATGAGTTTGCATTGTTAAAATACTGAAGGTTTTAAAAGTGGCTTAAACTTGCATTATGTCTACTGACCATCAGGGGGCGACTGCACTGGTTGTTAGAAGAAGTTTAAATGTAAACTTAGTTTTTGGCCTCCATTGCCCGTTTTACTTCTGGTTCCAAATGGCCAAAAAAACAAGATGGTGACAGCCTAAATACAGAACTTGAGGCTTCAAAACGACCAATAGTTGACATCATGGTGACCACATGCAATGTTTTCTATACAGTCTATGTTCTCAGTGGGAGTCGGTGATCATATGCTGTTGAATACGAAGGGATCAGACAGTCAGCTGTTGCTGACATTTCTAAAGCAACTGCTATTGTTTGCTGCATCGATTAGCATCAGCAGGATGCAAAGTCAAAACATGTCTTTACTTGCCATTTGTATACTGTGTGCACCATCTCTTAAGCTTTTTTAAATCAATTGCAGTTCATGTTTCCAAGCGTTATTGATTTTTCCAGATGGCCATCATGACTTTGTGTTCG
>NC_139926.1:12145068-12165068 GCF_963514095.1 Eutrigla gurnardus
AGCATATCATTGTTGATGCTGACAGTATGCTTCTTTAAACCTAAACTAATTTTTTACGAGGTACATTGTTTATAGAGTGGCTGCATAGCAAAACCTGTCAGATGTATACAGCTTAGCCTTGAGTTAGTGATTTGTTCCAGGTTGTTCAAGGCTCCGTCCAACCATTTGTACCACTGTTGACTTTTATTCCAGACACTGTTTACTTACGCAATACTTTAATTTGGCGTTTGGCATTCAAACACGGGTAAATTAACCCTCTGAAACTGAGAGTCGACGTCATGGAAAATGTAGAATATGTATTATTAGTTTTATCGTCGGTGAATATTAAAACTCTCTGAAGGGTTAAAGATTACTGCAGGCAACGCCAGGCTACTTATTCGGACAAAGAACAGCTTTATTGTTTTTCTCTTCCAGAAACCACCCTGTTCATAATAACAGTTCTTTATCAGAACTGTGAGAACCAGACGCTCATTCCTTTGTACCAGGATACTTTCAAACCCCATTAGAATAAAACAGTAAGATCTCCTCAGGCATATCGTTGGAGATCGGAGGATCACTCATTTGATGGTTCAATAATGGAGCCACAGTCAAACAATGAAATCAAACTAATTTGTCATAACATACTCTTTCTAGTTTCTACTATCATGATAGACTAAAATCTTTGTGTTTTAGAATATTGTTTGTACAATGGCAGCACTTTAAAGACACAGCCTTGTGTTTTTTCACTATTTTGTTGTAAACCAAATGATTAATAAAGGAAATAATCGATAATAAAAATGACCATACGTTGCAGTCCTACTCTGCAGTAGATTTTAAGTCCATTCTGAGATGCCCCCAAAGTGCTATGAATATGAGGTTTATGTAGCCCAATAATGAAGTCAACACCAAGTCATTCAGATGTGGAGCTTCGATCATTGTCTCCACACAGTGTGTTTACCCAAAGTTATAGCTCAGCCACTTAAATTCAGATCTTAAAGTAATTTGGTTTGTGACCAGCCAGGGGCATTCTGCTTCCCCCTGCGATCGATAGCCACACATTACACCGCTCCCTGCCTCCAAATGGAAAACTTTGTTGTTGTTTATAAAGCTGAGAGTGAGAGCAATTAGCATGCTTCAGAGGTGGAAATTAAGTTTGAAGTTCGAAAGTTGAAATATATATATATATACATACATCAAAAGGAAAAACAGAGCAGTAGCAGTTGCCACAGTGCACAACAAGTCCCTCTCATTAAGGATGATGCATTTATTAATTAAAGCAGAGGCGATTATTTACCTGACTGGCTTTCTGTGGGAAGTGTAGAGGAAGAAGTAATGGTTATGTAGGGAAGCCGACAGCAAACTAATTCAATTTCACTGTTATTGGTTTGTTTGTTTCTCCTAAAGACATTTTTTTTTTGTGAACAGGATTTGCTGAATGACTGAAAAGTAAAAGCAATGTAAACTTAAGCGTAGAGAGAGGGAGAGGGAAACGAAAAAGTGAGAGAGAGAGAGAGAGGAAGAGAGACAGAGAGCGTTCCTCATGCGACATTGCCACAGTATACTGAGTGTTTTTTCCCCCCATGGCACCATTACCATCTCATTGATTCATGGTTATGGGTTAGCTGTCTCTGCTAGCAAAATGATGTTTGCCTAAAACAATTATCAAACAAAAGCCGCACCACAAGTTAGTTTCCGAGGCGAGCGCGTCGTGCGCTCGTGGCTGGTTGTGTGTGTGTGTGTGTGTTTTGGAAGACAACAGACTTTCTCCCGGAGGAGAGGGGGAACTAAATCAACGGGACGCTGTTGCTGTTGTCACATTCACGTGCGCACACATTCACACAAAGTCCTCCGCCGAGGGAGAGGAAGCCAACTGTCGTAGTGGTGGTGCGACACAGCCTTTATTATGGGATGTAATTAGAATGGAAAAAGGGTGTACTTTGGGCTTAAAAGTGGTCGTCATTCATTGATGGCATGCAACATGAAATGGCGTGAAGGCCTCTGATTTAGTACACGCTGAGGTGCTACCAGGTGTTAACGTCTGCTGGCTGATTTGAATTGTTCTCTACACGTGTCTTTATCTGGGCCCACACTCCTTTTCTGCACCTGCAGCTTCCTTCATTTTTTTTGGTTAAAAGGATGCACTCCTCAGTACAGCCACAGTTTGACTGGAGCAGATGGAGACAAAGTGCTTTGCTCAAGAGCACCTCGATGTTGAGGGAGGTTCACTTTTTCTCACTCTTTAATATAAACCTGATCTATGCGTTACCCTCTGCTTCGTTGCTGCTTAGAAAGCCATTTATGTGTATGTACGGTTGTCCTTGAATGGCCTGTTCACGATCACGATGTTCTCTTTTCATGCACGTCTTGTACTTTTATGCTTACTGTATTTATGTCATAAATTGGGGGGTTTGTCTATTTATAAAAATTCAGCGAAACTTTTTCATACTCGCGTCACGGAAACAGCTGGGTAAACACAGAAGTGGCGTCGGCGCAGCGCTAGCGTTAGCAGCTGAGGATAGAAGCTATCAGGCAAGTGTTCTTTTAAATAAACTCCTGATGTACTTACAAACTTTCAAATGCCTCGTTTTGTGAGTACAGACCCTATGTGTACTACTGCAGAAGTTTGGTAACATTCCATGCATTATTAGTGGGGTCATTTACGACATATACATAATGCACCATCGCGCCAGTACTAAGCCATTCGGCTCATAGCCCTATCTTGACCAATGCTGACCATCGCTAAAAATGCTTCTGAGGGGGTATTTGGCTGGATGTCATGGTGGAAATGACCTAGGGTGCATTTTACTCCGAACCATCGCTTTAACACTCAAACATCCTTGTATTGGAGGGCTGCCGCCATCATAGATTAAGGTTTCTACTTCAGTCGTACAGCATTAATGGAACAAACTAGATTCTTGCATTTGCTAACATTTAAAAAGAAGTTGGAATGAGTGTGCAACTTTCTTTCCATAGGGTCAAAGGCTCGGACGGCATTAGATACTTCTCTCCATTCTGTCCCTGTCTTCCTTTTCACTCTTTAAATGTGTCCTCCTCATCGTGCACCTGGCAGTAGCCGAGCACATATCTGAGGAAGAAGAGCCTTTTCGCTGCCAGTCCCAGTCAATAGCACAACCACAAGTATTGGCAAACAAGAACAAATGTGTCAGCTTTTCAGACGGATGAAAGCGTTTAATTCCAATTCCAACCAATAGGAGACACAGTGAGGACAAGACAGTGATTCATCTGTTTATCCGTCTCTATAATTCACATCCTTATCTTCATCTTCCTGCCCATGCCCTCCGTCCTGTTATTTTGAAAATGTTTACTCTAAAACTAAAGCTGAGTGGTGGTGGTGTCCGCAGATGATAGAGCTAATGTTGTTGTTAAAATAATGTTTTCAAACTAATGTGTCTTATAGTCTTGCATTTGAAAAATAATCCATGTTTTTAAAGCTTACCTGAAGGGTTGAATTTATTATGTTAGGGCTGATGGCATTTTTTTTTTTTTTTCTGCCAGCATACGAAGATATTTCCCATGCAAAGTTATTACTGTAACCATATTCATATCACCTGGAAACGAGGAAAACTCATATCATGCTTAAGATTGAAGAGAGCAAACAAGAACAGTTATAATCCCCCTTTCTGCTCCGCTCCCTCCCATATCTGCTGTTCTTTTAGTTTGAGCCCTTGTCTTCTTCCTCTTTCAATCATCTGCCTTATCTTTCCTTAGGTCTTTTTTTCTTTTATTTCATCCATATAATACTGTATCGACATGCCCAGCTCCCCTCTGTATAGGTTAGTGCCAAATCGTGAAACACAAACATCTAAATCATTGGCGGGGAATTTCCATTTGGTTTAATCTGAAAGTCTTTGGACTCCGGGGGGAAAACCCCCAAACAAAAAACCCTCCAAGTCTCAGATTTGGGATTTATGGGTTTGGAAAAATATAACATTGCTGTCAGAATAGTTTCCCCATCTACTCCTGATACCGTACGGATGTGTGTGCCTGTGGCCAGCCGGCTGTTCCCTGCAGTCTTTCACTTTTTCCAGTCGGTATAAGGTTTTCTCCGTCTAATGAAGCTGAATGGAGACCGAACCGTTTCCAACCAGACAGTCAGAAGGTTTTCATTCACTTATTTAATATTCCATTCTGTCTTTGCTCACATAAAGACATGCACGTATGCAGGGCTAAGTTTAGTAAGCCTGGCAGCAAGCCGAGTCCCTCACTCATGTCAATGATTAAGCTTTATGATCATAAAATGTCTACTGTCATTCTGGTGTCAAACATTATCTGTGAGTTTTAGATGTACTGCTGCGTTACTAAATCACACACCAATAATTTAGTGTAGTTGATGCAAGAACTGCATCTTGGTCTTGAACCTATTAAATTGCAGTTGTCCTCAGCATTTACAGCAGAAAAGTAAGGTTTATTGTTCAGTCAGAAAGAGATGGATTTGACTTTTTTACATTTCACAGTAGGTACTATCGTTATCGCTACAGAAGTTATCCACCGCACCATCTTTCATTCACCAGCTCTTCTTCTTTTATGGGTTACCAAAACATGGAACAGTACTTTCATTAGCAGCCCCATTTTTCTTCACTTTCCTCTGAAGATAATCATAGGCAGGCAACATTTATAAACAGGGGTCGCTATTTCCTTGAACACGTCCAGGGAAACATCTGGAATACATTCTGTCTGGTGGTTATTGGCAGTGAACATCAAAAATGGCAAATTGCTCCTGGACATAAAACTGGCAGAATTGCTCATCTGTGCCGCCTCCAAATGTTGCTCATGGACAGTTTTAAGAGGATCTTGTATCATATCCTGTTGATCGAGACTGAATTCCCTGTAGTGTCAGAACTAGGTATTGTGTGTGTGTGTGTGTGTGTGTGTGTGTGTGTGTGTGTGTGTGTGTGTGTGTGTGTGTGTGTGTGTGTGTGTGTGTGTGTGTGTGTGTGTGTGTGTGTGTTTCTGGAAATTCTCTTTGTCTTTTGGTTCAAGGCTTCAGTGTTCTGAATTGGGTCCAATATTCTCTCTAACCTTGCCACGTTACCACCCAGAGACTGGCAAACCATTGTCTGATTCACAATAGGATTTGGGAAAATCCCAACATGTGATTCCCATAACCTTTCTTATTTTTATCTTACTTTTTTTGTGTAAAGGTCCCGTTTTATTCAAATGACAGTTCATTATGTAAACAGAGTAAAAGCTACAACTCCTCAAGATCCATGAGGAGACTCACACTCCCGTGTCTTGCTGTCAGCCAGCTGATAATTAATTAGAAGCGGGTTGACAACTCTGGCTGCTCCGGCTTTGGCACACTTAAGGTGGAATGACCTTTAAGGTGGTCCAGCACTATTCTCCTTAACATTTCAATATGCTCCTCAGTCTTGCTTAGCTTTTAACTGTTTAACTGATAACACTGTTAAACGTTAATTTTTTTTCACAATGCTGAATGTTAAAATGTCAGCAACAGCATCATGTTGTATTTTAAATATCTTACAGTCAGAAAGTCAGGAAAATGTGAGGAAAATGAAACACGTGTTCAAAGTGTTTTTGTTAGAACTGTAATGGTATTGTTAAGTACTCATATATCCATCAACAAGTTCTGAAATGTAAGTACTTGTACTTGAATAAATTGTTTTTCAAAATCCACATGAACCAGATTTCACATCGATATAAATTAGAGCCAATTATTTAATTAAGTCCAGCATATATAAGGCATTTTTTTAAGTGCTCACTCCACATGAAAGGCTACATTAGCTTCCAACAAACGTCACGTCTGTTTTAATCAAATATTCTCCACTAAAACCACCAGCCTGTTTGTAAACAGTACCGACATCACCTTCACCTCACCTGTCTGTCCACTGCTCCGCTGTGTGCACAGAATCTCGTATTGGAAAACTGGGCAGAGCATATGAATGATGCGTGAGAAATGGTTGTGCCCTCATATGAATATAGGGAAATCACTGACGTTGCTTGCAGGTGAATTTGTATCAGTATGCCTGATGACATGGAACACCCGGGTCTAGTTGTATCGGCCATTTTAAAAGTAGTCGCAGAAAGTTGCCCATTCTTAAAAGGCCTACATTTCAACCTTGTTTTTAAATGAGTCCTGACACCATTTTTGGAAAACACCAACTCAGACGAAGTTTAACGCTGGCACAGTGTGGACCTGGGCAAAGACAAGCCTGTTCACCATGATAACACAATTAAGTGCTCTGATTTGTGTGTACGTGGGTACATTAGTCATGAGCATCACCCGCTGAGACGCATGAATAACAATAAGCAAAGTTTTTCCATCCTGGAGCAGAACAAAGTAGTGTCAGTGTGCAGGGTGAGTCGAGGTTAGGTCACTGATTCTTCAGGGGAAACTTTCTTTTTCAGTCTTTCTTTCTCTCTCTCACACACACACACACACACACACACACACAGACCGGAGACGTATCCTGCAAAAGAAACAGCTGGACTCATTATGTTGCTCATGTTTGACCATAGCATTACATCAGATGCAATTTATTGTGTCTATATTTGACAAAAGGACCACTCCTTTTGTGAGCTTGCATTCATACCTTGCACGAATACCGAACGTTGCTTTGGTCTACGGTGAAAATATTAGAATAGTGATGTCATTTCCAGGCACCTTGGATTTAACCAATGGTAATCGAGCGTGGTGTTTTGCCCAAACAGGGACATCTTCTTCATTTCTAGTCATTCACCTCACCTCAATCCAACTTAACACGTGTTTTTATTCACTGAAGACCAAACCTAAGATAAAAAACATTCCAAACAACCAAGAACTCGGGATTAGTGTTGCATCACCAAGAATGTGTCCAAGTGTGATGTTGTCAGATGTTGACTTCAAGGGATTGATGCTTTATTGAAGTTGCTTTGTTTACGACGTATAAATAGGGCTTTGATTCTTGCACTTTTCATTAAAGCTGAGAACTAGCTCTTATACTTTCACACCGGGCTGGTGGTAGTTTGCCGTGCACACGGTCTGCCTTTACAGGTAACACAATGTCTGCTTGTGTAAAACTTGTTCTCTCAGAGTGCAAAGCTCTAAAATGAGATGTTTGTCCAAACCACGGAGACGTTCTTGGCAGATGTTTGTATTTGTCATTTTACAGCCGAGCCGGGGTAAACAAAAGCCCTTTGCCCACGCTCTCTCTGCACTCGCTCTCTGTTAAGTACACACTCACACACAACACGTAAGCCTTTCCTTCAGACCTCTAAACCGTTCATGTGATTTCAGCCTTTATCAGACCGAAATAGCCGCGCTACCTTGGGTGTTTTAAAGGTGGACGGGCAGGGAATCGAACCCCAACTCGCTCTGTGCAGAAAGGGACAGCGGTAAACCTTGTAGCTGAGTGTGGCTCTTTGTTACAACAGACAGGGTCACGAGAGCTGTTTGTGCTGTACACAAAAACTGCTTTTCAACTCCCACTCAACCCACTCTCTCTTTGGTTACTGTTCAGCATTTTGTCTGAACCTCTCCTTTCCCCGTTCCTCCCTCCGAAATAAGAGGTGCATCATTATTTTTCTATTAAATATGACATTGGGGAAATAATGCTGTCATTGTTTGGTTGAGATGGTTGATGGGTCCATCCATTTGTACGTATTATATCCCCCCCTTTCACGAGTTGAAGCACGTAGACAGAGAGGAGGACGGGGGGTTCTGCTTATCACATACATTTAACAGTATGTCCTCCATGCGAGTGCAATGGGGAAAGCAGAATTGAAGAAATTAATGGAGAGAAGGAGAAAAAAAAGTGGTGAGTTTTGTTTTTCAGTGTGCAGACTGTGCCAAGTACGGCCATATTTCTCCAGTCTCTGTTATTAATTTCAGCTCTCAGTGACCATAAATTTGCTGGAATATACTGCACCACATCGCCCAGACTGCATTTCTAATCTGATGATTTAAAGGGGACAGGTTTCAAACAGGCCTAATATGTAATTTTCTGCTCAATCAACACACACACACACACACACACACACACACAATCATGTGCATACACACAGATAACAGCACGAGTGGAGACAAACATGGACAAAGATGCATATATACACATGCAAACAGTCACAGCCCCCCCAGCATGCTAACACACACACACACACACACACACACACACACCATTTAAACACTAAATCACAGGTTTTCTCATGGAAAAGCGCATTAGTCCTGTTAGAACCCATTGCTCAGACCATATTCTCTCAGTGTGTCTGAATGTGGTTTCGGTGTAATGAACTCATATTTAACTGGCAGTCCTTTTGCACAGAGTGACTTTTTTTCATCTGGGAGGAATTTCCTTTAGCTAAGCATTCCTGCAGAAAAGGCCTTTTAATTACTTAGCTGACAGGTTTGACTAAAAATTGAATCGCATCGCAAATGTTCTCAATTTTCTCAAATTGGTTTAGTGTTTGGCATCCGACAAATCAGCTTTATTGCCGGGGCGAAAGCTGCACTCACGTGTTGACTCGTATAGAAGGACGAAGGGCTGGATGAAGAACTGCTAATGAGGGAGATATGTTGGACTGTTCTTGAGGAGAGATCTGAGTGACTTAGATGGTTTGCAAAGGAAGGACATTGTCCTCAGAAACACACACAAACACGTGTATCTGCAGACACATACATACTTTGCAGTCAGACCGTTGTGTTTCCTGTGTGATCCTGAGGTTGAGCCGCCGTTTCTCACTCTGGCCTTATAAGGACAAGCGGAGCGTTGGAACGGTACAAATGTGCTGAATCCAGTGGAAAAGAGGGGAAGCTGGGCTTACACTGATGCCGCTGAACAACTGTGAGACAGAGGGGAGGAGGGCTCAAGGCAGAAGTAATAAGAAGGGGAAGGAGAACGGCAAATACCAGGCAATTAGAGAGGAGATATTCTAAATTTGACAAGCATCCCTTTTCAGTGTGCATTTCGTGAAGCAAAACTGTATTGTACATTTTTATAAAGTTTCCTCAAGTGAAGATGTTCGGCATAGCATGAAAGTCGGGGAAGAACTCATTTACTGTGGTAGCGGCCTCCCTTTTATACCTTTCTTTACCTCCCTTTCATCTACATCCCACCCCCTTTTCGTCAACACACACACACACACACGTGCGTGTGCGTGTGTGTGTGTGTGTGTTGACGTATGTGAGCGCAGCCAGCAGCAGGTCAGGAGTTTGTAATCCCCAAGTCAGACAAGATGGGATCAGTGCCGACTCAGTGGACCCAGACACATAGCTGAGTCTACTGGGCCTCACATACACACACACATACACATACACACACACAGACACACACTGCAGATATGATATACATCCTCTCCCTGTCTCAGCCAATAATGGAGATACTCTAATGCTCAGACATTTATTGTTCCTCTGTCTCCCTGTCCTTCTCTTTTTGTCTTTTTTTTGTCAGTCCCCCTGGACCGCTGCAGCTTTGAGCTGAACCCACACACACGTGCACACACACACACACACACACACACTGAGTCATGAGGTAATCTTCAGCAAGGTTCGGTGGTTATGACTGACTGAAGCAATTAAGGACTGACTCATCGTGAAAGATTTGGAGCCATTAACGGTTAAATCATTCACACCAACTGACCGAGTAAGATGCCGTGCGTGTGCATGTGTGTGTGGGGGCGGGTGTGTGTGTGTGGGGGCGTGTGTGTGTGTGGGGGCGTGTGCATTAATGTGGAGACGGTGTAATGGCACATGTAGCAAGTGAGAAAATGCAGCGAGAGCTCAAAAGTGATTCGGTTTTGAAGCCTACTCAACACCCTGTGAAGGAGGCTCCCGGAGGAGGATCATTTAGTTTGTGTCCGTGCGTGGGTGTGCATGTGTGCAGCGAGGAGTTCAGGACTCCGGGCTCCTATGAAAGCAGCTCGAGCCACCGCAGAGCGTCAAGCCAAACGCAGAACCGCTCTGAGTCACACCGCTCCGGGCCGAGGCTCCACTTAATTTGGCTGGAGAATAGCGGAAGCAAACCTTTGTGTTGTTTTAGGGATTTATACTATCAGCACTAAGGTGACCTGCAGTGAACTGTCACCCCCGAATTAAGATTTTGATTTGATTTCAGTTGTTTAAAGCTCTGGTCTATGATTTGAAAGATTTTGGGGGGGGGGATTGTGGCGTCATTGTCTATATAAGAAGCCGTGCAATGCCGTCGTGTCGCGGCGAGTTTCGAGGGGCGCCGCCTCTGACCGTTGTCGATCTAATATAAAGACAGATTCAGCAACTGCATAGCTTATTTCTCATATAAAATGTTTTCAGAAACACATTTCTGTGAACTATTTTCTAACTAACTATTTTCGTAAAATAAGAGGGAGGTGGGAGTCTGAGAGGGGAGAACGATCGGAGGAGGAGCACAGAGGGGAGGGGTGGGTGTGTGGGGGAGGGGGGGTGCTTTTTTTCAAACCTTTCAAATCGTAGACCATCGCTTTAATAACACATAAAAAGAACGTCGATTAAAACATTATACATACTAACAAAAGAGCTAAAAGGCTGGTCACGGGGTCTCGCACAGATAAGAAAAGTTATCTGAGACCAAATAATCATAATAGAGAAAAGCTTTCAATCTTATGGACGGCAAATGGAACAAGATCAAATCAAGACAAAGAAAGATAAAGTGAAAAAGTTAAACATAATCGTTTCATTATTGCAAAGAGCTTTTGGTGGAGTGGTGTTTTTTTGTTTTTTTTTACTAGATTTTAATAAGGATAAATAGATAAATAGTCATGTTTGAATTATTTGTGAATGACATAATGTAATACTGAAATATCCCACCATTACCACCCTTAAATACTACCGGCGATCCATTGTAGAAGGTGCTCGTCGTAAGTCTGCACCCTGGGGATTAACGTGATGACCTACTGATGGAATATGTGAGGTCATTTGAGGGGGGGGGGGGGGGGGGGGTGGATGAGATGGGATTTAATTTGAGGGAATGAGACTGCTATTGGAGTAAGCGAGAAGTAGGAAGGGAGGAGGGGGAAAACATACAGGAGTAATATCTACAAATGAGAGATCCGTTGAGACGCCAGAGATGGAGAGAGTTAGAAAGAAGCAGGAAAAATGAGGTGAGGAGGTAGACGAAATCAAGAAACACATATAGACGGGGGGGGGGGGGGGGGGGGCACGAGTGACGCAGATGGAAAGAGGGAGGGAGAAGAAGAGTGAAAGGGAGAGTTATGCATTGTGTCATTATGAAGGAATGTTAATATGATTAGTGAAGGACTCTGACCTCGCTGTCTGGAACTGGTGCCTGGCTGGTCTGATGACCGCTGAACACACACACACACACACCCAATAGAACGCAAGGATGAAAACATGCATCTGACATAAATGCAACAACACACACACACACACACACACACAAGAATGAGTCCATGCTTTCACATTGTCTGAATACACTCTAAATCCACACACGCAGACATACGCAGACTCCCTCGCTGGCGTGTGTGATTTGTGTCTTCTCCTCGCCAACAGGGCAGCGTGAGTCAACATGTCATGACTTATTATCTGTTTTGAACATGCGTGATTCCCTACAGTCTGGCCTCTTAAAAGCGTGGGTCATGATCCAGGGCTGCTCATGAATCTGCGGTTGTTGGGTCCCCGCATGACTACTCCAGTAGTTTGTTGTTGTTTTTGGTGAGTTCCACATTCAGAGACGACATTCATCATGTTGGGCCTGACATGAAAGACTAAACAAGAAGACTTTATTATGGGATTAAAATCTTTGTGTTTGAACCAGTAACCTCAGTGAAGTTTACTGCGGTCTGTGGAAACATGGAGTTAGAGTTGCTGCACAGCACGAGAAGGCCCGTCTTTGTATCCTCTTCTTTTACCATTAACAAATAGTCCATGGGCCTGTTTTAATGGTGCAGTGACAAATGTGAAGCAGTAGTTCTATGGCATACAGACCGGGGGGTTGCCTCCAAGTGCACCTGCTAGTTTGGTTCATGTAAGTGCAGCAGTGTAAAATGCAAAGAGGCTGGGTGTAGTGGAATATAAACCCGGACGGTGTGGTGATTAATAAACCCGAAGACGAAGGATATCATATTTTTGCCCTGAGCAGTACAAATATGCAGCCATTTTTATTTAATTTGTACAACAATGTTAGAAATTAAAACAAAAATTAAAACTTTAACTCTCGCATTAAATGTGACAGAGCAGCGTTTTGTAAAAAGAAAAGTTGGAAGGAGGCATAATGCTGAGTTATACCCTGTTAGTGTAGAGACGTGTGGTTATTCTGTAGCAGCCCGGCGTCATTTGCACATAATTACTCAAGATGAGCACAGTAAACATCGTTGCGTAACCTTTTAAATGAGAGTGCACATTCATCAGAACATTTTTAAGTAAAGTAGACTCTAGTATAAAGTAGCTGTGGACGGAATCACTCAATTCATTTACCGACGAATGCTTTACTGATCGTCCTGCTTCATCCACATGTTCATTGAGATTCAGATTGAAATGCATCTAATGGTTGGAGTGTTAATAAGCATTCGTTCATCATTGCTGCACATTTACTGCAGTGACATAGTTTGATAAAATCACCAGACTGGCAGCAAAGTGACGTTAAGCGAGAGCATTAACCTTCATTGAATGCGACAGTACAGTTGACTTCTGTTCCACGGAGGTAACAAGGAAACTTTGAGTGGTGCTAAACTCGCAATGAAAGTGCTAAAAACTGAGCATGACAAGCTTGGAGTTGTCCCGGTATTTTTTTCTTGCAACACAAAAATAATAAATTTGTGTTTCACGGTGGCTCAGTGTTTTGCACTTTGGCCCCAAAGCGAGAAGGTCCTGGTTCCGGATCCACCTCATGTGTGGAGTTTGCATGCTCCCTCTGTGCTCGTGTTTTTTTGTGGATGCTCTGGTTTTCTGTCACAGTTCCAAAGACTTGCAGGTTAAAATCGATTTTCAACTTAAAATTGCCCGTTGGTGTGAATGAAAGTGTGGATGGTTGTCGGGGCGATGTGCTATATGCACTGTGATAGACTGGCATCCTGTCTAGCGTGTAGCCTGACCCGCTACCCATGTTGCAGGCTCAAACACCATCCTGCACGGGTGGGGGGGCATACACTGTAGATCTCTGCTACTTTTTCAAACAGTTTGACTGAAAGGAAGATATGTGTTGGAACAGGGTCGGCCAAAGAAGAAAGAAATACTGCTGGTTTTTTAGATGTATTTATTTTCTAATAAAATACATGAAGACAATATTAACATTTACCCAACATCAATTGACCTTTGATTCCTTTGTTTAAAATGGCCATGCACAAAGGCATACAGTATACATCGGCCAATACTCTCAGAGATCCACGTGTTTTCATCTGGTACATAGGCATATCCAGCAAAAAGGCTATATCAATATCACATGCAAAAATAGAAATCATCCTTTAATCTAGCGTGAAAGCCTCTCTTGTTGCAGTGCCGTCGGCAGAAATGGTTGAAATAATACTGTTTACCATGAAGAGGTCACATTCTTTAAAAGTCTGTGGTTGTGGCCGTGGTTGTGTGTGTGTGTGTGGGTGTGTGTGTGTGTGGGTGTGTGTGGGTGTGGGTGTGGGTGCGTGTGCGGCTCCTTTAAGACAGAACTCATGGGTCTTGACGTTGTTTCGTCTCATCAAATCTTGATTTCTATTTAGCACTCATGACTTCTATTCAGGCTTTTAGAAGGATGCCAAAAATACACACACACGTACGCACACAGACACACACACACACACACACACACACACACACACACACACACACACACACACACACACAGCTCCATCCAGGTTTGCGTGTAAAGAGTAATGAGTTTTGGTCCAGCAGAGAGTGTTATCACCACTGGCCACTGCACTGTGTACAGGACAGATAGCCAACTGCCGTGTGTGTGTGTGTGTGTGTGTGTGTGTGTGTGTGTGTGTGTGTGTGTGTGTGTGTGTGTGTGTGTGTGTGTGTGTGTGTGTGTGTGTGTGTGTATGTATGTATGTATGTGTGTGTGTGTGTGTGTGTGTGTGTGTGTGTCTAGATCGTTGGCTCAGCTGTGTTGTCGAGGACATACGCACCTCTAAGTGTCAACTATGTGCACCTGTGAGCACTGTATGCACACTTATCTGTGTGTGTGTGTGAGCGAGGACGGCGTGCGTGCGTGCGTGCGTGCGTGCGTGCGTGCGTTCGGAGATTGTCAGCGATTCTTAAAGCGGCGTGCAGCTCTTGAGCTTCTGTGAGAGAGATATCTGACATTGAAATATGACGAGTCATCTGGAAGATAAGAAATACTGAGGGATGGAGAAGAAAGGATGGAGCAAGATTGAGAGTCCTACAGTAGAGAGAGTCAGGGAGGTTTACAATGAGGTTTAAGAAAGTCTACATGTCAGGAGAGACTGAGTGAGGGAGTAGGAGAGGAACATCAGGCACGCCCTTTTAACCTCCTGTTAAATGCTGCTGTGCTATAGGTGTTATTGTTATATATGACATATCACCTACTGCTTAGTTAAGACACCACAAAATGTATGGTAATATATGTTCCAGTAATTTGTGTCTGATTTATAAAGTTGTTTTTACGCATGGTTCTCTTTCATGAATCTCAAACAGCCCAATTTACACTCCTGCAGTACAAACAACCCTTATCACCCGTCATGAGGTCTTTAACCTTATGTTTCTTTAACCTTGTTTCTTCCCCACTTCATCATTTCATCAGCATCCAGTTTAGGTAACGGAGGCCTCCAAAGCTTCTCGTTCCTTTAACTGGGACTGGACTTCTAGGAGCCGTGCATTATATAAATGGTGTCATGAAGATTTTAGGTTTTAGGAGGTTGTGAGTGTGAATAGTTAATTGTCTATGATTGTGGTGACCTGCCCATGGCACATCCCACATCTGGCTCCATGTCAGCCTGAGTGGATAGCATCAGGAAATAATGTCCGATTCACTTCAGGTATAGTTCCTGGATCCTAATGTTGTTACGTTTGATCAAATCTAAATGTCCATTGAGCTCTCATGACTTCTATTCAAGCTTTAAGTGAGATGCCAACAGGCAAACATCCACACACAGACAGCTTTGTCTGCATAGAGAGGACTTGTTTGTGTAGGTTAAACACTTGATGGATGAATGCATCATACAGATGTACACCACTTAGACGTTTGATTTTCAACTTATTTTATTTCTTTACACATTTGTGTTACTAATTCATTTCCTCTTGTATTTCCCTGGCAGCGCAGATCTGCTTTCATGCCATGCCAATAAAGCAAACCAAAAATCCCAATTAAGAAGGAAAGTGTTATCTATAAACATGGGGAAGATTCCGTGAGAGTAGCGCAGAAATGGAAGAAAATCCAGTCACATGCAGAGATACTGAAAGAGAGGGAGCTTATATAAGTGTGGCATTTCAATACAGCTGTCCAAAATGCTGACTGAAAGAAAGTCAGTTTCACTTAATGTTTTTTTGTGATAAAAAAAGAAGACTGCTGAAATGTTGCGAGAAGTTTCACTCCAAATCGGTGTAACTAGTGAGGCAAGGAAAGCTTTTCAGGTTCCACTCTGGTCTGCGTTTTTGTGCTATTTTTTTCTCTCTACAGCTTTTCAGCCCAGTGATATTTAGGCCTTTCCATTTAATACTGAAAATGTTCACCATTTGCCAATTTTACTTTGGAGTGCTCTTCTTTAAATTACGCTTAATGGAGGGGAAAACGTTGGCCTGCCTTGGTGATTTTTATTACTTTTAAAGGGAAGCAGAGATTAAGAAAAAAGTAGTTAGAGTGGTAGCTCAACCTCTGCTGTGTCTAACATGGCCACACAAGACGCATGTAGGCACAACCACACACTACAGGATATGCTAATTAGCTTAGGCTGTAAATGCTGTGGTATAGCTTTATGCTACATCATGTCCCTATACAAAAAAACAACATTAAATTACATACACACACACACACACACACACACACACACACACACTATTTTGCCAAAACTTGCATATGAATTTAAGTGACATCCCATTCTTAATCCATAGGGTTTAATATGACGTTGATCCACCCTTGGACACACCCTTCGAGTTGAAGCTACAACAGCTTCAACTCTTCTGAGAAGGCTTTCCACAAGGTTTAGGTTCTTCCAGAAGCACATTTGTGCGGTCACACACTGATGTTGGATGGGAAGGCTCTCAGTCTCCACTCTAATTCATCCCAAAGATGTTCTATCGGGTTGAGGTCAGGACTCTGTGCAGGCCATTCAAGTTCATCCACACCAAACCCTCTCATCCATGTCTTTACATGCACAGTCATGTTGGAACAGGAAGGGACCATCCCCAAACTGGAATTGTCCAACATCTCTTGGTATGCTGAAGCATTCAGAGTTCCTTTCACTGGAAAGGAGGGGCCAAGCCCAGGCACAATACAGTCAGACAAGTACCGTTCTCCTGGCAACCGCCAAACCCAGACTCGTCCATCAGATTGCCAGATGGAGAAGCGTGATTGGTCACTCCAGAGAACACGTCTCCACTGCTCTAGAGTCCAGTGGCGGCGTGCTTTACACCACTGCATTGCACTTGCTGATGTATGAATGGATGCAGCTGCTCGGCCGTGGAAACCCATTCCATGAAGCTCTCTACACTATTCTTGAGCTAATCTGAAGGCCACATGAAGTTTGGAGGTCTGTTGTGATTGACTCTGCAGAAAGTTGGCAACCTCTGCGCACTATGCACCTCAGCATCCGCTGACCCCACTCCATTTTATGTGGCCTACCACTTCTTGGCTGAGTTGCTGTCGTTCCCAATCACTTCCACTTTGTTATAATCCCACTGATAGTTGACTGTGGAATATTAAGGAGTGAGGACATTTCACGACTGGACTTGTTGCACAGGTGTCATCCTATCACAGTACCACGCTGGAATTCACTGAGCTCCTGAGAGCGACCCATTCTTTCACAAATGTTTGTAGAAACAGTCTGAATGCCTCGGTGCTTTCTTTTATACACCTGTGGCCATGGAAGTGATTGAAAGACCTGAATACCTTTGGCAATATAGTGCATAGTGTTACGAAATCAAAAATAAGTATTCTCCATCTTAAAAGCTGGCAGGTTAGCGGTTTGGTTTCTGCTGCTAGCATTATAATTCTCCCGTTGGCCGCTTTTAAATGGAGAGATCTGTCACCAACTGCTAACTCAAAACTAGCCAACCTCTTCAGTGAAGATGTCTCAATAGTGCTAGAGAACTCAGGCCAAGTCCCACACACACACACACACACACACACACACGTTCTCTTTCCCTCTCTGTCCTCCCATCTGTGAGTTCAGATGAACAGAAGTCTCCCAGGGCTTTCCATTGGCCAAGCTCCATACTAAGAGGCAAGCTAATTGGCCAGCTGGGGCCCAGCCGGTTGTTGGAGGCAGGCCATTGGCCGAGAGAAGGGTCAAGTGACATGTCATTGGTCAGATTGGCTGGTAACCTGGCAACACTTCAGACTTTCCCTCTTGAGAGAAATCTGGTGAGAAAAACCCAAAAAAACAGGGGGGGGGGGGAGACTGTTGAGCACATTTGGCGACCGCTTTTCTGAAAATGTGTTAGTTGATTTGAAGCCATTTAGTGATGATAACTTGTGTATTTGTGGGAGCTGCAAGTCCATGCAGTCCTTGTGTGAATTTGCAAATAACCCTCAATCATGAGGTCCCAAATTGTTGGAGGCCCTTTGTCACCTTCAGCGTCACCAAAGTGACAACTGGCCGCAACGAGAAGCACGAGTGTGGCTGCGCTTGTGTTTCCTTTATGATATCGATAATTTAAAAACTGCCGTTAATGATGCTGTCCTGTTTTTCTTTTTACCCTCTGTAACGACGGGCTGTACATGTATTCATCTTCTCAGAGAATACACCATAATGGAGGCGTGTCACAATCCAACAAGTCCTCCAGTGTTTAAGCCCAACAAAATTAGTCCATACGAGCGTTTTCTGAAACCATCACAATGAAGTGTGACAATAATAATCCATATGACTAGTTTCTGATCTACCACCTCTAACGCCATGTTTGGGTTTAACTCGATCTCACTCCCAATGTGTTGCATGTAATAAGCATGTATTGACACACGGTCCCAAAACGTACGCTAGAGTGGTTGAGGCCACTGATTGTCAGTATTTGACAAGCTATTTTTTTTTTTTGTTTTTTTGTTTTTTTAAATGTCAACTTTAACTTATTCCCACCTTGACATTTCAAATTCCACACAAAAAATGACTGATGGTGAGTGTTGGTAGGAGATGAGATGCAGTTTTCTGGCACGATACAAACCTCCATCTTTCCTTTTCAGAGACAACAGTCATCATTGACGAAGCTAAAAGAGAGCCTTGTCAAAAACACACAGACGTCTTCACAGTCAGAACAAGACTATTTGTCTCCTCTTTCTCTCTTTCATTGTAGGTTAATATCTCTTCACCTCCACCTTTTTTTATTAAGTAGCAGATTGAGCTAATCCAGAGGAAATGAGAGGTGGAGGTTAGTCACCAAGGATTAGTCTGGTTCCCCGGACATCAAACATTCCATTCCCACCCAGGAGATAATCATAGCCAGGTTGGCCAGGAAATTAAGTGACTGCCTCTCATAGGGTCTCTAATCCCCGTCTCGCTCTCTTCTTTCGTTCCCACCCATCCAGCTTCTCTAATTCTGTCCCCCTCCCAGCCCCCCCCTTACCCCACCTGGACTCCGAGCTAAGTCTACGTCCTGGCCAATCCGCAGCAGACTGCTTGTGTCTGCAAGAAAACTTCCGTCTCCATTTTCTTGGAGGATATTTGATAGATGACACTATCCCCTCTTGTGCCGAAGGTAATATCTGACCCCGCAGCCAAGTCAGAGCTTTCAGACAAATTGAAAAACTGCTCAGTGATGTTCCTCATCTCTTCGTCTGGATTTGGAGAGTTTTGCGCTTGCAACATTGAGGTTGTAGTTATTCTTCTGTGTACGGTCATCGTCACACCTTACACCTCGCTCCATTTCTTGAAAAAGTTGACTACGAGTTTCTCAGGGGGTCAGAAAATACTTAAGCTTTAAAGACTTCACAGCTGTGTGTATTTGTGTGCTTTTCATGCTAGACCCTCACAGGGAATAACTCATAGTGGCTTCTGTGTGTTTGCGTGTCCATAAATGTGTACATATCTCTTCACGGATTCAGGTCCACATACCAAACAAAAGCTCAGCATAATAAGTGGATTTCTGCCTCCTTGCACGGCATGTCATCCAGCACAAAAACAAGTAGGGCCTCCATTTTCCACACTTCTTTGTCTATTTCCCCCCCGCCTTTTTTCCTTTAGCCCAGTATGCCTCATCCTTTTACATGTACACAGTCATACACACTACATCAACAAACCTTGCACACAAAAATGCACAAACAGTCGATATTGGATTAATACACTTTTGTTGTCGTTTGTCTTTATGTCAAAGTAATTTGAGATATTTTCACCTACCATTTAGGTTATACATGCCACTAGGGGTCGATCACTCAAAACAATAACAAAAGGATGAAGCTTGAAGCTTGGTTGGTGTTGTCTACACCAACATTGTCGTCAGCTTTTCCCAATAAGGATTCCTTCAGTCTTCATCGTTCTGGAGGTTTTTACCGGGTATTCCCTCCAAAACCAAGCAGATTCATGTTAATATTTGGCATGATGTTGGTACGTCACTCAACAAAATATCTACAACATTGGTCGATTCATTTATAGACATTTTAATGCTGCAAAGTTACACATTATTATACCTCTAAAATAACATTGTAAACATTGGTCTAATATATTTATGTAAAAGTCAACTTGATTAGTTGCTGTGTAGTGATAGGACATGATAAACAGGAAGGAATGGATGGATGAAACAGAGAAGAAGAGGAGATAAGAAGGGAGAGGACAAGATATAAAACATGTAGAGGCTAGAACGGTGTGACACACAGAGACAAAAGGGGAGAATAGGTCAACACTTTCTTGAGATTAGAAGAGATATAAAAAAAAAAAGTAGAGGAAGATTCAGCCCCAGCCGTCACTGCCCCCTGACTGGAGCCAATCATCGGAAAGAGGGA
>NC_139926.1:12167568-12187568 GCF_963514095.1 Eutrigla gurnardus
GTCCATTAAACAAAAATGAATGAATAAAGTGCAGAATTGTAACTTTTTGAAAAATCGATTTTACGATTTTCATGTATTTAACATCGTCCTAACTACATAATCGCGATTATGATTCAAATCGATTAATCGAACAGGCCTACAATTAATGAGTTTTACAACCTCAACTCAAACCTGACCGAGTCTAAAAGGCATTAATGTGTCCTATCTGTTTTTCCCCTGGCCAAACCAACTGAACTACTGATGTGAGAGTGCCCTACGTTCCAGTTAGGTTTGGGAATTAGGATCAGGGTAATGGTTGGGTTCAGGCAGGTGATTATTGTTATTGTTGAGTCTCCAGAGAATGAATGGATGTTAATGCAGTGTCCTCTGTAGTGACAAAAACAAGTTTGTGTGTGGCAGCGTGTGTTGCTGTTGGCTGCAAGTGTTGGAATATCACCTCCTTCATAACTCTTAAACGTCTTTATTTTTTTAAAGGATTTAATGTCATTGATAGGTCAAATGATATGCAAACACACACACACACAGCTAACTCTCCCAAACCCACAGTAAATAAACAGGACACGCTTTGTGTTAAGGAGTATTAATCGCTGTATTCATGGGAGACGCTCTACGCTGCGTGCTTCTGGGTAAATTGACCTTCTGTGGTCTTAATTGTACGAGAGGCTCAACAGCGCTGTGACATTTAACAGTGCTCCAGTCTTAATTCTCAGCCCTTTATTCTAGTGCTTCGCTGACATTTCAGCAGGAAGAGGTTTGTGAATAAAGATGATTGGTGTTGTAAGCAAATTTGTCCGTGATTATTTTATTCTTTCACTCTCTTTCTCAGCCTCTCTAGCACATGTTCATTTTGGGTTGTTTATCACCCTCCCTCTCAGCAGGACCGAGTGAGATTTAACAGCCCAATAGTACAAAGTGACCAAAACGGTGTATGTCTGCAGAGGTGTCACGGGGCGGTTGATCAATAGCAATGACTCAGCGATTACTTTGCCAGGTGCTGAGATTTCTGGTTTTGTAACTTCACTGCCCAGCTCCCACAGCTTTTACTGTGTTTTGTAAACACACACAGAAACACCACCCACTTAGATGCATTTTTATTTTTCTCAAGATGGATCACCAGGCTACACGCAGGTGTACAGACCAACATTGCTAAAGCTTGGAAAAGAAAGTCCCAATGTCACAGCTGAATTGTTAAATGCAATCTTTTGTTAAGACTGAGCTTACACACATATAGATATACTGTGTTTTGGTTTCATTTTTCCTATGATAGGAACATTTGGTACCACTCTCCTGCCTGTATTGAACATAAAACTACAAACCAGCTTAACCTAGTATAAAGACTGGAAATTGGGAGAACCAGCTTTGATCCATCGAATGGTGTGTAAAAATATCTGCCTCCTCACTAGTTAACATTCACTATCTTGTTGAAAAAAATGACAAATCACCATTTTATGTTTTTTTTTAATTCATATCTAACTGATGAACGAGACAATATTGACTTTGTTACAGTGACTGTAAGGTTTGGTCAACACAGACTATTTATTTAGAAGAATGAAGAACTATGGAAGGGCCTCTTTGGAGTAGCTCTGTGTGTGTGTGTGTGTGTGTGTGTGTGTGTGTGTGTGTGTGTGTGTGTGTGTGTGTGCGTGCGTGTGCGTGTGCGTGTGTGTGTGCGTGTGTGCGTGTGTGTGTGCGTGCTTGAACTTATGTGGGACTATAAATGAGCATGTACTCGTACTTGTGAGTGTGCTCGTCTACTCTCTTTTCTTTAGTGCTACTTTGTTAAGAGGCTGTAGTAATTAGCCTGTGGATATGGGTGGCTTTCCACCAGCAACTGCAATTACCGTTTCCTGAATGAACGGATGGGCCGAGGGGATGGTATATAAAAGGAATGGATGGAGAGTTATAAGTGGGGAGAATAAATAAAGCCTGGGATGCTGTGATGGAGGGCAGGTGATGCGTAGACCGGGGGGCAATGTAGTGTGGAAAGAAGAAAAAGCTCTTCTTATTTTATTATTTTACTGCTAGAGTGGAAGTGGCTCGCACCACAGATCATTGCATGTGGCCAGGAATGCTTACAAGCTACATATGACTTGAGTTTGGAAATAAAATAGAGGAGAATAAATTACAAATGTACATCAGGTACCAAATGGGGGGGAAAAAAACACAAATCTGGTGTTAGATTTCTCTCTGATTGGGCCATTTAGCTCACTTCACACAGAAGACAGGTGTTACATTTATTTTCTCCGACACTACAGACAAAAATTACATATTTCTGATATTATTTTTGATTAACAAGATGCATTCATCTACCAAACAAGAGTGTGCAAGAGTATAATCAAGTATGTGATTTTGTGTTCATGGATTTCCTTTCTTGTGTGTGTGTGTGTGTGTGTGTGTGTGTGTGTGTGTGTGTGTGTGTGTGTGTGTGTGTGTGTGTGTGTGTGTGTGTGTGTGTGTGTGTGTGTGTGTGTGTGCATATTTAAACATTTCTCCATCCCTCAGAAATATAAAGAGCATGCCTGGAGAAAAGCAATCACAAAGAATGTCCCTCAATATGCACTGGTGGCAAAATCTAACTATTGACTCTCAGCCAGGAGCTGTAATTAGTTAAAAACCTGGAGCAGCTTTTACACCAAGTAGCAAACATAAGTGAGAAAGAGCTGGAAGGCTTTCCCCAATAAAAAGTCTGTTAAGATGATGGGAGTTGATATTTTAGAGATTGGAAACTGTATTTGGTAAACTACATGACTACAGTAGGTTGTCAGGGGGTAAATCCTGGAAATTATTTATCATAAAATCATATTAGGGGTCTTTCCGTCTGCATCCTTCAAATGTAAGGTCAGCCATATATAGGCTTTTATTTATTTTTATATTTTAATACTACGAAGAGACACCATTACAGTTGTTTGAGTCTAGTTCCATCAACTTTTACAAATAAATAGTTCATTTACTTTGTTGGGAGTCTTATTTATTTTTCACACGTAAAGAAGTCCCAGGTTTGATTTCCCCATTCCCCAGCACTGCGTTATGACTGTAGCTTGTCCTGCATTCCCAATCACCACATCCGCGTGCTTCACTTCATCATGGTTACGTTGACATGGATACCTACCTTCATCGTGGTTGGCGTTGTTGGAATTTCGTTCAAAGAGAAGACTGTGTGGCTCACCTGAGACCCCCTTCATGTTTTACATTTTTTGTTGAAGCCAGAGAGGCTTGCTGATTTCAGAACACTTGTAATCTTAATACGCTTTTACACTGAAACGATTACTTATTGTCTTTTGCTGTTAGAGTCACAGACGAGCATCTTCAGGTGGCCCTCTTCCAAACACAAGCATCTACAGCTTCGCCTCGCTACACACACTAATATGTGCAGGTGTTGGCTGCTGGGTGTATCGCAGGCAGCCAGCACCACACACACACACACACACACACACACACACACACACACACAACACACACACACACACACACACACACACACACACACACACACACACACAGAAATCACAGCCTCTGTGTTTTAATTGAGTCAGCCCAAAGCGCTGGCTGAGCAGAACAATATGACTGATACGGATTAGAGCCAGCCTTCCCTTATTCATCGATTTCTGCGTGTGGGGGAGGCAGTGTGGGTGTGTGTGTGTGTGGGTGTGTGTGTGTGTGTGTGGGGTGGGGTGGGGGGGGGGGGGGGGGGGGGGTGGGGGGGGGGGGCAATGGAAAGATGATAGAAAGGAGGCAAAATCTTTTATTGATTTACAGAAGGGGAAAGGGACATTGGTCGTGAGACAGATGGACTGAGAGTAAGAAACGTATGGAAGATAGTGATTGTAATAGAGAGGCCCCTCCCCCTCTCTATCACTGTTATACAGTCGTAGAGAAGGAGAACGGCTGATAGAGGTTATACTGTTCCTGTTTGTCATCATTGATTTTGGGAAGCGAGGGGGTAATAGGGGAACAGAGGGGGGAGACGGACGGAAGTTGTACATTCAGTAACGAATAGTAGATTGATGAAGAGAGCATCGGTGGACTGAGATGACAGCATGAAGGGTGCGGGAGGGAAAAAAAGGGGGCCTTAACTAATAACGCAGATTTAAGAGTACTCAGAGGAACCCTTTATTTCACTTAAGGAGAGTTGGCTAATGAAGGGAAACTATTGGGTGGCACAAAAAAGAGCTGAAGAGAGTGATGGAAGAGAGGAAGAGACACTTCACATTTGGCAGTATCCAGCTACCAAATGCTCCATGTCGATCTAAATCCCTTTGGAATCCTTGAAACGGCTCGAGTGAAAAGTGTCTGTGAGTAAGAGAGAGAAAAAACTATAAGATGGGAGGCAGACCGTGTGTGTGTGTGTGTGTGTGTGTGTGTGCTGATAGTGATGGGGTGGTGTTTTAGTAAATTTGAGGGTCTGTTGGAAGAAGAGAGATGAACTCCTCTCACAGGGTGCGTATCTGCCCATCAAGTGTGGAAGAACGCTGACGCCAAAAGCGAGGGGAGAGTTCACAAAACAAACCCGAGTGCCGCTCACTCCGCAAGTCATCATTTGTGAGCGCAAAGGCTCAGAGTCTAACAACATAATTAGATTTGTACGCAGGGGAAGGCATCATTGTGAGCATAGCAGCTAAAGTAAACTAAAGTTGAGCCAGCAACGGGGACTCTCACACTCGTAATGATCAAGGATGCATAAGGTGACTTTTTACCCGTCTTAATCCAGCCATCACCTGCTCAATTTCAACAGGAAGTGACAGGTCCCACTGTTAGACCCTTCCCTTCCACTTTCAAAATAAAGTCTAGGACCGTGGCATTTTTTTTTTAATATCCTAACAATTGCAATATTTGGTGTCTGTATCTGTATCTTAAAAATCAAACACACTGACTCTAAATGACTGTTATGAATGTTGGCACATGATCTATATTCAAATCAATTCTGAGTCAAATCCATTTAAAAGTTGTCTTTTTGTAAACCTAAAAAAATCGAAACCTTTTGTAAAATAGGGTTTTCTTACGTCTTCCTGTTCCCGACATATTTACAGAGAAAAGGATTGGATCCATTAAGAGAAACACATTTGTGTCTCCATTCAGAGCTGCATCATTTTTTTCAGGAATTGGTGGGGATCAGTTAGATTATCACAGTTTTGCTGAACTTCAATCGCAGATCCACACACCTACGATCATTCAAACTCTCTGCTAAACCATAATGCAGGCTTACAATATCAGATGTCCTGAATAGCCGTGTGGTTGCCCGTCCCTCCTCTTTTCCTTCTATGGATTTTGAAAAAGACACGACGGTGATGTCCAGATGTGGATTTGTGCCGTTGCAGCTTGCTAGTGGAAAATGTTTGGCAGGCGACCTTGTGAGCTCAAGTGGCCAGAAGCTGCCAAAACAGCTGGAGAACATTTAGAGAGTCGACTCAGAAACGAACACCCGCTCAAGTGGGATTCTGCTTTTACAAATCTGCACACTCAGAATTAGTTTTGCGGCCCCTCAAATCATTTGTCACCAATAACACCATATGCAAGTGTGTGTCAGTGAGTGTCTGTGTGGCTCTCTGTGCGTTCTGCCTCTCCTTTCAGTATGCCTCTCTTCTGCCTGATTTCCTCTCTCTCTGCCTCTCCTCTGCTCGCTACGCCGTGAAATGGTTTTTCACTAGACCATTACCCCGACCAGTGCACTACACTATTGCCACAGCCCACTCTGAGCGTGTGGGAGTGTGTTTAAATGTGTGTGTGTGTGTGTGTGTGTTGTGTGTGTGTGTGTGTGTGTGTGTGTGTGTGTGTGTGTGTGTGTGTGTGTGTGTGTGTGTGTGTGTGTGTGTGTGTGTGTGTGTGTGTGTGTGTGTGTGTGTGTGTGTGTGTGTGCCTGGTGAGAGTGGAGGTGTGTTTGGCTGCCTGAGAGCGACTAATGCGTATGTGTACAGTAGCTGCACTGGAAAGAGAAATATTGTGCACGTTTTGTTTGTGTGTGGGGAAGATGGATTGCGTGCACATATTGGGTTACCCCACCACACACACACACACACACACACACACACACACACACACACAGACAGCTGCAGGCAGACTAATACAGCCAGCTATAGTCGTAGCTGTCGAGTTGCCCGCTAACAAACCGAGGGATCTTCTCCCTCTGGCTCAGTTGTTTTTTGGGATTGTCAAATTTTCTGCTATAAGCATTTTTCAGTTGAGACTTAGATTTTGCAGCCTTGGCCACGAATGTGTTTCGGGCTGTCTTCAAACTACAAGCTGGCTTCACTTTATCTGTAGATCATCTGTCAAAATGATAACATATTACACAAATTCATTATTTTTGTGGCATTAATTCAATCTGTGTGAGGTGCTCGCTGTCTGGTCGGTGTGCCGTGAATCAAAAACCATCCAGTTCTTGTATTTACTCCCAACGGATTCTGGTGCTTCCAGAAACAGAGCAGTATTAAAGCCATATCCCAAGGGACATTCAGACACACATACACACTGATATGCAATGAAAAGCAGAAAGAGATCTTCTTAAACAAGATTGTTTGTAGTTACATGCACAATTATATCATAATATCAAGTCATATTTACTGTCTTTCTTCATGGGTGGTCGTTGTCTCGGTCTCTTTATAAATGGAGGGTTGTGTTTAAAGATGCATGTCGTCATACAGCTAGTCTTTTCATGTGATTTGTGACAGTAAGAAAAAAAATGAATAAAATGAGCCACTTCAGGACCAAAACTAACTAACCTTCCTCCCATTCATGACTCTTTGCTAATCATTTCTTCACCCCCTTACTCATCTCTCTGGCCTCTCACTCTCCACTAGATGCTGCAGTCACTCCCCCTCTCCCTATCTCTCATTCCCTCTTTTAACATCGTGTTTAAATTGTGTCGCTTGTGCCTCCCCGCCCCACCGTCCCCCGTCCTCACCCCATCCACTCCCTTGTTTCACCTCTCATCCCTCCCCTCGCCCTGCCACTTCCCAATGGCCTTATAATATCCCTCCTCCTCTGTGGATCGCTCTTCTCCATTCAAAGTCATTTACTTCTCATTCTCTCTCTCTCTTTCCTCCTTTCTTCTCCGTCTAATGCCTTTTCATTCTTCCGTTCCACCTCTCTATTCCCGCCTAATATCCCGCTGTCTCTCTACCTGAGATATTGGAGCTATAAAGACAGGTGTTCAAAAGAAAGCAGGGCCAGCAAATCTGTTTTATATGCCTCCCGGTATCAGCAGCGAGGAGAGGAGAGGCTCAGGGAGAAGGGAGAGAGAAAGAGGGTGGATATCATATTCTCAGCACCTTTTGCATTGACAATATTATCTTGAGTTGAGGAGAGGGACCAGGGTTTCTATAAAGTCTTCATCACTTTAGACACACACATACACCTCGCCCTCCTTTCATTATCTGCTTTAGGATTTAATGGCTCTCTTCAGCTATGCGGGGACACAGTGTACACCCTGCTTTTACTGGACTGGCAGAGGTCAGTCTACTTAGAGAAATAATTACGCCATTGTATCTAATAGAGGTGCATATCATCAACAAATGCACCATTTCATAAGTGCCAATGGTGCGATAGGCAAATTGTTTATGGGCTATTTCCAGAAACACAGAACGCCTTACACAGACCCTGGAGGGACTCTATGATAGTGAAGTGTTGGTTTTATTGTAAGAGTTCAGCATGCAGAGTCAGACCACTGAATCATAGTCCCACATTACCTTAAAATGAGTCTCATTGACAATACTCAGTATGCCTCATGGAAAAAATGGCTTGTATGCATGTGTGTGTGTGTGTGTGTGTGTGTGTGTGTGTGTGTGTGTGTGTGTGTGTGTGTGTGTGCGCGGGTGTGTGTTAATAGGGCTTGTTTGGTTTAGTCGGCTTCTTTAAGGAGCGCCCTGGCAGCTGGAATCTCCCTACTGAATAGGCCGGGATAATCTCTGAGCGAGAGAGTGTGTGAGGGGAGAAAGAGGAACGGGAATGAGTGGAAGAAGGGGAAATGAGATGTGAGGGTGAGAGAGAACCAGTGAGATGAAGAGTGAAAGAGGGAGAAGGAGAGATTGAACTGTCAGCAGCTTGACTTCTTTTTTTTTTTCTCAAGATGGAGATGAGAGCAGACTCTGTGTGTGTGTGACTTTGTTTGTGTGTGTGTGTGTGTGTGTGTGTGTGTGTGTGTGTGTGTGTGTGTGTGTGTGTGTGTGTGTGTGTGTGTGTGTGTGTGTGTGTGTGTGTGTGTGTGTGTGTGTGTGTGATGACTCCATCCTGTTTTGAAGTAACCTAATCTCGGATGGAGTCCTTGTCCATCCCCCCAAAAAGCCTCAGAAGACCGAAACTCTAAATCCCTAATAGCTAGCCTTTGTCGATCCTAAATTACTCCCGTATCACACACACGCACACACACACACACACACGGGGTAATGGGCTTATGGGTGTATGCACTGAGCATCCTTTGGATCATATGTTTTGCAGTTTAATAGTACTTTCGGAAGGGAAATAACATTGAGGGTGTTTTTCTTGAATCTATCAAAACTAAGACTGTGTCTCTCTTTCCCAGATGCCAGATCATCGGTTGGCACCGCGTTATGAAGAAGTGGAACGCCAGTATGCCTCCTTACCAAGGTACTGCTTCTTCTACTTCCTCTGTATGAAGAGTACATGTATCACTCTCCTCTTATCCCCTTCATTCCTTTTCTCTTTGAAGCCGCAACTCAAATTTGTGAAGTCTGTATGTCTTTCTGCTTGTCCCTGAAAGCCTCTGTCTCAGCCAGGAACCCACCTTGTCCCCCCCCCCCCCCCCCCCCCCCCTTTGGGAAAACACACCAGACAGGGGTTGAAACTGATCCCTGACTCCTAGACCGGCTTCCCCCACCTAAACTTGCTTTGGCTTATGCCCAATTAGTGGACTTTACGTTGAACTCGAGAGGCAATGTCAAGAACTACACTCTACCAGAAATGCTGCATACATTATTATAGGATGAGTAATGGTGGATTTAGCTCATGTAGTACAGCTCGTTTTCTTCTCTTTAATTCACTAACATGGGCTGATGTCAGACTGGGGTTTCTTCCCAGGAAACGGGAACATCAGCATAACTTCATTGATTCTTTTAGAAGCTAAAAGTTTGGTTCTGTCTCCTCTGTCAAGTGAATGCATTATTCATCATAAGCACACGCTGACCTCTTCCCTTCCCGGCATTCCAGGATCCAGCAGGTTTCTGCAAATCATAGGACCACATCTTATTCTAACTTTCACTCATGTAAACGCTGCTTCTTTGCCTTGATGATTATTAATACCTCCACATAAAACCCTACAGTGGTCAGGAGCCCCAAGGTTTTTGTCCTTGTTGCATTTAGTGTTGCTCGAAATACGCCCAGTGTTTTGACTGGAGCTGAAGAGAATTTCCCAGGATGGTGTGCTTCTGCTCCCGGGACAGGAAATTTCAAATTTGAAAAAAATATGAATCCCTATATCAGACAGTAAGACTCTTTTCCTTTCCAGTGGGTCCTCACTGAACAGGACCGCAATTACAGCATTTTTGAAGCATTTTAAGTGCAATGCATTTTATGTTGACTATGAAATATCACCATTGATGGCTTTGCACAACGTGTCATTTGATCTAATCTCATAGCTATTGATTTGAAATGTATTTCACTGTTTACATGTTTATTTTCTATCTCTTTCTTGTTCACTAATTGTAATTGTATTTATTTAAATAGTGACAGTGCACAATATAACATTAGCCTTATATAAAAACCAGGAGAAGTGCATTGCACCAGGTTTAAACAAACTTGCTATTTTTCCAGTCAGACCTCCATGGAGGAGCCCACACCCCTCTATGTTTTTCCAGACAGTTAGACTATCTTTGAGCAGCACGTTAGCCTTTTGCCCGGTGCGGTTCGTTGCTTCCCCTCCCTTGGACAGCATGAAATATCACCAACATGAGCCAGCACAAGAACAACAACAGCATCCTGAGTGTACTAATCAATTCTTAAAGGATTCTCTCCATTTATTTGTCATGATGTGTTTTCTGATGTAAATCAGATAAATATTGCAGCCATAGTTGTTTGTAAGTATGATTAAAATGAGCATGCAGCATCTATTCCCTGACCATTTAAACACATTTGTCTCGATGTGAAACACATCCGAAGACGAATGTGTGAAGTCCCTCCTGGTCTTGCAGCATCTCATCTTTTAGAAGCAACCTTTCCACTATCACTGCCTTAAACTTTAATGGTCTTCACTTTGTTAATTCGTTCCCTATCTTCACATCGCCGTGTTTTCCTTTTTCCTTGCCTCTACCCTCTTTTCTCGATTCCTTCTATCATGCACAGTGACTGATTTTTTACCATTTTGTTCTCATTATTTTCCAGGGGAAATGACAGTAAACAGTAATAACAGTATAAATGCAGGGTAGTTGTTACCAGCTTTTTTCTCACCTCATTTTATTTGGCTTCTAAGAAGCAACACCTTAGCAGACTAACAAGCCAACAACAAATGTCTGTGTGTGTGTGTGTGTGTGTGTGTGTGTGTGTGTGTGTGTGTGTGTGTGTGTGTGTGTGTGTGTGTGTGTGTGTGTGTGTGTGTGTTTGAGAGGGGGGGTCAATGAGTGGAATGACAGAAGTTTAGAAGAGTTTATAGACAGGTTCCCACCCCTGTTAAAATGGTGAGAGATGGCTGTTTCACACCTCTTGTGTGTGTGTGTGTGTGTGTGTGTGTGTGTGTGTGTGTGTGTGTGTGTGTGTGTGTGTGTGTGTGTGTGTGTGTGTGTGTGTGAGAGAGAGAGAGAGAGTGAGAGTGTCTGTGTGGGTGATGACTTTGGCAGATGGGAGCGAGAACAGTGATGATAGTTTTGAGGTCTGGCTGTGGTATCTGAAAAGCCTTGGGAAATTGGACACACACACACTCACATACAGTACACCCTGTCTCTGTTTCCACTTTCAGACATGCACTGTAATCCCAAAATGCTGGGCCAATTTTACATGCAGGCCTCGTGTCTGAAAAGGACCCGAGTCATTTTTCCATAAAAGTCACTCTGATAATCTGCCTTATTACAACCGGGTAACGCTCCTGAAACATTTTCCACGCTCTGGGATTGGGATTTAAAACTGCCACATCGCCAATAACATGGCTTTCTTCTAAAGGGTGTTTTTGCATGTAGGATACACACTAAGACTAGGAAGGGATGCAGGTGCTGTGCATTTCAAGCAGCAGCAGGCTTGACAATGAAGAGACTGTATTGTCAAAATGACTAGATATTGGTCAGACTTCTAAAAAAATGCCTTTTTGTCATTGTGTCGTTCGGCTCGACTTGACTCCAGGACCTTTTCGATGTTGTTTTCCATTGTGGATACTTCTTGGTGTAGGCGGGATTTTCACTGTGTTAAACTGCCATGACAGCTTCTTCATGGTGATACTTTCTGAATTCTTTCATTGGCAACCAAACAGGAACATCTGCATTCTCTAATTGTACAGCATAGTGGACGTCATAGTTTGGCAGGCTGACATTTTTCAATAATCTTAATTAAAATGATGTTTGCTATTGAGGGTACCTTTGCTAGTTAAAGGTTTCGGGTTTGTGCAGGATGTCCCCTGTCACACAAGTGATGATTCTTGGGACATTTGTTACCAACTCATCGGTGGTCTGCAGTGTTTTAAAGGAGCAACATGTGACATTCAGAGCATTAATATAGCAGCCAACAACTGTTTGCTATGTAAAGATATGGCCTGAGCAGTGAATGAAGTCACTCTCCCTCTGTGTTTGTTGTTACATGAGCTTCTCCTTGCTCTGTTTGCATAGTCACATCGAGTGTGCTGCACTGGCCAGCTCACAGCTGCTCTCATACGGTGGTTACAGCTGATACCTCTGTCAGCACTTTTGTCATAGTTTGGACTGTTAACGCACTACAAGCCTCCAGCTCAGGCATGATGAGAGCCATTGAGAGGCAATCGAAATGCTACCCAATCCCAAATCTTGCCCCATTTGTTCTGCCTTCTAGTATCAGCTCAGCTCGCTTGGAACCTGGAACGACGTGGTGCCAAAAAAGAGAAGCAGGTACTTCTTCCAACTTCTGATAATGGGGAACTAAAAAGAGCAAATCGAGTTGAGCTCAGATGACAGTGAATGCCTTGTATTGCATAATCTCGCGTGGCTGCTGCCAAATATTTTTGAGAACATCAGCCTTTTATCCATAAAAGCCTCTCATGTTTGTAGTGAGTCCATGTTTTTTTTTTACAATGAACACCGATCTACAAGCCAAAAAGATGTTAGTGAATACATAAATGTTTTCCCACTGAGTGATTTGAGTTCTCTTCTTTTCTGCCTCCCCGCCTCTCTACATGTTTCCCCTGCTGTCAATTAGCTCAAGAGATATTTCAGCATCTGGGGAGTCAGAGAAAGAGATCGGGTTTGGAAACGGCATCCAGCCTGGTTGACCTTATCAAAACATATTATTTTGCAACTGGCCCAGAAATAGCTAGCAGGCTGTTCGTATCTAGTGTCCACATGCCTGTATACCTGTTTATATTATTACAAGTGGGCCCGCAAATAGCTGCGGGGTTGCTTAGTCAGGTACTGTATGTTTGACGCAAAAGTCAGTTAACTAGAGCACTGGGTACGCTGTGTGTGTGTGTGTGTGTGTGTGTGTGTGTGTGTGTGTGTGTGTGTGTGTGTGTGTGTGTGTGTGTGTGTGTGTGTGTGTGTGTGTGTGTGTGTGTGTGTGTGTGTGTGTGTGTGTGTGTGTGTGCGTGTGTGTGTGTGCACACTATCTCCGTGAGACAAGTTTTTGATGGCTCTAAAATTAAAACATGACCCAGCAGCGTATGATGTTTCCCTGCCTAAAGCACAAACACTGCCGAACAAACTGTCAGCAAATGTCACTGCATGAAATAGAAAAGGAGTCTGTCGAGGGTCTCTTGTATATTTACTACTCTATAAAACTATTCAGTGATTTTTTTTTATTAAATATATCAGAAAAGATACAAAGGCATTCAAGCATTTTTTAAGTAATAAAACATGATTTAAACCATCGCAGATGATTTTAGGTATGTTGAAAACAACATGACTGTATATATTAAATCATGCGTTTTTTTCAGTGTTTTTCCACCAGGATGATATTCATCGATCAGCAGCTCCAACATTCAGTAGGTCGTTTGCTCGTACATTCACTGTTGTTGTCTGTGCTCACAATTCAGAGACAGGACGCATTCTTATTCTCTTTATTTTCATTTTATTCCAAAGTTAAATGTCTTGAGACCGACTGAAACAAAGAGAAAGAGGTGAATAACATTCAGAAAACACTGAATCAAACCAAAGTTGTGATTAAATGTTTTTATGTCTTATACCAAAGTGTGTGTGTGTGTGTGTGTGTGTGTGTGTGTGTGTGTGTGTGTGTGTGTGTGTGTGTGTGAGAGAGAGAGAGAGAGAGAGAGATAGGGTCATTCTGAGGTCAATAGATGGCTGGCAGTGTGTGTGTGGTCAACATTAGCAGGTTGCGCTCCAAACGCTGTGTTCACCATTACTGCCCCATTTTCACATTCTCCCTCTTACACGCACACACACACACACACACACACACGCAACCCTGTACTTCTATACTTGTGAGGAAACTCATTGACATTAACACCTTCCCTAGCCCCCAAGTCTAACCTAAACGTAACGTTAACCTGAACCTTAAAACCAAGTCTAAATCCTTAATCCTCGAAGGTCATTCTAATGTGGAAGCCAAACATTTCTTCACTTTCCAAAAATGTCTCAAGTTCAAATGGTTCTTCGGTTCTCACAAAGATACCTGTACAAGACACACACACACACACACACACACTCACAGAACCACCACTGGCAGACATGCTTGTTTTTCTTATATGATCCTTTAATCAATAAAGAAAAAACAAGGCCAAAAAAATTAAGAATTTCACAGACATTTACACTCTGAACAATGTTGGATCGTGACAGGCACGTTGGCCCTTATGATCTCATCAATAGACAAAGAAAGACTCAAAGTCAGCACTGATTAAAAATGTGATTTTCCTCTCCAAGGATCTCCGGTGATAACAGCGACCCGTTGTTTGAAACAGGCTTAACCCAATTGGATTATCTAAACACCCTTACCCATTTGTCCTTATTATTACTCATATTGGATTAAAAGAGCCAATCAGAATTGCTCGTCTGGTTTTCTGGGAAGGCTGTCACTTCCTCATTATAATGCTAATTGGATGGTTAGTAATTAGAAAGCAGATGTTGTGTCCCGTGTCCTGCACTCTGCCTCCATGTGTCTGTTTTAGTCGCTTCATTTCTTAGCCTCCACTCTCTGCCGTTCCTCTTTGCATCTTTGTCCCTTCTAGCCCCTCCTCCTCACTGTCTGAACTTGGGGTGAAAAGGACATTGTTGAATATTGTTACACTCTGCTGAGAGGGGAAATGAAACGGGAATGTCTCTCACTTCCCTTTCTGCCCCTCTATCTCTCTTGAGAAGACCTCCCAACCGGGCCCAAGAGTTTCCCAGACCACTTTACAACTGCGGCACAATCCACCCCATTGTCCAGTTGTTTTTTTGTGGCTCCAGACTCCGTGAGTCTCTGCTTGTTTGTTAGCCATGAAGGGGCTCCCGAGAAAGACCCTGCCTCTAGACTCAGACCAACCCCCCCCTCCCCTTCCATCTCTCTTTCTCTCTCTTGACCCTATCCTGTTTCTAGCTTCTAGTGTTTCTGATGTGTTCACCCGTTGCTGCTTTAAAGAATTCTGCTCACAGCTTTGATGTTGACGGCGGACTCTAATAATTTGGGTTACAGCCCATAATGTCTTGCAGAACCACCTTGACATAAACGTAGTGTGCTTTCATACGTCGGGACCCCGGGGTCCAGGAAGTTATTCCTCCAGGTCCCGGCCGGTGGATGTTGAACAGATTTTTGGGGTGAAGTTGAGCTGATGTGAAGTGATAATGTGCTCGTGTGGATTGGAAGAAGTTTCCTACAAGTGGAGAAACACACAGATACACTGTTCGCATTGTGGCAGATTGACACCCAGATGAAGCTCATTGGCTGATTGCTCATTCTTTACTTTAAAAATCACATCTTGCTTTTTTGAGGGATGGAGGAAAGTTTGCTTTTACTTTTAAGTAAAAGCAAACGCATCAAAATATATCCTATGTAAAATATAGGAAACGCATCAAGGAATGTTACATTATTTACATATCTGTCTATAAAGAACTGTGGGATGGACCTCACTTTCTTTTACATTTCAATGGTTGCAGCTGTGAAATGTTAACATCTGGCAGCAGCCTAATGACCATCTGTGGTTCTTGTGCTGCAACAAGCGTTTTTTCCCATTTCTTTCAGAAAACTTATATTTGTAAGTGAAATAATAATTAAATGCATTCCTGAATGCATGCACATTCACACAAATTATGAATGGCAACATGACGAATGTGTGCAAAAAAATGGAGCTCATAGCAAATTCTCAAGCCAAATGGAAGGCACTGTAAATTGTTCTGGTGATTTATGAATCCACTGAAACAGGAAGCAGCTCCGATTACTGCAGCAGGCAGGGGTTTGACATTAAAATGAAGCAGTGAGGCTGCAGTTAGTTGGTTACTGGATGAACACGTTGACCTGCAGCTCCGGTGTCGTTCACTGCTAAAGTTGCAGATGCATTTAACGTTTTCACTGACACTTCACTTTGAGGTAAGTCATCTTGGAGCGCTAACGGCTCATGCTCGTGCACAGGTTTAGTGCAAATGACTTTTTTAAAACACCACACAAACTCTGACATCATATTCAGCCATATGCCTGTGTGTGTGTGTGTGTGTTCATGTGTGTGTGTGTCTGTGTCAATCCCCTATTTCCCCGTTACAAGTGCAATTTCAGAACTCCTCTTCATGTACCAAATTAGTGGCTATTGAGGGATCGTAATTTAGTCAGCAATTTGTATCCTGTGGTCACGCAGAGCAAAATGTCCCCAGCTTGAAATTGTTACATCTTGCTGACAGGGGGGGGGGGGGGGGGGGGGGCAGACTTATTGGCTCAAGATGTGAAGTAAAGGAAGCTATTTGTATGGGATATGATATTATCAATAATGGATTTTATGATGTTTCAGGAGGTCACCCACTCCACTGCCTATAAGTTATTATGTGTGATCCTGCCAACCCTGAATGTCATCTTTAGAATCAGCCAGTTCAACAAGACTCGACACATTTATTGTCACTGTGACGAATCCGTCGTCATGGCTGCACATTTAGATGTCTTAAAGTTGATATTACTAACTTGGTTTGACACCCTTCAACATGACGTACGGCTTCACTGGAAGTCGCCGTTTCCCAGAGAGCCCAGCTGCAGCGCGACCGTCATTTAATACGGACGAATCTTGTGACCACTTCTCATGTTCATCACTGTGGTTAATACCGTCTGCTGGCACTATTATCTGGTGGATTTAAGCTGATAAAGGTCCATGATTGAAGGTTTTCACGAGGACACAGCCGCCATCGCTATGAGCAACCACAACGCTTTCGGCTGAGTCACCAGTAAACATCTGTTTGCGATGCTGACCAAATCATATTTAACTTGTGGTCAAGCGTTATATTTCACCATTACACCCCAATTCACTTCATTTGTCTCACTAATGTAACCATGTTAAGTCAGCTGACTTGTTAAGCTCTGCAGCTAACATCTGTACAGGTTCTTCTAGAGGCTGTTGTCAACAGCAACATGACATAGAAAGTAAAGGTAAAAGTAGGAAGTTGCGTGTGTTGCAGGGACACACCTGCTGTATAACAGGCAAGGCGAGATGAAACGTGAAATGGAGCTGCGATGGCTGAACACAGATCTCAGAGGACATGCAGCCCTGTGACGTGCTGGTACAGAGCATGTTTCTTAGTCCGTTGATCCGTCACCTCATCTCTTTGACATGTTGATCACATTGTATTTTCTGAGGCGCTCCCTGCAGTAAAATCGTCAACGTTTTTTTTTTTTTTGGCCGCAGCTTCCAAACGGCATGGCCGTATTATGATGGGATGCGAAACACCACTCCTAATCCCCATTGTTCTGCCCTCTCTGTGTTTCCGAGGCAACAGTCTCCTACCATCTGGAAGGCCCTCATCCCTCAGTTCCTCTCTCTTTCCTCCAATGGTCTCCTCCGTCCTTCGCCATCTCATTTACTTTTTCTTTTCTTTTTTTGTGTGTTTTTTGTGCTCTAATTTGATTCTCACTCATGTGTCCTTCTTCCTCATACGTTTCCCTTTAAGTACTCACCATATCACCGCATTCTTTCATCTCATTCCCTGCTGGCTTTGTCTCCTTTTTCTTCTCTTTAACACTTCAGCTGTGTTTTTTAATACAATACTCTGTTTTATGCAGCCTCACACATTCGTCCGTATACCCTGACTCACATGTATTTGCAAATGTGTACGCACACACACGCTTACATGCACAGGGGAATGTAATCATGTTAGTTTCCTGGACTGGTCAGTTGGTCATCCATGATATCCAGGTGGATTAATCATATTTGACAGAACTTTATTGACAAAGACAGATAGGAGCCCCTGAAAGGTGTTTTGTTTCATTCAAACATGAACTGTATGAGCAAGCATCTGGGAGGGTGCGTGCATGTGTGCGTGTGTTCATGTGTGTGTGTGTGTGTGCTTCTAAAGCAGGGCCCATTATTCTCAGCAGATGCTGACCTACAGCATGCCAGTTCTCTGGAGGGCAGCACTTGTCTCTCTGCCTTTTTTCTCCTCCGTTCCTCCCCACCTCTCTCCATTTCATTTTCTTTGTTGTCCCTCCCTTCTCATATTCTGCTCCTGTCTTCCTCCTCCTCGTCCTTTCATGTTTTCCTTCTCAGCTTCACAAGACGTCCATCTGGGAGGTTAAATCTCTCTTACTTGAAGTCGTAATTTGTCATCCCTTTTTCTTTAGCTTTCAGATGTAAAACTCCCACTCTTTTTCCTTCATCATTTTCCTCAATCTTATTGTCTTCTCCTTGTCTTCCCCCTCAGTGTTGTCATTGTCGTATTTCTTTATTTGACTGTCAGAACTTTGACTGTCAGATAGTAGTTTACATGCCAAGGACATCACTGTTTTTGTTGTATTTTTGAGGGCTCACATGTCACTGAATTCAGACACTTCATACGGTGCTGGGTAATAATCGATGCTAATCTTATTTCCGACGCTTATTTAACACTCCACACTACCGCCAAGGCTGATGTGTCACACATCACGGCCTCTCTGGCTCCACAATGCCAGGATGCTTGTGTAAAAGGAGACAGCGTTGCAGTGTTGTGCCGCAAACCAAAGTTCAGTTTAAACGGTGCGATTGCAGCATATTGAGGGGTCTTCTGGGGTCTCTGTGTAAAAACGCCTTGTCTTTTTCCTTCCTTCCTCCTCCTCCTCCTCCTCCTCCTCCTCTTCATCTTCCTCCACGCCTGTCTGTCTCAGCCCTCTGTGGTCACACCTCTTTGTCTAGTCTGTTTAAGCAATCTTCTCATTCTCTTTGCATTCGTCTTCCTTCAATCTGTCCTTTGCTCTTTGGTTGTTTCAAGGAATACAGATGAAGATGTTAATCTTCAGTGGCTTGCTCTTTGCCTGGACACTCCTCCTAGGTTGTTTGGTTTTAACACAAATGTGCCCCTCCTGTGAAGTCCTCAGTAATTACCTCTTGGGCACATACAGAATTAGTATGCTGGTGAATAAACAAAGGATTGCATCTTCATCTTACCTAAATAATCCCCAGTGAAACACTACCTCATCTTTATTTCTTGCACACTCATAACCCTCTATTCAATCCTCCCAACCAGGAATATTAATTCCAAATGTGCTTAATATTCAGGATTCATGTTTCCCGTAGCTGCCCTCTCATTGACCTAGATCACTAAACCACAGCAACTCATCCAAAACGACACAGCTTCTACTCGTCGGCTCTGTACACAGTCTTTAACAATCAAGCAGGATATCATTTAAATACAATGAATATATATGGACGGGTCAAAACATGAGCATGTCTTAAATAAATGGGGGTACGTCATCAGCTGACTGGTTGTTTGTGCTTAAAAAGTACCATGATGATCAGTTCAGCGATTAGACGGCACAAAAGCAGCTCTGTCCTGCTACTTAATTTGGTTTGGTGAGGTTTACACTCCAGCAGCTCCACTCAAACTTCCCTTAGATATAGTGTTACGTTTGCCAAATGTGTGGCTTTGTTCTCATCCTCAAATGAATTCTTCTTGTAAAAGTAAAGTATGCAGTTTGAAAGTACACGCATTAATGCATGTGTTAAGCATCCAATCCAAGAGAACATAAAAATTGTACTTATATTAGTTTTTGTATTAGACTTAATTCCTATGTCTCCTGAACATTATTGTCACATTGCATTGTGGGATATGTACTGTGATATATCACCGGAAATGGTATACAATTAGTGTACGATTGGTTTCATACTAAGAATTCGAAACAATTAAAAAACCTCACACACTGCTTAGCGTACTAAATAGCATGCTAGTGTGGAATTTCGGACACATCCTAGCATTAGGGGTATTTGCTAGGGCAGCTTTTGAACATTTAACAATCAATGTCCTCCATAAAATCACCATCTTTTAACAGTCGTGTCCATGAAAATAAAAGGAAGCTTTGCCTCTACTGCAGTTGTGAGGTTATCGATGGTCCAGTCCTCCACCAAATGGCTGTTAACTTCCAAATGGTAACGAGGGTTTGAATGTTATGTCTATGTATTTGGTATGCCCCTAATCCAAGTTGGTAATACCCTTCCTTAACCTTTGACCCCATCTTCCAAGTGTTTGGTGGGAACTGATGGAGTCTCATGTGACTTCAAGGGGTCATGTGGGTTAGGGCGGGTTAGGGCTCTCTAACACACACACACACACACACACACACACACACACACCAACACAACCACAGTGACAGCTGTACCAACAGAATACCACCTCATGCGCTCACACACACACACACACACACACACACACACACACATGCGCTCACACACAGTGTGTAACCACTTAACCGTAAGTAGGAAAACAGCTTAGTGTCTTATTGGGCTTCTC
>NC_139926.1:12192568-12222568 GCF_963514095.1 Eutrigla gurnardus
TCAATGAATCCCAGACCATCATTTCAAGATTGTACCATTTTTCTTTTCCAGACGAGGTCCGTTGGATCCAGCTGACTACCCCATGCAGCCTTGGTCAGGACATTACCCCGGACCTCCCCAGGCCCCACAGGCATACCCTCAGTCCCCCTCCTACCCGAACCCTAACTCCCAGTCTGCCCCGTCCTACTCCGGCTACCTACCTGCTCAGCCATATCCACGGCCAGGTGACCCTCGGGGCGTAGACCCCGGGTACTATCCCCACCCAAGGTAAGTAAATGCAAGGAATTTGCTTTGGTCATAAGGCTGTACAGTAGTCTTAAAAGTAAGGTCTGCCTTCTCAACCCCTGTATTGAATTATTGATAATAACTTTCTTCAATTGCTAAATTCAGATACCACTGTTGAACCGTGCTTTCAGTCTATGTGAAGACCTTGGTAAACAGCACACCTGCCCTCAGCTGTTAGTTCTCATAGTGTGATGATGTGGATCTGGTCTGCTTCTCCTAGCTCCCAGCAGAGAGGCCCCTTGCGGCAGGACGTCCCCCCCTCTCCTACCCCTCCACTGCGTGGGCTACGGTATGACACTATGACGCGTGGAACCGCGGGTGGAGGCTACAGGTAGGGGCCATTTGTGGATGAAGATGATGGCAGGTAAATTCTGACACATAAAATCCTCCTTTGTTTTTAGACATGATTTAAATGTAACACCTAAAGAGTGTACCAATAGGAAAGAAACGGCATTTCTTCATTCAAAATGACTTACATAATTACAAAACTTTCACTTTGGAATAGAATTTTTAAGCAAAATAAAAAGCTCACTTTGCCCTGTGATCTTGTCTGATTGGTTACAGACACTTGGTGGATCCCAATCCAGACCAATACAGCTACGCTGGGGAGGGAGGAAGACAGCGACAGCAACACCAAACCAACCCCAGACAGAAGAATGCCATGACTGCAGCTGTGTAGACCAACCGGGGCCAGAGATGAAAATGAGCAGAATGCTGCCTGCTCCGTGTTGTGCGGTACTCCAATGAAATAGAGTTAAAAAAACCTCTTAATGGCGTGATTTGAATCACTGTCGTTATCAAACGCCGTCTACGCTGTTAGTATATGGTGATGCACAGTCAAGCAAGGTAAAGGAGGTTAATTATAAAGTGGCTGGCGTGAAGCGTAATGTCTTGTTGTCTTTAAATTGCTTTGAGTCGTCCCGCAGCATAAAATTAGTGGGGGTTTTCCTTTTCACTCTACTCTGATTAAGTCTTCTCTTTCAAGAATCAGTCAGAGCCACCAAGATAATTGGATCCATTTAAATGAACGCATATATGCAGCTCTTCACACTCTCACAGCTGCTGCTCCACCATCGAGGCAGAAGAGAAGATATTCCCAAATCTAACGTGTTTTAACATAATAACGCTGTGGCCGTGTTAGAGTCCGTCACTTTGTGTGGTAAAGTCAAGAAAAAATCATGACCATAAGGCTTTCAGTCTCTTTGTTAAAAGATGAGGAAGATGATACACAATGTTTCTGTATTCCAAAACTGTGAATAACAACAAATCAGTCTGAAGATATCCTTTTCTGCTCGGTTAGTAACGGCTGCTGAAACAAACGGGGGAGGGGGATCATCATAACTCTTTAATTACAAGAAAGCATATTCATCTGTTCCAGATTAACAATTAATTAACAACACAGCAGTTAAAACTGTGGCCGACGTCGTTATGAAGTGCATTTTTAGATCTATTATCTCAACTTGCCAAACAGGGAGAATGCCACTTTAGCAATGTTGATGAAAGAACACATTTTGTGACTATTCTGATGTCTCACATGCAAAACATGATTTAGTCAATTATGAAAACATTTGAGTCGTTGAAAGCACAGCGGAGCACTGTATGAATTATCTTTACATGTAATATTATGTTTTTTTAATAATGCTATGATTGCCTTTATTTTTTATCCAAACTTCTCAGTGGGGATGTGTTTAAATACATATATTTACATACAGGAATAATCTGAATACGCCTGGTTGTTGGTTTACAGGGTTTATGAATGACGTCCCTGCTTTAAAATGATCCCTAACATTTCAAATGAGTACTGAATCTCTCTCTCATCACCATCACTGGACTTCCAACTGTCGTAGAATCTTTGTTTAACATGACCACTACTTGAACGTATGAAAACATCTCATGACATCTTCACCGTCATCAGTACTTGACATGATACAACCTGTGTTTATTGAATCATTCCAATGTGATCAGAGTTTTTGCTCACTTTTTGGTTTTCCATCAGACAATTCAGAGATAACCCGATGCTTTAAACAAGAAGCTCACGACAACTTTTACTATTATTTTAAACTTTCATCAGCGACGCCCCATTAACGACTAGTGACCACTAGATAATAATAAAAACAAGTAATAATAATACAAATATCTAATTTTGTAATTCGCTGAGAGTGAGTGTAGTGTAGTTATGATACAGAAAACTTTTTTAATCCGACACCCGGGCCTCTTGTGTGATGCCTGGATGAAGCGACTGAGGGAGCTTCTTTTTTTTTTCATAAAATAAAATGTATTGATTTAACCATGGGCTCAGAAAGGCTAGTAACAACAGCATAAGGCTACTGTGCTACATTTATTAAACCAAGCACTCACATGGGACGTAGCACTCCAAATATTCTGTCACATCAGAACAGCGAGGCACATAGAACCAGCTGTTTGGAGCTTTCAGTCCGCTCTCTGTCACTATCTCTTTCTATACAAGCATGAAAAGCTAAGAAATGTGACTGGCTCAGGCTCAGAAATCAAACTGTCCATTTCAGCACTCCGGACAGCACCACGTCTACCTTAGTCAGTGTGGTCAACAGGGATCCATGCATGTCAGGCTCGTACCATTGTCATGCTTTATGTGCTGGAGCCGACTAAAGTGTTGGAAATATCCAAACGGTAACCCAGTCAGGAAAGACAGGTGTTTAATCGACCAGATGCGGAGCTCATTTTCACTCTGCATTACTTAGCAGTGTGTATTGTCTGTGTACGCTATGTACTGTAGTCGTGATGGATGTTCATGGCACATCTGCGGCCTGCCGGCGTAGGCGTCGCCGTGTGGTGAAGGGCTATCCAAGCACGAACGGAGCTTCAGAGTGCTCTACTCAGTGCTGCACCGCAGTGTATATCCATTTAGCCACTTAGCAAACCATCAATTAAGTGTAACTTACAGTTAGACTCCATTACCATATTCCACTCCACAAAGCACAGCAGTATTCAGTTCAACGGATTAAATGTTTAAAATGACGTTTCAGGATGAGGTGAATTACATTTCATTTAACATGACTGAGGCTGAAATCAGGTGAAGTGAATGTAAGAATGAAGTCATTTGGTGGAAACGCATGCGGAAGAATGGGAAGCCATCTAATTTACTTGTTTGTTTGACATGTCTGGGTATTGATTGGAAAGAGGAAAGTAGGGAAGTTATGGGGTTAAATAATTTAGAAAAACTGAGAAAGGAGGGAAGAACGGAAGAGAATCGATAGGTCGAGAAGTTGGGAAGTAAAAATGAATCAGAGGATACAGAGTGGGCGAGGGATTTCAGAAAGAAGTAATAAACTGATGGTTTGCATGGATGAGATGATAAGAAAACATGCAGTGCGAGGTCAGGCCTTAAGGGCTCACAATGGTTTGATTCAGCGAGTTTTCAAAGAAGAACAGAGCAGAGGGAAGGATCAAAGGTCATCGATATCTGGACGGCAGTCGTCGTGCAGTAGGAGGAGGGTTACAGGAGTGGGCTTCGTATCGACTGAATGTAGTGACTTTGGGGATTAGCCTACTTACAAATGTGTGTCTTTTTCATTTTTCAGCATCAGTATGGAAATCAAACTTCCCAAAACAAAACTGTCAATGTATGACTGAAAGTACAATAATGAAGCACGTCATCCACTCGTTTGCTCAACAGTAGCAGAAACACTTGTCTGCCTGGCATTACCTCAGATGTGACAACACTTGCAGTAGGTCAAATAATAAATGGCAGTTTTCAGGGCTGAGCAATTCATAGACATTTTATCGAAATCCCAGAACTGCGATTTTAAAAGTCAAAATACTTTTTTACTGCAAGGATGTCCTGGTCCACATCATCACCTACACACAAATCATCTTTGTTTGGTGCAGATCCCTCCAAAATCACACTTTTCATTTTAATATGTTTTTCAATGAAAATGAGAATGACATAAAATGATCATTCCATCTACAATCACAAATCAAAACGCAATGTCAGTATTGTAAATAATTGCAATTCGATTTTTCTCATTTGTTCAAATCTTTCCGCCCTTGCATGGCTTGTAAGCAAAATGAAAAAGTTCATTGCTGTGTTCTCTCGGGGCCTTCAGGGTGATGAGACGTCGCCACTAATCAACCATGTTGCTGAATCAAATGTGTGATTGTGTAGCCAACATACCAAAACAAAAAGAGCGTTCATTACCAAAAGGTCAGTTGTGCTGCCTGTATGTTACCGTGACGATGTGGAGCAACAGAGCAAATGATCACATGGACGGTTTTGGTGTCATCACTCCGAAAATGTTTTGCACCTCTTTTTAGAAAGAATGAAGCCGATGGTAAATGAAGGTCTGTGTGTCTGAATGTTGGGTGAGTGTCTGGTGAAGCTTTGCTGAGCTGCAGTACATTAAGATGTTCACATTACATGAAGGTGAAGATCCGTTACTCCTCTGATACCGGCACGCTATCCATACCTATGTAACTTCTTCAAAAGCATCTATTTGTTATGTTTGTCTTTTTAATGAGAGTTAGTTTGTTATACCAGGTCACTTATAAAAAGAGCCACACAGTGTTTGGCCGTTGTTACCGTGCTACTTTTAGGAAGCGGTTTCAATCACTTCTTTCCTCTAATTCACCTCTTCCAGTTTGTATGCATGCAATTTACATAAAGGAAAAATACATTCTAATTTCTAAGAATTATTCGTTTCTGCAGCATGGTTAACATGAAACACTGTGTAAGTAAGGCTCTTGGTTGTTTTGGCGTTCCAGTAAGTGTTGCACAAGCTGAAGGTACTAACCAGAGTTCTGGTACTCCTGGTCCTCCCTGTAAAGAGACCAGCGTATGAAGGAGCCAACTAAACAACCTCTCTGCCTTATAAGTATATAACGCTTTTATTAAACTGCTTGTATCCAAAAAAAATCTCATTTTATAATGTTACAATAACGATGTTTTCTGTCATTGTTTTCCTACATTTTATATTTATGTATATAACATGTTTTTGCATTAAAAACTCATTAAAAAAAGTTGCCAGAAGATGTCATACTTAACATGTCTACTTTTTTTTTTTCAAGCCACAATGCATGCCCAGCACATCTGCTAAGGTTAATTAAATATGAGTCAGGAGAAATTATTTCCCACATGTCCCCCATTCCCTGCAAGGTGAATCATTAACATTGCCAACCCAATTTAGTCCATCATTTAAGCTGCTGATAAATTGTACCTTTGTGATAAGAGATAGATGTTGGCCCTCAAATTAATGCAAGACTAATTATCAATTAGAAAAAGAAGATAAGGAGCACTGATTGCGACACAAAGTTTCTTTTTTTTAAGTTTCTCTGGCGTAGTGCCATCACACTGCTAGGTCATATACCTCAGATTAATAAGCATTTAGTCACAGCCTGTGGCTTAAGGTGCTGTCTTATTTATCAGACACTGGGTGTTGGACTCCGGCTGCAATCAGTGAAGTTAGTAGTAATGAGACACAGAGGCCAAGGGACCGTTTTATCAGCCAAGGCTTAATTAGCATATCCCAGACCTCTCAGCCAATAGGGAGAGGAGAGGAAGTAATTAAATTCTCCCGAGTCACTGCCAAGGTTCATTTTTGTGCACCGTGTTCAGTTCGGAGCCTCAAAGTGTGTCTGCGTGTTTGTGTATTTTCAACATTCAATATTCTGATTATAATGGCTATTTAGGTCCTGCTGGTTGTGTTAATGCATGTGGGGAACTTAAAGTTGTTACAGAGACTAATTGCAGAGTGCTTCTGGACTTTTCTGTCCGTCTGAATCAAGCATGCCACTGAAATGGAGTATGTAGACTGTGGAAGGACTGAACGCCTGACTGCTGACCTGACTGGTAACGGTTTCCTCACCACACTTTGCATACTGCTTTCAGACACTTGAAGTTTGTGGTATTGATTTGTTTCACGGCACGGATGTGTCCTCATAGATCACATTAACCAAATTCCCAAAACTCAGAGCGGGGGTGTCTGAACTTGCTGAGCTTTACAGCAGAAATAAACATGTTAACTGTCTTGTGCAAAAAAACAGTTTTCATCTCTCTAGCTATACCTTCTATTCACGATACCTGTATGATGGGTTATAAAACAAAGCTATTTAAATTATTTTAAGACACCTTGAGGGACAGGTCGCTATGGCTCTGCACCTTGACAACCACGCTAATTAGCTAGCGTTACCGTCTTACTGAGCTTTTGCTATTCTAACAGTGCTTGCCCCCATCTGTGTCCAACACTTTCCCAGATCCATCCTCCCATCCAGTGGCGGCGCCAGAGTATTTTTTCTGGTTGGGGCTAACTCATACGGCGGTGGGGCTCAAATCAATGCCAGAATTTCAATGTGAATATATAACAACACCCAGTGGCGCCGCCAGCCGGAATCCTGTACGCACTGTGCGTACTTTTTTTGAAGGTGAAAAAAAAAATTGATGGTGCTGAACCGGGGCCGGATTGGAAGATTCAGCGGGCTAGATATTTAAATTATGCAAATCAGCGGGTGACACCAAACAACGTCTGCCCAAGCAAGTCAGAGCTTTTCTTTCTCTCACACAGTGACCTGGAGAGACGCAGCCGCATTTGAGAGGACGATCGCGCGTGTGTGCGCAATTGCGCATAGCATGTGTTGGCCCCTCTCCACTACACAATACAAATCGGCTCTAGTCTCGTCACCTCTCTGCTGCTGAGCACTGTGGGCCGAGCCGATGCATGTCTCTCTCCCCCGGCCGGGAGAGTTATCATACCGTACTGTGCGTGTGTGTGCGTGCGTGGAGTGCTCACAAGCGTGCGCTTGTGTTTAGGGCGGGGATGGAGGGCACAAAAAAACTATTTGCACCGGGGCCTATCACCATGATATACGCTACTGATTTCACTGATACTGAAAACATTAGATTTTGTCTTAAAAAAGTATTTTTCCATTTGTTGTTGTATTTGCCGTTTTTGTGCGTACATTGAAATTGAATCCTGGCGGCGGCGCTGACAACACCCTCCCAGAGCTATAAACACGCACACAGTGAGAGAGAGATAGAGACAGCGAAACGTGAATAGTTACGTTAAGAGCCGGGACCCGAGTGGTCATCTTCCCCTGCAGGTGTCAACGGTGCGTCCGTAGTTTTATCCAACACGCCCGCCACCGCCATCTGTTGTTCCGTCCGACGACATTTAAAAACAAATTTATCCATGATAAATTTTGACCAGCTTACTAACGTTAACTTAACGTGAGTGACTATAAGCCGCTAACGCTAACTGCTAGAGCCAGGTAGCTTACAAACTAGTAGCCTGCTGTCTCTGTGTCGAGCATACACTAAAAGTGGGCTCACATGAGTGACGTTGACGTACGGACAGTACAGTCTGTTAATGAACCCAGATCAGTGACAGTTGTCATCGCAGCTGTCTGAAGTAACGACGTGACGTGGTGGTGCTGTTGGACTCCACACTTTTCTTGGTTATTTTGTTGTTGTTTTTTTCTTGGTGGTTTTATGGTAGGGCTAATGGTAGGGCTAACACAATTCTTGATGGGGCTATAGCCCAACCAAGCCCCTCCCTGGCGCCGCCGCTGCTCCCATCCAAATATGGTCACTTCTGGTGCGAAAGGATCCAGGATGGTGGATTTTGGCATTTTCACTGGGGAAAATGCCAAACCGATCCATATTTTAAAACAGTAGCCCACAGACCAGTGGGTGATGTGACGGTACATTATGTATGTATACTATACTGGGTGGGAGTTGAACTTATTTAAATGACTTTCTGTCAGGTCCCCGACCTTTCAGAAGCAGATCGTATATCAGGGGACTCTTCTGGAGATATGTCTTCTAGTGGCCCTCGCAGAATACAGCTTTTATTGACGTACACTGTGGTCAGATTATGACTCGCCCTGCAGTCACGTCCTGGATTCCTGGTAATTTCTTGGAGACTGTCAAACAGCCTGGTTGACTCGCTGACTGACTTGGTGTGTAATTGCTCCAACTTCCCTCCCAGGGCAGGTTTGGCATGCTGTAATTATTAGCGGTTATTATGAGTAGTTTAAATAATCATTGGAAGACATTGTAATTAGGATTTCCTATTAGGAGTGCCTGCCAGTTTGTGGACGTGTGTGTGTGTGTGTGTGTGTGTGTGTGTGTGTGTGTGTGTGTGTGTGTGTGTGTGTGTGTGTGTGTGTGTGTGTGTGTGTGTGTGTGTGCTTGGCAAGGTATTGTTCAGTTGCAGCTATTATTGGCAGCCTGGCAGCCTGCTTTTTGTTCCCTTGACTTCTGATTGTTTTTCATGAACACTCTGTTTAAAGGCCGTCCATGGACCTGCCAGACCTCCCAAAATCCTCATTAATTATTGTCAAATTACAATATTGTTACACACACACACACAGACATCCATTTTTAAACATGGGTTAAACATTATAATTTTTTCTAATTTTTTTTTTACTTTAGTAAGTTCGAGTTAAGATTGACTGCAGTGCAATACTGTGTAAATATGCATACAAAAGTGGTACACAACGACAATGTTTTCGATGTTATCCATTAAGTCATCAGATTTGACCATCCACTTTGTGCAATAGAGGAAATACTGTGTTGGGTGGGATTATTTCACAGGTCTATGGGGTCCTGGGGTCTCTTGGACAGAGATGCAGTTCCAAGACAGGTCAGTGCTGTGCTGAAAATACTTTTACCTTTGTGTGTTTTTTAATTGTATTCAGGTATAGAAAGTCTAGCATTAATGCCGCATTCACGTGCTGTGAATCCCAACAGTATATTAACTTGAGAACCAGCTTATGTCAACAGGTCGTGACCATTTCAACCAAACAACTTGACACTCATGTTGTGAACCACTGTTCTAGTATAAATGAATCATTTTAAATGTGAATGCAACTTCACTTCAGCTGAATGAATGAACGCACTGATGACCACATACAAAAAGCTGAAGTGGAAGTGTGCTGATTATGGAAAATGTTGTGTGTGTGTGTGTGTGTGTGTGTGTGTGTGTGTGTGTGTGTGTGTCCTATTCAAATCCTGACAGGGTCATGGCCAGTGTATTAAGAATACTGAGTGTGTCCTATCAGGAGTTTTGTCTGTAAAAAACACATTTCCTCTGTCCCCTGTGCACTGTAATGACTTGTGGTAAACTCCACTGGCAGCTGTTTCCCCTTTTCCCGTCCCACACACACACACACACACACACAAACTATAGCAGTGGTAACCTTGAGGCATCTTGCTCTCAAACATAGTTTACTCAGGTTTTCTCTCTTGCTGGATCCGTGAGGGTGCCTGCTCTGAGTGCCAGGCTGGATCCTTAGCACTGGGTGGGATTTCTCAGTGTGTGTCTGCTGTGGTCGGCTGCTTGCCAGCGTTGTCTCGTGATGAGAGTTCAACCTGGGACTTCCAGCAGAGAGCTGCAGGAGTTATACACAAATACAATTCAGGTATGAACATTTGACCATAAACTCTGAGCACATAACAAACACACGGGATACAAAAAACTCCCCGAGACAAACACGAGAGACTTGTAAAGTTGTTTCTATTTCCATGTGAGGCAGCTGAAGTGGCTGTGAACCAGAACCTGGTGGAGTATGCCACAGCTTTATGTGGCTTCCTTAGTGATCTCACAAACACAGAAACAACACTGCAGGAAGCAAAGACAAACAAAATACTTAGTTTCTTCTTATTTCTCCACATAATTTATGTGGACCTTCACTTTTTTATGCTCCTATACTTCTCCCACGGTCCTAAACTGTGGGACTAAACATAACATTTGATGGATTTTAAATTGTTTAATTAATGTATTCTTTTATTTTAAACACAGGGGTTTTCCATTACATTTAATACAAATGTAAAATTAACTTCACTGGCAGGTCTGCTACTTAGTCGTCTCATTGGAGAATTTTGAAAAATGCAAAAAACTGGGCTGAGAGATGAAACCACGGCCATTTCCGTATGACGAAAGCCCCAATTCATCATCGACAAATATAACAGCTAGCTTGGAAAATAACGATATGGCACTGGATTCGATGGATTTACTCTTTAACAGACCACAAATGGGAGAATCACATTCCCTGGTCCCTCCCCCGCCGCTTTTGGTCCAGCTAGTCTCCAAGCAGCAAGGAGCAGGAACCCTGAACTGATAATCAGTGTAACATTAGCATGAAAGCATGGTGGAACTAGCTAGCTAGCATTTGCAAGCTATCTAGCTACTGTGAACTGAGAAAAATAAAACAACTAAATGCTTCGTCTACACTTTCACACATTGCTATCACCAGATAATCATTAACATTGACTCACCACATGTTATAATGTGCTGCATTAACATTATTTTATTTCATGACGTAGAAAAGTCCCTAAAGGTCGACTTTATCTCATAATTAGCCTCGCAAGATGAGGGCGTTCTGTTAAAACAGTAGAAGGCTTTTTGTCGTACCATTTTTTGTCATATCATTTTTTTTATAGCTTAAAACACAACCACCAGTCTCACAAAGGTGCACCATGTTTCCTATTAGCTGTAGGATCCAGGCAAAACCATCAACTGTTAAAGGTCAAACAATCAGTTAGCAACTGAACAAGTTATGGGATTTGTTTCTTTGGTAGTTGAAACCAAAACACTGATGCCAGTACGGTAGAAAAAACCCCCAGATGTACCAAAGTGTCAGCAGCCATCAGTCTGTTCCATTCAGTTCAATGAGGACTAAGCATTTACTGCTTTGTGGAGCTTTGAGTGTCAACTTTTTTCTCAATGTGCACACATGCATTTATTAATACACACACTATCCAACAACTGTGAACAAGAGCTTCCCGATCTTCAAGAACACCATAATGCTTCACTGTGACTCTATTTAGTTTGTCAGGAGAAGCTGATAAAAGAAAAGAAATGTCGCCCATCAGAGAGAATGTAGACAAATGAAAGAAAAGACAACTGCTGCTTCTTTTTCCCTGAAAGGGAAATTATACTTTATTCACCTTGTCTATTGTCTGCTTTTCTTTCATCTTTTTCCATTTCTCCAAAGTTATAAACCACCAAACAGACTTTACTTCTGATTAACATGATTCTCTCGCTCCTCTGTATCTGCATTACCCATCACCCTTTAATGTTTTCTTTTATTCACTCATGCGTCTTTCTAAACTTTTTCTGACCTTGTTATATGATGAATTTTAAACAGAAAATGTGGTTTTGTGTTATCTGGTTTTGCCACTGTCAAAGAAATTATAGAATTTTCTTTTCTTTTTTTTCCCATTAATGCTAATGTGTCAGTGAAAGGATTTCATTGACTCCGCGGTCAAGAAACAAATTCAGCACATGAAATTTCAATTAGAGAAGGAAAACCGTTATGGATTTATATGGCTGTCAGTCAGCAGCTGTGACAGCATTGGCATTGTCTTATCTGACAATTGATAAATGATTATTTTTCTGGAACAATATTTATTTGAGAAAATAATTACAGCAGAATAAGCCAAAAGAAAAGCTAATCATGAAAAGACCAACCCCTCTAATGATGTACTATAAATAACTGGTAAGGTCACTTTATTTATAGGGAACATATAAAAACAATGAACAAAGTACTTTACTGAGAGATGGCATCATATTGAAAAGCTTTTAAAAAATATGTGTAAAATAAGCTTTTTCATATTTTAACTGAATGGAGTATGGATTAAGCATTGCACTCCTAAAACAGTGTCAGGCTTTCTTCAGACCGTAAAAACAAAAAGGACCAAGATCAATGCAGCAGAACCTGAAATATCTTTTTTTATTATTATTAATAACTTCTTCCTTATCAAAGTGTGACGCCGGCATTACTCAAAATGCAACGTGACCGTCAACAGCTTGGTCAGATATTTGGGTGTGTTATGCTACTAAATTTTATGAAAGAAGGAAGTTCCTTAAAGCTGTATTATTTCTATTGGCCAGCAGGTGTTGACACCACTACCATGGTAACCTACCAATCAGGATAGAGGCTCCAGAAAACCAAGATGGCGACATCCTAAAGGCCAAACTAGACACTTGAAAACCGAAGTTCACAAACAAATGGTGGCTTTTTATGGTGGCATCTTCTTTTTTTATGGCGATGGCTAGGAGTAACTAAAGTAGCCTCAAGCAAAGATGTCTGGTAAGCTCGACTCTTTTCCACACCGACAGATTCTTTAAATTTGTAGTCTTAAACTGGAAGAAAGATTTGACGTCGCTCCCTCTGGAGCCATGAAATACTGTATACTTTTCTCCCCCACCCCACGTCAGCAGTAGTACTCCCTAAGACCTGTAAACAGACTTTGATCAGTAAAGAGAAAGTTCTTCTTCAAGTTTCCTTTGGGATGAAAGATTTCTGCTACCCCTTATACCCTATTTACATTACCCACTGGACAAACTGAACTGCACAGCACCCACAATACCATGCTGTACTGTTCCGTAAGGTGCCATTTTGGAAAAGGTACCTTTACTTTTGTTCTGATTTGGTTACAATGAAGGTTCAGCTCAGCGTTTACTTTGACACGTGATTTGTTTTTGTCAGTCTCAGTCTAGTCCGAGCTACTAGACGAGGAGCATTTGTGTCCAAGCAAATGAGAGGACAGTGAATGCGAGAGGGGGGTGTAAACGTACATGCACTCATATACACCACTTTAGTTTCCCATCCTGAGCCAGTGGTCTGCAGCGAACACAATATCTTGTGATGCTTTTTAAATACAGACCGTTGAGCCTCTGAGTTAATTTCTCTGCAGAGAAATAAGAAAGAGAGGGACTGACAGATGAACAGTCGTGCCTTGTTTTGTGGGAGACGAGATATGGGGGGGGGGGGGAATAGGAATGATTGCTCCCAAACATTTCACAACAAAGCACTCAAGAGACACAAAGGGAGAGTTTGGGAGAAGGAAAAGAAGAGAAAGGAATGAGTGCTAGAGAGAGAGAGAGAGGCCTTTTTTCAGCTGAGGGACAAACAAGGACAGAGAAGAAAAGGAGGGATCTCGAAGATGACGGGAGGATGAAAGATAGAGATAAGTGGCAAGAAAAGGATAGTGGGCACTTGTTTATGTTTGTGTTATCCAGTTAGACCAGCGATCTATCACCCTTCCTGCTTTTATTTGTTTTATTAAGAGATTCAAGAAAATGTGGATTTTATTTGATGGCAATTCTGAAATAATGAGGTATCTTCGTGGCATCATGTACAAATACATGCTCCTCCCAGTACTACTAGGCTTCACCTGGATTGTGCGAGAGGTTTTGATACCGACTCAACAAATATTGGACAAAGCCGGACTGAGTTGAAATAGTGCCGATAAAGGAAGTCAGGGCAGTGGGAGGAATTTTGTTAGTTGTTTCGTTATCAGTTTTAGAATTCATAGTCAATTCGACACGCCATGCACAAGGAAATTCTATACAGCTATTCATCATAATTGAGGGCCATTGATGGTGGTTTTATGCAACACAGTCTCAGCTGAACTTTGCTCACCTTTTCTGGAGTGTTTGAGTTTGCCATCTTGATGTCAGTCCACTCTCCAATGCTGCTGATACCCCAGATGGTCAGTCAGCTCTGGTCTGACTCACTTGAGTTTTGGGTAGTGCCATAAGATGATCTTCTCGTGTCTGAGTGCCATGTGCTGGCTCGGAGAACCGGGGGACTGATTCCCTCCTAAAGCCTGTTTTATCCTCTGCAAGGCAGCGGGGGCAGAGAGGAGGCGACGGGGAGAGTGGGAGAGGGGGGTTTATCAGGTCAGGACCTTCCAAATGTCACCCACTGTCTTCTCTCCGTCTGCCTCACCACAAATGCCTTCTCTGTGAAATGTGTGAAACAATGTGCAAAATGCCAAGCAAGCACAGCTTCAGTGGTTGAGGCTGAAACCCGGGTTTTCTGCAGATACTTGGATGATCTCTCCTCTATCCGACGTGCATTAGGGTCACGTGACAAGTGACTGTTTGGAGAGGGAGTGAGGGATGAAAGGAAGAGCTGAACATGGATAAATGAGTTAAAAGGGATAATGAGCACAGCAGGATGAGGATTAGCTGTTGTTTTTTTCCACGGCCGATTCGGTTCGTTCCCAGACTGCGTGTCTGTGTTGCTCTTTGATAGGTTGGAGATGTTTGTTTTTCTTTCCCTCAAAAATGATATTTCCACTTTTACATGCAACGGTAACACCATTTCATCATTCGATATGAAATGGACCTTGCAGGATTTCATGGGGTTTGCTAACATTTTGCTCCACGTTGGACTTTGAACCGACAGTGGTCACAGTAACCCGACGGGGGCTGCTGTTGGTTCAGATGCTCCTGCTGACTTCATGAGCTCGGCTCTCAGACCTCTCTGCCGTTGTCCTTTTGGCAGCCGGGGTTTCCTCTGTGTTTGCGTTTTTTGCATCGTAGCGATTTCTCGGAAGCACGGAAGCAAACATCGGAATGTTAGGGGAGGTTTTTTGAGCAACACTTGACTCATAGAACCAAAGAAAACTTCTGTCATTAGTCATGCCACCTCTAACGTTTTGGATAAAAGGAACTGAAATCTCAGTTACTTCCCTAACTTGAATGTTCTTTCTTTTCATATTGTGGATGTAAGAGAATTAATATTCCCTGAAAGGTTTTGCCAGTTAGCCACATCAGTGGTGGGACAATATATCGATATATCGTGATACTCCCTGGTGCGATATTTTTGACTGATTCCATGCATTAAGCCTGTTACCATTTTGCCCTCACTAGAGTCACTACTTCATTACTCCTCTTGGCCTTTTGGCAGTTTATGGCTATTTTGGAATGATGTTCAGTCAGTGTGTGTTAAAGAGGGACTAAGCTAAAACTCTGTGAAACTGACACCACAATGCAGTGAATAAACACAGTATACGATCAATTCCTGCTTTTGCCTTTTCACTGGAATTTTTCTCCTTCAGATTCACACATATCGTGATGCATATCATAGATGATCTCTTGCAATATATCGTGAATCGCAGTATCATGATATCACCGTTACGAGGGGCAAAATATCATGATATTATCGTATCGAGAATCTTTGTGACTGTGATTTACCACACTTATTGGACATCATGTTTAATTAGAAATGTAAATATCAATACTTACCAAATGTTTGTACCGTAGCATAAAAATCATGTGTATTTCAAAGCAGTCAGTGTTGGCGGTAGAGCTGAAGTGGATGGTGTGAAATCCCATTTTCTTCCATTGTAATCCGGGGAGGATGGAGATGGTGAAATACTGAATAGAAAGTCGTACCAAACCAGATTAATGGTTTTGATGTTGTGTGAAAGATATTTTTGGCATATTTACTTCCTGTGTGTGTGTCAATTTGTTTAAATAAGCAAGAGAGTGCTCACTGGAAACTGTTGGGACACGTAAGTATGAGAAACAACAAGTTAAAGGGGGAAATAAGCCGTTGAAGAGGAAGAACAATGGAGCTGCAGAGGAAAGATCACAGTGTGTTTGAGGTTTTTGGTTGACATTCTTAATGTGGATCAACTAGAAGCTCTGAGTGTGAGCTTCGGTTTGAAAAGATGATCTGACGTGTTTTTTTTTTTTTTGGTGAATCCGGGTAAAAACCAGTGACAAAGCCTCTTCGTGTGTGCCAGACCACGTTTTGGTGTGTGCTATGATGAAAGGCCGCTGGCAGTGGGCACGACTCCTTCACATGGAAACTGATATGGAACTAATCCACGGAGCCCAAACGCGTTTGAAATGGAGCGAGCTCCAGAGAGCTTTTTAAATAACAGTCATCAGTGCTCAACCACACACACGGAGACACATTGTGCCCGTGGAGAGACGTTTCACACTCCGCAGTCATGAGAGAATTTAGAGTGCTGGATTTGCAACCGCCGTTTAAGAGCACTGATGATACTGAGCAACATGTTTTATAGTCAGCAGGGGCTCAATTCATTTTCCAGAATGTGGCGTCCGTCGCCACTCTGCTTTGTGAGCCCATTCTGAAATGCAAATAAGCTAACAAGCAACGTGTGACATCATTCACTGTGTATCAATTGTCCCTTATTCACTTGAATGTTACAATGTGACAGAGGTCTGATGGACCACATGATAGATGGAGACACGTGATTATCCTTCAACTTCTATATTTACAAAAACATATATAAAACATGAACAATTGAACAGAAAGATTTAAACGTTGATGGTTTATTTTTTAAATCCTGCAGGCACGTGTGTTTGACGATGTACTGATGTCGCTTCATTCATGCAGCAGATTTGTACAAAATGGCTGCGTAAAGGCTGGAAGGAATGAACGTTTCCACTGCGGTCTGAACGGAGAGTGATCCATCTCCTGGAGGACACAAGTGTGTGTGTGTGTGTGCGCTAGTTTGTGGTTATGCACACACAAACACTTAGACATGCATTTAGACGTATGCAGAGCAAAAGCAGTCCAGAGGGAAGGCTAAGTGTCTCGTGTCACTTTTGAGTGTGTCACTTTTAAATCTCTCAAAGTTTATAATAATAATAAGCCGTACCTCCTGATATACAGTTTTTTTTTTTTTTTTGCTGACTCGTGCAAACATAGTCAGTTTGTGGTTTGTGGAAACAGAAACATTCTCAGTTGCTGGAACAGACACAGCACACTGATTTTTTAAAAGTGATTACTTATTGGAACAAGCAAATGTTTAAAAGAGGGGAAGAAAAAAAGGTCCTTTGGATGTAAAATTACAGCCACAGACGCTCCTTTAGGTCAACTTGTCATAATTACTGAATCCTGCTTGCAGATGATATATATAATGTCTGTTCAGAAATCATGGATTTTGGAGGGAGTAGTAGAAAACGTAATCACATTTCTGTTTCATGGTCACAGTTGTGAGCAGGGAAGCCAACGCACCTACAGACATGAACACTCATAGCACTGTATTATTATAGTTGTAGGCACTCATTAATTCATAATGCCATTAACAATAATTATAGGGCATTATAAAGTATTTTGTCATGATTTATGAGGTCAATAATCAGTTATCACTTGATAATTGCTATTCACTCGCTGATTATCTTTTCTCACAGGGATCATAGTGACTTATAATTCCTATAGTTGTAATACATCATATTTTTTATAAACCAGTATAATCACTATTGCTATACATTATAGTTCTATGATCTATGCAAGAACAACATGCATTGTTCCAATGTTTCACTTTACTTAAATCAAAGTTTGAGCTCTATAAGTTTAATTTATAGTCACATTATAATGCATTATAACATTGTTTATAATGCATTGGGAAAAGATTAGAATGTAATGAAACTATGGCAATTATAATACATCATGATCCTTTCAGAAAAGTCAGTGACTGATAAACAAGTAAGAAAGCAATTATTATGATACTTGATCTTATAAGTCATTAAAAACTGCTTTATAATGTGTTCTAAATCATTATAAAAAGAGTGCTTAGAACTGTGATTATAAGGTACTTTATGAAGACTTGAACACATTTTAAGTATTTTTATAATGCATTATAGACGTCGGCATCACAGAAAGTGTGTGTGTGTTTTTTTTATATCCAAGAATTAACACCGCCGGCTCCTGCAAGCCGAGGAGAAACTATTCCATGTGTCCAATTATGGCAGCTTATTTTTCATAGCCGCTTATATTTCGGTGAAGGTGCGGTGATGTACATTTAATGGATCTTTTCAGCAGGAGTTCTGCTCTGTGTTAAGCATCCAGCCTACATGCTCACATAAATCCGCCGAGAATCTGGCTTTCATCCTTCACACAGACGTTTTTTTTTTTTTACACATGAAGACCCATAAACCGAACATGTGTGCTCATATCTATACGCAGGCACAAACACACGTGTGAGCAGACAGAGGCGCAGGAATCCGAGCGTCCGCTCACATCTAAACACCAGAGCGTGAGAAATGGTTTTCACCTGGTCTGGATAGAGTTTCATCCTTTCAGCCACGAGAGTTTATTAGCTGTTTAAAACATTACCACAGAGGGAGTTCCCCTGCTAAAGTGCTGCATTCCTCACACACACACACACACACACACACACACACAGGGGAAACCAAACCTTCACTTTCCATCCTTCTGTCTCCATCAAGCCAATCTCCCTCTTTCGCTCTATTACACCAGCATACGTGCTCCACCTTCCTTCCTCTCTCTCTCTTTGTGCCACAAGCTCCCGAAGGTGTAATGTTACGATGCGGCCTGTTAACATTCCCTCGCCGGGCCGCTGAGGTTTTCCAGATTGTTCTGTGTATACAAACGTTGGAGACGGAGGAGGTGAGGAGTGGAGGATGGAGATCGCACGGCAAAATGAGAATAAACACACTTGTGCAAGCGTGCACCGAGTGACATCTCAATGCACGGACAGAGTAATGCACCAGCGGTGTGTTTTCCGGTGTGCACGTTGGTCCAAACACACAAACACAGTTTCCGTACGTACCGCAGAAGCACCGTCAGCTATCTCATTATACTGTTGAAATGTCAGCCTCGTTAAAGTGGCCTATTTGACTTAATTGAGAAGCAGAGTGTAAATAAATGCTTCAGCCCAGTTTGTTTTCACTGGTCTCTCCAGCACTCTGCTCTCATTCCAAACCAATTCATCAAAGAACCCTTCACTCTCCCGGCTGTCTTTATTCCCTCCCTGTGCCTCTTTCTTCACAGTTTTCACCTTTTTCTTCGTCGCTCTCAATTTGCAAAGTGCAGATGTGCCCTCTCACTGAGGACAAAAATCTGAATATCCACTAACTGGACTTATTCTTAGCTTTTCTTTTGGCAAAATGTCCTCAAGATATGGCGCATACTGCTAGGAATGAGGAAATAATAATCTTAATTTTTATAAAATCAACCATTCAGTTGTTGGATTCTGCCTACACAAACTATCTGTAAAATGTCAAAAGTGTGAAGATACACAAGACTTGAAATAGCTGGAAAGCACCCACTCACAACTCCATATAGCACGCTAAAGATTTTTTTCTGCTGCACTGTATTTTATAATAATTCCTTCACTCTTATTTAGAGCCAGTTTCTTTAGGCCTCTACCTCTTCTATAATCAGCATTTTGTAACTTCTTTTCGACTTTTGCATTGAAAAAAATCTCAGCTTTCTAACACAGACATAACACCTTTTCAGACACATAAAACAGAGAGAGGTGCTTCCCAAAAAACAATTTATAGAAGGTCTCCATTAGGAATATGATGTGAGAATGATTTGAAATGACTATTCGTTTAGTCATTTTTTTGTTACTTTAAAAATAATGTTTATTTATATTTAAAAAAAATACTATGTGAATGGTGATTGTTATCAGAACGTTTTGTCATAAAAATCTCTTTTATTTGCACTAGTTAGGTTTACGTTCTGATTGTGGCGCTACAAACCATGATCATTTTTGTAACTTTAACTAAGGCTTTGTTGCCTAAATCTATCCAACGGTTTCACAAGGTAACCCCGTGGCATTGTACGTTTCTGCAAGTGAGGTAAGTGGCAGATGAAATGTATTCAGGAAACATTTTTGGTTCAGAAACTGCAACATTTAGTGTATCCCGTGGTTTGCATAAAGGTACAATGCAAACGTACAAAATGTTTATTATTGTGACTGGGTTGATCCATTGGACACAAAACGTTGTCTCGGAGCCTCCACCCATCCAGGTTTTGTTAGAAGCGATCCCATCTCTACATTTTCCTCCCCCTTTCTTCCCATTCATCCACCCTCGTCCCTTCCTACTTCCTCTGAGTCTACATGGCCGACTAGAGTTACCTGCTGCCGCTCTGACACACACTGAACCTTCTCTGTCTGAAACAAACACTCGCAGTGAAGCAAAGAGACAGGAGTGAATGCTCGATTGCTCGCTCACTCTATACACAGACCAAGTCGCTGACCCGTGCAACCTCCCAGGCTGACAAGGAAACACGGCCTACACTCCAACACAAACGCACTCCAACACAGAGCCAAACACTCTCCAACGCGGGGCGCAAATGTCACACTCTAAATCCCCTCATTTCCTCTTTCCTGTAGCCGGTCAGCCAGGCGTGTGTGACACTCTGAGGGTATCGATAGCGGGGGCAGGTTAAGCTAGCCCTCTGAGAAACGCACACATCTACACCGCTGCTTGCAAATGTATGCACAAGGCCCTCACGCTCGCACCCCTGTGATCTCTAAAGATGTGGTTCAAACCCTGCCCAGTGACCCTTAACTGTTATAGCACATGGACCAGGTGTGTGTGTGTGTGTGTGTGTGTGTGTGTGTGTGTGTGTGTGTGTGTGTGTGTGTGTGTGTGTGTGTGTGTGTGTGTGTGTGTGTGTGTGTGTGTGTGTGTGTGTGTGTGTGTGTGTGTGTGTGTGCATTTGTCCAGACAGGTCATGGACTGTTGCTCTCAACTGAACCCGGTGCATTGCTGGCCAGACTGTCGTCATCACCTGTGGAGGGTCTGTCTCTCTCCACTGGTTAGCTTTGGCTCGGCTCAGTGTGTCCATGTCTGAACGCGTGTTCCTGCTCATGATGTTCGTTTCATGCTGCAGGCATCATGCTTTCGCTTTGTCCTTCCCGCCGTACTCCTAAAGTGCGATACCTCAGGAAACACACAATCCACTTGCACTCAAGGTTGAACTGATTAGATGTCGGTTGTCACAGGTCACTGTTACTTCACACAAAAAATAGTTTGTATGCTAACTATGACAATTTCATGCAAACATCTAATAGGAAAAAAAAACAGAAAGATAAAGAATAAGAGTAAACCCCAACTTGTCTGGTTGGCATCCATTTGTAACCTTTAAAGTAAAGAACATTTGAAAAAAACCCATAATAACACATTCCCTTCACTTTAATTGAAACTTTTGTGAGCCTGTAAACCTTTTATGGCGTCCATAAGGTATAATCTCAGTGTACGTGGCATATCATAACATTTAGACAGCAGGACAGACAACTGATCAGTAACCAGTAATGGTTTTGCCAGTGCTGCACTGACCTACTTCATGCTTGCTGCCTCCTAACTGATCATCCTACTCACATGTAAACACTCAAGCCGTGCACATTCTCTCAAATACAGACACGGGAACGCAAAGTCTCATACTGACATTTACATGAAGGCACATGTGAATTGAATTGATGAATATGCAGATGAGTACAAACAGGGACACACACCTGTATACACGGTATTGATCGTTCCGTATTGCTCCAATCATCCCTTTGACCTTGTTATCTTTAACACGCCCACACAGACATGTATGGATCTACTCCCAAACACAGATACCAACACTTTCCTCATCTCTTCTGTGGTGTAGCTGTAGAGGCAGGTCACGGAATGCTTCTGAGGGTTGTTTTAGACGGCGCTATAAGCCAACCTGTTTTCCATTTGGTATGATGACCTTCTCTCGCGTTATTGTTTTAAGTCATAATTCCAACTCCGTCACTCAGATTGTACCGTCCTCCGTCCAATAATGCCTTTAAGAAACCCACCGGAGGAATGATATCATGATATTAGTGGTGAGGTTTGCATTTCAAAGAAACACACAGCCTAACTGTGTGTTCACCTACACAATGGTGTGACATTGAAGGGGACGTGTGATGCTGGTTTTCACCTTCCTACTCGTGAGTATCCACTAAAACATGCTCATGTACTTGAATGTTCAAACCTGTGTTCACCCTCCATTTTACTGCCTGTCTCTTTAAAGGAAGTGGGCGGAGATAGTCAGAGGGGGGGATGGTGTATTCTAATCAGCTGCATGTGACTTAGGATGTGGAAGCCAAATCCCCCAAATTGAAACCCGTTTTGTTTTTCTGATCGAGGCACCAACTGTTGATCTGTGTATGTGCTGGTCGGCTACAGATACCTACGGGTTTGTAAGAGAAGGTGAATTGAATGATCACATATGCATTCCTCGCTGGGTTGCTTTGTAGTTGGCATTGCTCGGCGTGGTGTACCAGTGTTTCAGAAGCTCTCGGCCTTTCGTGAGCCGCGTGTAGGCGGAGATGAAGCCACTCACTGAGAACGCTTCTATAAACTGGATGTTAACATGAGCGAGGATGCGAGGGGTTGTGCGTCTGCGTTGCCCGGGTAGATTAGAGCTCTCTGATTCGCGTTGTTTGTGTGTTTGCCTGCATGCATTTCTCTGTGTGTTTAATAAATGAGGAAGGGCGACAAAGGTTGAGTGGAGCGCTTGCTCCCCAGCTGGCTTCGTTGTATCATAGCAACTCCACATGAATAATAATCATAAACACACACACACACACACACACACACACACACACACACACACACACACACACACACACACACACACACACACACACACACACACACACAGTAATGAGCCATTCTTCTCCAACCACTCTGGTTAATCTCTCTCAGCTGTTTCTGTTCTACACTGAGATCCAGTTTACAGTAAACAGTCATTTACTTTGGCTAAACCCTAATGATAATTTAGATTTTAAATGATTTGGGCGTTTTTGTTGTAATGAGCTGGTGCCTCTTCTGTTTTCACTATAAACAACTTGGTTTTATAATATTGTGCCATTTAGATTTTTTTGTTCCGCCTGTGCTATTCAGGTGCTTCTTTGACAGATTATATGACGACCAATGGCATATGTTCTTCACCTGTGCTCAAAGTCAGTCATCAATTTGGTCATTAATATTGATTATTTGTCCAAGTGCATAATTGAATCAATTAGCAAATGTGTCTGTAATTCAGCTAGACGCTGAAAAAGCGCACACATAAAGGTCACTTCACTTCACGGTCAAGCTGCCATTCCACAGTCCACACACACACACACACACACACACACACACACACACACACACACACACACACTGAAGTCAGATTAGAGGGGGCTGCCGATACTTCCTACACAACGGGATTGGGAGGAGGACTCTCGCCTGTGACTCATGAAAATTCCCATATATGAATGATAATGTACTTCAGTTCGGTTTTTCTTGATTTAGACACCGGAAGAGAAGAAAAAGGAGCAGCATCCCCCTTTTTGTCATTACGTTACATAATGCTCTGCAAATATCTGCTGTTCAATACTTTTGATTGGCTATTTATGGACACAAAAACAGGAAATGGACCAAGAAATGTAAGGAGCATTGGGGTTTTCTTCAACAGTAATAAAACAAAGTCAATAAAAGTCACTTGGACAGTTGGACTGACAGAACCCATGAAGCAGCACTCACACTGTTTACAGTGTGTCAGATCAACATTGGTGAAAATAGCAGTTTAACGATGCTCTTAAGTGTGTGTGTGTGTGTGTGTGTGTGTGTATCTTGCGCGGAAAATAGTAGTTGAATGAAAGCTGTTCTTTTACTGACCCCGCTGCCTATCTGTTTGGTTTTCTGCCAAAGCCTGTAAACACACGGCTAGAAAGAAGCCAATCTTTAAAAAAAAACTGTTATTTTAGAAGTTAAACCAGCAGCCGCAGCTGTAAAGTTCAGCCACGGTTGGTTTCTGCCAGAACAAATAGTGCCTAGTATTAGATGTGCACAACTGTTATTGTTAAATGTTTTTAATGGCTGATGCTAGACTTTGACTTCAATTTTCTGTAAAAAAATAAAAATAAAAATGTAGAATTCTACAAATGTATGTTGGCTGGATAAAACATTTTCTCTTTCTTTACTTCTCTGTCATCCGTTGCCCAACTCCCCTGTCACTCTCTCTTTCCTTTTTAATCCGGAAAACAAGTAAAGCTCGACAGTAAATAATTGTTTTATCTCTGTTGTGTGTCTGTGCCGTGAAGCCACTTCCTCCGTCTGTCTTGTTCAACTGGTTGATGTAGTGTGTGTGTGTGTGTGTGTGTGTGTGTGTGTGTGTGGGTGTCTGTCTGTCTGTCTGTCTCCTTCCAAGTCAAATAAAACATTCGGGTCAGGGGGCGAGTGGGGACTGTTCCAGCAGTCACATGACAGAGGAAAGAAAACAAACCGTCTCTTGGAGAAGTTGAGAAATCAGGAATTGTTTGTCACACACACTTCCTTCTTTCAGATACTTGACCTTTGCTCATCTCTCGTTTCATCTGCAGCCTTCCTCTTCCTCCCTTCAGTCATTTCCACACCCAAGTGACTTCTCCACCTCCCCTCTCCATCACTCTCCTCGCTCTCTGTCTGTCCACACGCTCTGTTTCAGGATGTCATACACTCAGACCGCGCACACACACACACACACACACCGATACCACAAACACCCCGTTTAATAAACAAGCAACAGAGTATGTGAGAGTAAGGAAGCTTTTAGTGGCGCCTCTTATCTCGCTTCCTCTAAAAATACACACAAGAAAGAACACTGAACTGCCTCAAAGACCGAATGTCTCCTGACACACACACACACACACACACACACACACACACACACACACACACACACACACACACACACACATACACACACACACTCACTCACACACACAGAGCCCTATTCTGTCCCTCCCAGTTGCACACTCCATCCACCAACAACCATGGTCCGGCTGTTCTGTGAAGTGGCTTAATGAAAGAACCATAACATTAGTTGGTTCCTCAACACACACACACACACACACACACACACACACACACACACACACACACACACACACACACACACACACACACACACACACACACACACACACACACACATGTATGTATATCCATGTAAATCGTGGAAAGAAAGGTAAATTATATTGATAATTTAATAAGCTACAAGTTGAAAGTTAGCTAGTCATGTGAGACGAGGAATCTCAGTGGTAAACAGTCATTCGGTCAGCAGACAATTCTCAACGGCTGATCAGCTGATACTCGTAAGCTCACACCCCCCACCTGATAAAACGGGGGCAATTAACTTTAGAAAAGCCAAGAATAAAATACATTTACATCACAAAACATTCAAACTGGATGGACATGCTTCTAAATGTGGCGCCAGATGTCATTGAATCAATGGAGCACCGGAGAAAAAGGAAAGTGGAAAATTGTCAAGACAATTTGCGTTGGTTTTTTCTGAAATATGAATCGGGTAATAGGTGTCGGGCTGATTTCATGTTATTTAATGGCTAGCATTTAGCATTTGTAACTCTATGAAAAAGTTTTTAGTGCAAAAAAAAAAAAAACTTTGGAAGCAATCCACTTGATTTGACTCGCTCAGACTGCTGAAGCCTCATATTAGCTTCAGCTGAACTTTCAATTTGGCACAGAAGGGGTCTGTGGATTTTGTTCCGTACAATCACATAATGAATGGTTTCACAGCCGGCGTGTAAAAGAAGAAAGAATGTGAAATAATAATCTTTTCAATGTATTTATGTGCAAGCACGTATATAGACTGTAAAAATGGGAACCAATCCTTTTTATTATTTTCCTTTTTTCCTCTGGTTTTTGTTTGATTCATGTTATCCTATTTTTCTCTTTTTTTTGTGTATGTGGTGTTCCTCTGTTTTTCTATCTCCTTTATTGTGGACTCTCTCTCCCTCTCTGTTCTATCTTTTTCCTTCCTTCTCGCTCCCGTTTAGAGGAGGAAAACAATAGCACATGGAGTCCATGAGCAAAGACCTCTGCTGCTCATTTGTTTGTTTATATTCATTTATTGAGATATAAACCACTGTTGCAGTCCAATCATCCCCCTCCCACTGCCCGTGTGTGTGTGTGTGTGTGTGTGTGTGTGCCTGCGGACGTGTGCAGACACAGTTCCTCTGAGGAAGAAAGAAATTAACTTTGACTAACAGCATGAAAACTTTCTTTTTCCATCTCTTGCATTTCTGAACTGACTGAACTTCTGACTCCTGCTTTCTCTCCGCCCCTGCTGTCTGTCCTTATACACCACATGTACACACGCATGCACTCGTTTAGCATGGAATACGTATTCTGTATCATCTTGTTTCAAGACTAAATTATAGTTTCACTTGCTTTATTGTATATAACATAATTAACACTTAAGACCTTTTGCAGCAAGTCCACATGTTTTTCACGATTGAAAAGAAATAATCTTGCGTTCCATGGTTGCATGGCAACTCTGAAACTTCAATCCATAACTAAAGTGTTTGGAGCCGGTTTGATTTCCTGCAATTTATGTGACCACTTGAGCAATCTTAAAAGCAAATATCATCATCCAACATGGCATCGTGGCATTTTGATTGGATGAAAGATTATAAAAGACATTTGACTATTACAGTCATGGTCTCTTACTCTTTTCAAGTTGTCTCATGGCTCGTTAGAATCTCAACAATCTTGACGAGAATTCACACGTCTGTCAATTGTTTTCTCTCTGACACACGCCCACGCATATATCCATACAGCAGAGGTTTACACAACGACAGTGCATAACTCACACTGCTGAAGCTGTAGTTGCCTGGTAATGGTAGTTGCCTACGGAGCTCCAGAAATACACACAAAGAACACAGAATATATGTGGAAAACTCTAATGGATATGCTGTGGATTTACACAGAGGAATCAGAACAGGTTGAATATTAGAAGAGAAAAGTGAATATTGGAATTGAAGGAAACCAAATAATATGTTTAAAGGGCAGTGGCGGCCAGCCCATAGAGGGCGCTATGGCTCCGCCCCTGCTTATCTACAACGTTAATTCATTTCATTTTGTTTTTAATGACCTTCATTCTATTATTTTGGTTTGTGGTTCAATACATAGTTTGCAATGCATCAATAAGTATCTTGCAATGTAATTAGATATGTTTCTTTGTGGAAGCAGGGAACAAAACTACGCCTCAAATGAACACGGATTGGATTCGATTTAGGGCGACGAGGCTAACCCTAACATCCAAAACAAGCCGAAAATGAGATTTCATAGGCGACGTCGCTGACAGCTTTTTCTGCAGTGTCAACAAACGGGGATCACTAGCTCATAACCCATGTAGAGATCACACATTGACTTTATACTTAAAGTCCCAGTCGGCAAGATTTTTTTGATCATATTCACCAAAGCCGACATATGCTCCGATAGAACAACATAAATCATCCGGTTTTAGAGAAAAAAGTACGTGCACGTAGAGCCTGTTGTTTGTTTTGCAAAGATCCAACAGCGCCCGGATCATCCTGTCCAATCAGCACGCAGGGCTGTGTTCGTGCACACAGAGCCCCTCCCCCTCGGGTCGTACCACTATCACAGGTGGGAGGCGGAGGGAAGTAGCAACAAGCTTCCAATTCCTCGGTTAAAAACCGAAACAAGGAGGTCCAAAACAACCAAAGAAAAGAAAACACCGGTGGAAAAGAAGGAAAAAAGAGAGATTGCCACGGTGCCCGTGATAAAACCAGAGTCAACATCGGACCTGCGTTTCAAAGGTGGCGTGATCTAAGGGATTTCAAAGGGCACGAAGACGAAGGGAAGGAGCTCGCTGGTCGTGGGGGAGGAGCCTGAGAGTTGTAAACATTCAAAATCTGACAGAGTGCCCTCGATTGATCCCTATATGAGCCACACACAGTGAACCAGTCAATATCACAATATCACAATTTATTTAAATTAAATTATTAAAAACTTTAAAAAATGTATCTTAAAACGCTGTTGTAGTTATTGATAAGAACCAAATAGGGGTATGAGTTCTACGAGTACATTATATTCACTCACATTAACACAAAAGTGTTGTTTTTTTTTATAAAACAGGTTACATTTTAGAATATAACCCCCGGAAAGAAATTACACCAGCCGCCACTGGTAAAAGAAAAGGTATAAATTGGCTGTGAGCGATTTGAGAGAGAGATTTACTGTGAGAATCACTGACATAATAACATAGCAACCGTTGGCTTTACCACAATGGGTTTATACAGTCAGGCTGAATTTAAACTTTTGAAAGAGAGAGAGAGACAGAGAGAGAGTCATTCTGTTCTATAGTATATTGGATAAATGCATTGGTTACCTATGACTGAATGTATGTGCCCGTGCATCAGTGTGTGTGCGTTTGCAGCTCTAATTCAAAGACATAAAATCCTAAGAAATATGTGTTGTTTGTAAGAGGGTGTTAATTGATGCATTCTCTCCTTTTGACTGTTTAATGGAAAAGCACTTCTCATTAAACTGTCACTCACAAATCTGTGCTCATGTGTGGCTGGAACAAGAGAAAGAAAAGGAAGATGTGAGCGGGTCATTATCATACAATGTGAAAGGAGAAGAGGGAGGTTGTAAAAGGGGAGCGGAGAGAGAGCGAGCGCCTGGAGAGGTGCGGAGGAACAGACCATTACAACAATTAGTGTGCCATTTAAAAAGCTTTCCTTCACAGATGTTTCATATTGAAATGAAACAATGGGCCTCATGCAGGAAGCAGTACAACTTCCATCTTATTTTATTTGTGTCCATGATTTGTTCTTATTTTGTTAGTAGTAGTAGTATTTTGGGGATTCACTGTTGTTTTCTACTATTTTAGATTATTTAATGTTTTAAAGTAATGCTTATGATAAAAGCAATATTACTGGTCAATTGATCCAGCTAAGATTTTTTTTTTTTTTTGGCTCTTTGGTTCTTTTTCTTTTTCAGTAATGGCAGCACCGACGCTCTGGAAAATCATTTTATTTAACAGTACTTTTGTTTTGGGTGGCATCACCTCCGATTCTTGGGCATGTGCCACATGTGTGGGGCGTAAGGATCAAGTGGGAGTCATCATTCAGCAAAGCAGGGTTGGAGCACATTTGGCTGGTTAAGAAGGTTTCGTGCATCTAGAGTTTACTTGTCTTATTTTTTCTCTGAACACCTAATTAAAACAAATTTAGGACACGGTTGATGAAGCCTGAGTCTCTGCAGGAGGGTGTTGACAAAATTAGCCTTACAATAGATTAACTGACACGCACACACTCCTTCTTCATTACCTGTGGAGGGCTTGTTTCCCTCTCTTTCCCTATTCAGTCATTTCATTTAAATGTATTTAAATTCAATTCAGTTATGTTAATGCATTTCATTTGAAATCATTTTAAGTGTGCCCGGCTGATTGTTTTTAATTAATTAATAAACAGTGACAATAAAACATCAAGACAACATGATTTAAAAAAAAACAGTTTTAGATTGAATTAGTTTGCTTTTGTATGTTAACAAATGTTAACGCTTGAGGCGACGGGGGAAAATACGCTGCTGCAGAGTTTTACTTACGTTACTGTTGCCGATAAGTTTCACTTTTAACATGTTTCACCTCGTTGCAAACGAACGGCACATTTCTGTTTAGTTTACCAAGCTAGTGATTACGTTCGTAACAGCAGCAACTAGTGGCTATGCTTCCTCGCTATGCTTGAAATTAGCACTAGCGGGAAAACCTCAGACGTATACAGTGACGTAATGACGTGGCTCTCTGGTCTCTCTAGCTGGTGGAAACGCAAACAGGTTCTCAGAAGGTTCGCAAGTTCAACCAACTGCGAACCAGCACGGGCACCTGCCTGGTTCTTGAACTAGGTTCACGTTGGTGGGAAAGGGGTTGTAATCGGAGCTTCTGTGCCCTGTGCGTCTCTCTGTTGTCTGGCTAGCTAGTCGCCACTGCTCTCACTGCGCTCATTCGGTGTTACAGCTGCAGAAGCATAATGCCCACCCTCCGGTTATCTCTCAACACGGTTAACTCTTTCAGCGCTATTGTCATTGTTTGTACTGTAAGCACCATTGTCTGCTAGCAGCTGGCTCAGCTGACTTGAAGTTGAGACACGTGTGGAGGCAAAAAAGTACAAAGTACAGTCGTAAAGTACCGAAGCCAAAGAGTTTAAAATTTCCAACATCAAGCAAGAGCAAACGACAGTGGAAAGAAAAAACTGCAAACAATTACTGATGCTGTTTTAGAGATTGTGGATGCAGTGAATAGAAATCAGGTGACACTGTTTGCTAGAAGAAGAGGAGTTCTATTTTGGAGGCTTAGCAGCACGACTGACAGAGAGAACATGTCAGAGAATCAACCATGTGGAGGTAC